>NC_051848.1:11771576-12371576 GCF_002237135.1 Teleopsis dalmanni
AACTATATTTTATGAGTTTAATGTGCTTTGCAATAAATTATATTGTTTTACAATATAACATAATATATAGAATAGAAAAATATCATTTAAATCAAATTTATTTATATAAAAATTAAATATTTTAGACAATTAAATTTAAATATTATTTATAAGTACTATTAAATTTATAAATATATTTAAAAATGTATTACACATATTATTTTAATATTTTTAATAACAGCGGTATATATATTTATATATTTCATCATAATATAAATAAATATATAAAAAATAAATAAAATAAATTAATATATAATTATATATATATTAATCTATATATATTATTATTATTATTTATATACATAAATATTATAACATTATTATAATTATTATACAAAATATAATAACATTATTATTATTGTCATAATAATCACTTTTTGTGAATTTAAGTAGATGGAGTCCAGAAGCAGTTAGATTGGTTGACTAAATCATGAAACCTTATAAAAAATGAATTTATGTATTTAAATATGTGTATGGCTTCTTATTATTAAATTAAGCCGAAAAAACGGTTTGCACATAAATCGCAAATTTATTTGTGAAATAGTTGCCTGTCTAAAGGTTAATAAAACTTCAACAAAATTAATTTAACATAAGTGAAGTAAATGTTAAACTAAATTTCATATTATTATACATGTAATATGTATCCCCAATATACGTGATGACTATTAAATCTAATATTCTTATTATTGGACGATTCGCAATATCGTCTAATATGAATGGACACTTAAATATGTCGAAATGTTGAACGATACCGTTATATTATTCTGTGCTTCTTTTATCTTATATTATATAAAAGACCATATATATATATAAATTTATATAGGCACCATATTATATATATATATATATATATATATATATATATATATATATATATATATATATATAGCTACCATTTTATATATATATAATGCTTTGAAATTATTATTGAAGTTACATTTTCTAAGCCAATGCTAATCATCTCCATCTATCTTTTGTTCGTTTTCTTGATTAGAACTATAATTATGCTCACCCATGTGCTTTAACAATGTCTTGTGCTCCTCAAAGACTTTCTTGCAAACAAAGCATTCATAGACGAATACGTTAGTTTCGTGTACTTTCAAGTGTTCGGTGTAAGCCTCGATATCTGTGTAGCGTTGCCCACACTCACAGCATTCGATCCAATCTTCTGGCAACGAGTCTTCATCGTTTGAATCGTAGAATTCGTCGTGCATAAGTTTGGAACGCTTTTTAGGACAACTTGTTATATTGTTGCTGCTACTAGTCACAATAATGTCACTTTTCGGATGCGTATTTTTGTGTTCTATATAATCTAAGTAATCTCTAAAGTTTAATGGACAACGCAAACATTTATAAAGCCGATCACGTTGATGTGTAACCATATGTTTCTTGAGGGTTGAATATTCTCGAAAAGGTTTGCGGCACTGTGAGCAACTGAAAGGTTTCTCTCCAGTATGTATCATGAAATGGCGTTTAAGATTATGTCGTGTACCGAAAGGTCGCTGACATAACGGACAAGGAAATTCCTTACGAGTTGTTGTACCCGGTTGGTTGAAATTAGGTCGATGTACAGCTGGAAGATTGTCAAGTAAACGTTGTGTATCGATTGTTGGGGTTATGGGTGCCAGAGGTGGTGGAAGTGTTGTTGATGTTGATATTGTTGTTGAGGATGCCAATAAAGGGGAAACGCTCTTAGCAGGTTGTGCTGACGGTGTGCAGGGTATTATGTTGCGTGACGGTGTTTTTTTTACAGGAGGACTCAACGACTTTTCTGGTGATGCTGGAGCTGTATACTGTTGCCGACTTTCAGCAAACAATGAACTGTTTTTTATATCACAACTATTGCATCGAGTTGGATCTAGTTCAGTCGGTCGATTCACACGGCAAACCATGCAATGGAAATTAGGTTCTTTCACGTGACGTCGACGATGCTTTTTTAAGTCACTAAATTCACGAAAACGTTTTTCACACATATCACAACCAAAAGGACGTTCACCTAAAAAAAATCAATAAAAAAATAATATTATTCATCGCGTATATTGTGCTATAAATGCTAAATAAATTTAGAACGAGCTCGGTATTCGAACTTGATAATAATTGTATAATTATTTTTTTTGTGGTGAATTCATATAAACAAATGTATTAAATACCGAATAAGCTCTGAATATTTCTATTATGTTTATATATATTCATGTCAACTAACCAGTATGTATCATCATGTGCCGCCTTAAGTTATAACTGGACTGAACCTTCTTTCCACACAGAAAGCATTCAAAATATGTTCGTTCTTTCTGTTCTTCGTAATCACTAAAACATATTTCAGGTTCCATTTCATTCATATCATTAAGATCATCATTAAGGTCGTCGTCATCATCATCAGATGGTAAAATTATAACTTCATTGGAATGTTTCTGTCTTAATGTCACATCCACATTTTCATCATCGTCGCATTGTAATTCACAAGAAACTGTAGCTACAGCTAATGGTAATCTATCATTATCACTCACATTACTATTCTTCTCATCGGATTCAGAGTCGCTACTTTCGATTAAGTTTATCTGAGCTATCACCTCTGCATTTGAGGATTTTATAGCTGAATGGTTACCGGATTTCAAATTTTGACTTTTTTTACTATAGCATACTGTATGTTGTAATGTGGCAGGCACGTCATCAACATTGTTTTTTCCATTTGGTTCGTTATTTGGATCATCATCTAGCTCAATAATCTCAAAAACAACATTTTCTGTATTCGAAGTTGCCACGACTTTGCTTGTGATCGTACCTCTGACATTATTTTTTGCATATTTCTGCTCCTGTCCAATTTTCATCAAGAAACCTTTAATCTTTGCATCATCAATTGATACAAAGTTTTCCTCTGGCTCGTGATACTCGTATTGGATGTCGTACTGATTATTATTTTGGGTACTGATAACAGACTCGATTGACTCCTGTACAGTAACAGGAGTAACAGGCGTAACAGTGACAGAAGCAGAACAAGATTTATTACGCTCTGCGTCATATATTGTTGATTGATAGACTGGGGAAGTAGTAGCTTTCACATTTAGTTCTTGAATCACTGCTGTTGTAGCAACAGGTATTTCACTCAAATCCTGTTGGTTGCAACAATGTTTTGCTGTCACATACTCCGAATTTGCTATCATGATCACTTCCTGCTTTGACGGAACGGTATTCTTTACTGCTAATAATGATTGCGAGCTCTGGTTTGATAAAGATTTGATGTCAGGTGCCAAAGGTCCACGCATAAAGGAACCCAAAATGTGTTGTTGTTGCTTGAGTTTGTTTTTGTTGTCAACCACATCGATTGCGTGTTGTGTTGTACTGGAAGGCTTCGTTGTTGTTGAAGAACACTTCACATTCATTAAAACTTCCATTGCAAAAATTGAGCCGAAGTAAGCGATTTCTTAATTATTCACAATTTATCCATTAAAACTCTATTTTAATATCTGCTATTAATTAGAAATTTATCACCAAAATTAACTGCAATACAATAATATTTTATTTAAAACAAAATTTTGCACATCCATGCAACACACATGTCTATATCATACCATTTACTCAAGCAGCAAATTGAATTTCACTACTTCCAACTGGATTTTGCTCAAACGAAGCAAGCTCAGCGAACGGCAGCTCACACACTGTCTTGTTTACAGCAAAAAACAAAAAACAAAAAACAAAAAAAAAACTATAAAAACAAAAAAAGGAAACCAAACAACGAAAAACGCAACAAAACCAAACAACACAACACAACAGCGCGGCAAATGTGTGTGCTCAGATGAACTCTCCTTGAAAGCCGTCAACACAGAGCCGCCGTAACCATAATCACAACTCAGGCAGTCAGACTCATGCAACAACAAAAAGCACTTTTGCACTGAATCATCCAAGCACGAAAACAGTTGCGTGTATTGGCTTTAGTTTTCTTTGAACGTGAACGAAAATTGAAAATAAGGGAGAAACGAGAGAAAATTAAAGGAATAGCAGAAAATCGACAAAACAAAAACCACTGAACTCACAATTCCAATTCCAATTCCATTTTGCATTGGCTTGGCGACTGACGACAGGCATTAAGGTCATGAAAGGAAAACTCAAATTTGTTTTTGTGTCTCTGATCCATTCATTGATTAACCAAATCAAATTTTTTTATCAATTCAATTTGTTTATTTATTTATGTTTGATTTGTTGTTGCTGTTGCTGTTGCTGTTGCCATTGATGTAATGTTGCCGTTTTGTTTATAAAATATCGGCACTCACCAGGCCGACACAGCTTTGTTTCTCAAAAAAATAACTGACTGAGTATCTTATTTACTTATTGTTATCGAAACGTCATAGTTAAGAATTGCGAGAGCTGCCAGCACACTAACAAAATCTTAAAAAAAGCGAGCATGCAAAAATGCATGAAGCCTAAAACGACGAAGTGACTGGAACCATAAACACAGCACAAATGCCATACACATATGTATGTATGTATGTATGTTGTATGTGCATCTTTGTTCTTTACAATACAGGCTTAATTGAGAAATCGTATCTGTTGAACCAAATATATAAAATATATGTACATATGTAAGTATTAACCCAAAATATAAGAAAATCGCCAGTTTACAATTGTTCATCTATTGCTGGACTTGTACAAGATGTTTGTTTAAACTTCGTTATGTCTGTTATGTCTGTTGAATGCAAGTGAAAGTCGGTTCCAAACACAAATTCAATGTTAACAATTTATGCTAAGCACTGAAGCTGATCAGCTACAAACAAAATATGTACATACATACATAAATGCCTACATAGTAAAATGCATGCAAAAATACATGCATACATGCATATTTCTTATTTTTCATTTCTTTGTAGTTAAAAATAATATACCGGTACACCTTTAATACTAGAAACAATTTTAGCATGTTTGTAAAATCATCGTTCTGTCAAAGTAATTTCGTATTACCTGACCCGCTTGAATATATGCGACATACAACTTCAGGACACTGCAAGTACCTCCAATACAGACATACATACATATGTATGTACTTTAAAGATACCAATCAAAATCTTTTAACACAGCGTATATTGAACTATTATATTGATCAGAGTCCTGATCTGCCTTGAGTGAAGAAGCAAATTCGTAAATCCACCTAAAAATATATAGAAATGTTGAATAGGAATTTCACTGTTTAAAAGGCGTTCGAAGAGTTATCAGGTTGTAGACCTATCACATAGAGTTTTAATATAACATAATAATTTTAATATAATATAATAATTTCAATATACATATGTATATAAAATATTTTATTTTTTTTTAATGTCTAAAGGGGTGCACAATAGGTCGCAGTGCATAGGAGCCTTAGCCTAAACCAAAGCCCCTAATACCATTGAACATTGACCATATAATTTTAATATTATAATAATTTAAATTAAGTAATAGCAATTGTAAGGTAGCACAGAGGTATGGACGTTATCACTGAATTATGAAGCAACGCTGGGGGTGCTCGAGAAAAAAGTTCTTTGTAAGATCTTAAGAAGAAGTTTTTCGCATACGAATGAATTACGAGCTGTACGAGCTTTATCATGACATTGATATAATTCAGGGAATTAACATACAGCGGCTTCGCTGGCTTCGTCATGTCGTGAGAATGGATGAAGATGCTCCAGCGAAAAAAGTGTTTGAAGCAATAGTTGGCGGAAGTGATCAAGTTGAGGGAGCACTAATTAGACTTGTTGTACGAGATTGGAGAAGGCGCGCACGCAGCAGAGCCAGAGGCGATAACGGATTGTTATGCCCAAATAAGTAAGTAAGAAAATAATTGTAAGCTAGGTAGTCTCAAAAGATACCATTTATTTCTGCGATTAAAGTCTATAATTTAATTTTTTTGTATATTTGCAATTGCATGAAAACCCATTGATAATACTAATAATTATTATTTACAGAAAAACTTAGCATAGTTTTTAGAAAAAATGTTTGAGATATAGAACTGAGATCTGAAAGGCCATTGATGAACAAATGGGGCTGAATTATCTAGCCGCAGCAGTAAAAAGGTACAACATGTGTGAAAAAATCTCTAGATGGAAGAGTCGAAGAGCAAGAAATTTGGCTAAGTTGCATCTATTATATTTATAATGATTCTTGTAGGTTTTATCTAAAGAAAAATATTTTCATTGAGTTTTCAAATGAACATATATTACATTTCATAGCCTCTTACCAGACATTGTTGTCAAGGGTGAACAGGACGGACTGTGCTAACCGGACTGCTACTTTTCAATCAGGTCACTAAATTTTTTAAAAATAATTCAATGCTTAAGGACTTTTTTTTTGGCTGCAAAATAAAGTCCTGATATTTTGTTTATCTCTTCCAATTTGTCTTTGAACGCCAGTTTATATTCTAAAAAGCATGTACAATAAAAAAAGGAACTGTTTTGTGTACTATATCTGTAGTACACTGCCTATTACTACTTTAATGAAAAAATGTCAGTAAACTTATTAACAAATGTTATGAATCTACATTGATGAGAAACTGTAATAATGTCCAGCTATACCTTCCGGTGGCATTCATCGACACCGATAACCAAATGTAGTTTTCTCTTCCATTAGTACTGAATGTTTACAGTTCAATAGAAAAATAAGTGAAAAGATTTTTGCAACAATTGATGAACACTTCAGCCTTGTTAACACAATAATAAAAATTATTGCTTTGTAATTGAGAGAAATGAGACAAGATAAAAATAGACATATAAAAGTAGGCGGCAAATTAATTTATTCGTAAGTGTAGAATACATCACAAATTTGTAACCATGAACACGAAGTCCTTAAAAAAATGAGAAATGATAAAACAAGTTTATTTAGTGAAAGAATACAATCAGTCTATAGTCCAAAAATTTTTTATAGGTCAGATCATCAGATAGATACGCAAATAACAGAGCCACGGGTAGCCTCACCGAGCCCATTACATATGTCGATATACAAATATTTTCGTATCATGAATATATCAATAACCATTCTAACGGAGATAAAGATTTTTCAAAGTATGTATATCAATGCAATATCGCTTCCCAATTTAAGCTGCAAACTTCACTCATAGAACAGTGGACTTTTTGAATATTTTATGTATAGATTTCTTGAAGAAGAATAAATACTATTTTTGTCAATAAATTTATTTGCAAACAGATTGTTTAAAAATTTACAAGATTGTTTAAAAAATTCGTTATATACTAAGCCAGAGCTAAAAAAATTTCAAATTCCTTTTTTTTTTCAAGAACATATAACAGTAGTTTAAGAGAGCATGAGATCTCTATACTTCATTAAAAAGTTATCAAAAATTGGATTATATTTTAAAATTAGATTATATGTATTACATACTTATCTAAATGGAATTATAAATAAAATGCATATGATGTGCATATGATATGCATTTTACAGTGTACAGTGTTCTCAAATATATACTAAAACTTTTATATAATACCTGCAGCAGACCAGCCAACCTATTGCACAGATTCGTTTTACACACAAGATGCAAAATTTATATAATATGCATATACATATGTAATACATTTCATTATAATTATTTATGTATTACATGTGTATAAATATTTTTAATTTTAAGTTTATGGTGTCACATTTAACGCATTAATTTCGATAAATGGGTAGCAATTAGACACTTTTTCTATACAATTATCTTATAAATCAGGGCTGTCCAATGCAAGGCCCGCAAGCGTCATGCGGCCCTCGACATGTTTTTAATCTACCACAATTACTCAAATTTTTTTTGATGTACTAGTAAAACCACCGACAAATACCGACGAATCATGTTTACAAACAAATTCATTATTATTCAAAAACAAATAACTAATTTTTAAATATGTTTAACATATTTAACGTATAAACTAATAAGCTTACGAAATTAAATTTACTATTTTATTATTATTTATATTCAGGAAATATAAAAAATAACTCAGGTTCTATCAAATCGAAAAATGGCGCTCTTCGAACAACCGAAACTGAACAGCTCCAAAGATGGCGTGAACATTTTTCTGTTATGTACATTGGACCCTCAACGAATACGACCCAGATAAACAATAAAACTACAAATACCTCTTACATTGCTAACACATGATAAATAAACTTTAACTCACCAACAATTCTAGAAATAATATTGGCTATTAAGAAACTCAAGAATAACAAAAGCCCTGGGCACGACAATATGCGAAAATCTTAAAAATCTGCCCACACTACGCAGCGAAACGGTTGGATACACTGTTTATTGACATTTGGACAAAAGAATTAGTACCCGAAGATTGGTTAATGGGCATCCTGTCATACCGAAGAAAGGCAACCTGTCCTTATGTAAAACCCTGTTACCTGTTATTTCAAAAATATTCGCTAGAGTTCTGTTAAAAAATATTCGATCTATGTTGAAAGCATCTATCAGAAGAACCTAAGCAGGATTTCGATAAAACCGATCATGCAAAAATCAGATAAACACTTTACATGTCATTGTTAAACAGGTCAGCGAATGGCAGATATAAGAAAAGTTTGTTTTTATTGACTTTCCCACTGCTTTTGATAGCATAGATCGGAACTTAATCTGGGCACAATGTACAGACTTTAAGTGCAGAGGAGCACAAAATGGGCGATATTTTAAACATTTCAATACTCATTTAGACGTCAGACAAGGACGCTTGATTTCACCGATGTTTTGCAGTGGTGCATCGACAACAAACTGAGAGATCTTCCCTGGAATTTCCAGAAACATCTGGAAGATTTTGCGTACGCGAATTACATCTGCCGACTATCCGTTAAGCATCCCGAGATGCAGTCAAAAATTTACGACCTTTATTTAGCTGCCAATAAAGTTGAACTAAAATTAAACACAAACAAAAAAGCACTGAAAATTAATGCTTTATAATTGGAAACTAAATGACCCTATGCTTCACAAAGAGATAGAGGAATTAAGAAGAAAGAGATTTTATTACACATATTTTACTAAATTTTTAGTGATTTTTAAATAATTGCCATTCTTACGAACTTTTCTACTATACTCGGAATTTTGCTCTAAATTGACATTTTGACATTCCAACTATTTGAATGGAGCTGTTGCAGCTGAAATTAGCGCATCCTAACTTAAGTACGTACAAATGAATGTTGCGAATAGAATGTATAGTTGTAGATGTCGCAAAAAACATAGAAATTTCTATGTTTTTAGAATATTTGAACATTTTGGGTTTTGTATGGGTAATAAAATAAAAATAAGAACATCGCATAAAAATAAAAGTCATTGTTAAAATTTATGAGTATATATTTATTTAGAAAAGTATTTCTTACATTTCTATATTTATATATATATTTCAAAAAAATCAAATATAAAGAAGTACCATAAATCAAGTATATTGCATTTAATAAATAATCTATAATAATAATCTTTAATAATAATCTAATAATAATCTTTTTTTTATGAATTGATATGTTGCCTTTGGTGGATTCACTATAGTGTTTTGTTTGTAATTTTAGCTGTCAATTGTTGTTGCTTTGAATGCAAATGGAAATTTTGACAGCTAAAATTACAAACAAAACTCCAGTATCACAAAATCAAGTAGATTGTGTTTCTTAATTTTGTGGATGATTTTTATCTTATATTTAATATAAATAACAAACAGCTATACTATATATCAGTAGCTCAGTACATTTGATGGTTTTAGCTACAGACGTTTGTTTCATCTATGTATGTCCTATTCTGTTTTGATGGTTAATGGTAATGTAATAAAAGTTGACTTGAATAATTTAAATATCTGTCTACAGTTGAAATACCAAACGTGATACATGAAAATTATGTTAAAAGCATAAAACTTTAAAAATTCATGTAATTTTTAAATAATATCCAATTTTTTATATCATTGTTTTAATATCATTAAAAATAAAATCATTGTAGTAATATCATTTTAAAAATATTTAATTATTGATATGTGATGACTGTTATAAGTTTTGACATAAAAATTTACAGACATCTGGCAAATGCTAATACAATATAAAAGTAAAGCGAAGTATGCAAATAAATGTCATAACAATAGTTTTCTCATCCACTCACGAAGTATGCGAGTGTAGTGAGTTTTTTCTAAATAAGTAAATTGGAGTGATTTTTAATATTTTAGGATTAAATAAATTAATAAGGTAAATTTATTTGTACTTAAATGAAAGTTTAAAAATTACCTTAATAATTTTAGATATAACGCAATGAACGAGTGGTTGTTTTGTAAATTATAAATGGTTTAAATAACAAAAAATCGCATTGAAATTTCCAGGTGATTAAACCAAATAAATAGTCCATTTAAGTATAGCAAAGATATAGAAATTCCTTAACAATATGGGTTCAGATAAAGTTGGTCAAAAAATTCAAAAAGGTTTCCAAATTAATTACATGATACTAAGAGATGCAGACAGTGGTAAGATAATATGGCAGGAGAACAAAGATTTTTCATCGCCAGATGTAGAACATGAAGCTCGGGTACCAGTAAAGATTTTAGATATGCGTGCAGTTTCTCGCGAAATCAATTTCAGTACGATTGAATCTATGCAGAACTTTCGTTTGGATCAAAAAGTACTATTCAAAGGACGGATCATGGAGGAATGGTTTTTCGAAATGGGATGGGTTGGCCCAAATACAACAAATACTTGGCAATCGACGATTGAAGCCGCGCCTGAATCTCAAATGATGCCTGCTAAAGTTTTAAATGGAAATGTTACCATTCAAACCAGTTTCTATGACAACGATACGCTCATCACCACTTCGGTTGTACGCCTATATTACATTTAATTTACGCCCACATACTTCTGACGTAATTCTCAAAACTAGTGCTGACGTAAATTGCATTTTTTATAATATAAGCAACTCTTAAGGAGTCTTTGTAACGGACTGACATGAATAATTTAAAAGCAAATACAAATCTAATTAATATCCTTATTAACCATTAATTTATTCTTTATCTTTAAAGCATTTTCACTTTAAACGACTAACGTTTCAAATGCAAGCAATTTTTTTGTATATTGAAGAATTGTAGTGATGTACAATATCATATATCGCGAATCTGTTCATTTACTAAAACATTAAGCTTAATTTAAAGTTGTTAAATAATTTCAAAATTGTTACACGCTTAGTTACACTAAATTAATCACATATTTTATTTACCTTTAGGTAAGCTGTTTTTTAAATGTGAAATAAAAACAAATCCTTTTTAACAATGAATAAAATGTTTATAATTTTTAAGGTCTCAAGATTTTAAAGTAGTTGCAGCTCTTTCAAATTCAAACACGGATTGAATTACGTAACACCAAACTAAAAATTTAGTTGTCTTGAATAAGTGATACTTTATTTGAAAAATAAAAATTCTTTAACATTAATTAATATTTATAATGTAGGACTGTAGGAATATATTTAATAATTATTTATTTGTTATACCATAATTTTTCAATATAGATAAAATTTTTACTTTGGCGTTTTATGTTAGAGTAATGACTTAATAACTTATAGTCTATTAATATAGTCTCGCCACTAGTCCGAAATGCATATAACACAATTTGCATTGATGTAAGACAAATAAAAATAAAAACGTAAAAAAGTTAATTTTCATTATTTTTTAATTTAAAAAAGATTAGACTTTTTATATAAAATATTTTAAATTTAAAATGCGCGAAATATTAAAAAATAATTTATTACAACGTTTTTTATAATTTTACATTATGTTTATTATATAAGTATAACGATATTTATATTGTACGCGTATCATTACTAATTAGATAATAAATAATATAAGTTAAGTCCATCTTTGAAGAATATATCATTTTAAAAAATAGAAAATAAGCTTTATTGGTATAGAACTAATTAGATTTTGATTAATGCAGTTATACGCTATTCACATCGCAAAATGGAACTTGTTTGGTAGTTTGAGAGTAATTATGTACCAAAAAAATATTTAAAGACAACTCATGTCATACTAATAATCAATATATTTACAAAACAATTTTATTTTCAATTTTTAGTGTTCTTGTACCTTAAAAACAGCAACAGAGGGAAGATTGTAAGTGCGAACTGTCATTTCGTACTATGCACTAACTGAAGTGCAATTAAAATAATGTTGAATAATCTGCAAAAACTGATCAGCGATAATCCTCTACATAGCACATACTGTTGCGAAATATAAATAAAAAATTATCTGGTCATAATTAATATTAAAACCACAACAATAATACTTACAACTAAAAAATTTACTTTCTTCATTACCAATAGTAGGAATTAAAACATCTGATTTACTAGATTTTGACATGACAGTAAGGAAACAAATCTACGCTGATCACATTCTTATTTATTTTTATCTAATTTTTGAGTTTCGAGTGAAAAATGAAAAGTGTATGCAAAAATCTTGCCAAAGTCAAGTTAGTGTAGATGCCGTGTAAAAATAAAGAAGTATTAAAGAACTGACATTTTAAAAGCGGTTTTATTATTATCTTAGAAATTTTGTTTCTTTGACTCAATTGATAGCCACTAATAAGTTAAAAAATTCAAAGCGTTTTTCAATAATACTTTTTTCATGTACCTCTAAAAATTTTTAAAGACATTTATGTGTATAATATTTATTATTCAAATTTTGCATATTTTTCAAATTTATGAAACTAATTTTGCTTGAATATTTGTTTACAAACTTTGACAGATGACTGGAATATTCGTTGAAATTTCCAATCAAGGTTCACAATAGTTCGCTTATGGCTTTGGTATCGTTTTTTTTTTGCAGTCGCTAAAATGTTTGACCACTTCACAACTAGGTCTTTAGAAAGAAAAAGTAGTGTTGTTGTTTTGCGTATAAATTAGCAACTGTAAGCGAGCAACGTGCTGTTTTTTGCCACAATTAAAATCTGTCAAAAGCACCTATTAAAATATATTAACTGCAGAAATAAATTTCACATTATTTTGGAAACATTATGTGAATTAAGCTTTGCAGAAAAACTTTTATATATTAAAAACAGTGGCAGCATCAATCAGCTGAGCTTTGTTGTCGTATGTAAAAATGAATACAAATAAAAACAGAGACACATAGATTATTTGAGCGATCAAGGGAGGGGAAATTATATATTTTGTAAAATATTTGAAAAACTAAAATGATTATTTACGGTGTATATATTGTAAGTAAATCCGGAGGATTGATATTTAATTTGGACAATAATGTACCTAGAATAGAACATGAGAAATCTTTCACATATCCTCTAGACATAGTCCTTGATTATGACAGCAAAAAAGTGACAGTGGCGTTTAACAAAAAAGAGAGTATTAATGGCAAGTAGATTCCATATACTTATATCTAATATTTTTTATACAGTTAAATTGAATTTATTTAGTTGGACATGTGCTAGTGTCTGTGAATGGTATTTTGGTGAATGGTGCAACACTTGCAGATGGGCGAAATGTTAAAACAGTATTGGAAGCTGAAGAGAATTATCCAGTAAATTTGAAATTTGCACGCCCAAAAATGACAACAAACGAAAAAATATTTTTAGCAAGTATGTTTTATCCTTTATTTGCGATTGCTAGCCAATTAAGTCCAGAACCGAAGAGCTCAGGCATCGAACTTTTAGAGTCTGACACATTTACATTACACTGCTTTCAAACATTAACAGGAGTTAAATTTATTGTAGTATCTGAAGTTGGGCTTGGCAGTATGGATATGCTTCTGCGAAAAATATACGAACTTTATGCAGATTACGTGCTTAAGAATCCATTTTACTCATTAGAAATGCCCATAAGGTGTGAACTATTTGATAGCAAGCTTCAAACACTGTTAGAAATAATTGAAAAAACTGGATTTAATAATTTAGATAAATAAATATTTATATTTGTTAATGCGAATTTATAGTTAATAATATTAATAAGAAAATATAGAGTCCATTTGTATACTATTGATTTTTTAAACAACTTCAATTTATTTAAGCCCAACCGCTATTGTAAAATTAAAGAGAATAATGTTTTGATTTTATTTTTTATTAAAGCATCACAAATTATTTGTGGATAATGACTAAAGTAATTTTGGTACATCATTTAATTGCACAGTGCGTGTTCACTTAAATATTTTTATTAAAAACTTAAATAGAACAATGTTATTCGAGGTTAATATGCAGGCATCTAGCAGTTCGGCCAGGCCTTTTGCGGTATCTTCAAAAATAAGCTAATTTTTTGGACTATCATCAACACATTCCATACAGACAATAAATAATAACAATGTAAATAGTAGAAAAAACAAACAACATACATAAAAAATACAATTTCAAAAAACAAAAACATAAAGAATACATTATACTGTAACATACTAAAGCACTTAACTTCTAATTGTTCAAATGTTGACATTACATTTCCATTAATAAATAGTAGTTAAAATGAAGTATTTTGACTAAGCATTTGTGTAAAGTTGAGCGTAAAATATAGGGTAAAAGATTAAAAGCAATTTTTGATCAGTTAGTTTGCGTTTTATTTGTTGACAAGTCCTCTTGCTTTGGGATAAGCAGATGCAGGCTTTTTTGGTTGTGCACGACCAGTGGGAGGACGTCTGTTCGATTCCATTGCTGAACTGGGTACTGTTCCACGACTTGTTTTCATACTTTTTACTCCAGGAGTTGATGGAGTATTGTAAATAGCATTTACTGCAGTTCCATTCGATATTGGTGCTGTCGCATTAGCATTTGCATTTATTATGTTTTCTAAACGACTACGTATTGAATTCTTATGTGAGTCAACAATATCAATATCTTCTCCAGTTTGCATAGCCTGTGCCAAAACAGCTTGCAAAGATGCAGATACCTTCGGAGTTCGATATTCTTGTGTAGTACGACAAGGCATTTCCAATTCATATGAAACAATGTTTTCACTTTTGAAACGCAACGCATTCGTAGAATTACATTTAGATTCCGTAAGCGCATATTCTGAGACAGGACGTCTTCTTTCGTGATGTGATACTGGTCTCTTGTTTGAGAAATTACTGTCATTACATAGAGGTAAAGAGGAAAATTTCCACTCTTCTTGCTCTTCATCATATTTTGCTTGAGTATAAAGCCGTTGCTTGACTTCTACTGGTACGAAATTATCAATTATAAGTAGCTGCCTTTTGAGTTCTTTGACTAGTTCGTTTTGTGCCATTTCAAGTTCACGTAGATCTTGATTGTGATCAAACTTACAATCATTTAATTCTTGTTGTAGTGCTAAATACTTAGCATAACATTTCGACAGTTTTCGTTTTTTGAGTTCCACTTCTTGTTCCAATGATGTTACAGTTTCTCGTATTTCTAAGGTTGTTTCTTCTTGCAACTCTAATTGTTGCTGTATTTCAATCTCTCTTTTCTTACGTTCTGCAATTTCGACAAGTTTTTTCTCAAGCTCAATCTGTCGTTCACTATAGGTGTCTAGCAAGTTTTTGCCACCACGTACTAACTGTGATTCAAGCTCAGCTAACTTTGTTGCTAATTTTGCATTTTCGATACGTTCGCGCTCCAATTCTTCATTCGACTTGGCTTCATCGACGTCATTTTCTTTATCTGACTCTCCCTCATCACTCTCCTCAATCTCTTGTGTTTCACTAGTGATAGACTCCTCCAGTTCGCGGCTCACTTTTTCTTTCTTTTGTTTCTTGACGCGTTTTTTAATTGACTTCTCTTTATGTTGTTTAGGCGCAATCAAACGTTTAAGACGTTCTATCTCTTCTTGGTATTCTTTCAATTTAGCGTCCTGAGGGTCTTCATTCTTAATTGGTTGATTCTGTATAGTTTTAGCTCGAGAAGCATATCTTAATGTTGTTAAAGTTTCATTATAATTATAAGCTGAAGGACCTATGTTAGCAATCATAATTGTTTTTGAGTTGCCTCCTAAGGAATCTTGCAAAAGTCGAGTTAATTTCGAGTCACGATAGGGAACATGGGGAGAGTTTTCAGCCAAAGCAGAAATAACATTTCCCAGTGATGACAATGCAAGATTGATTTTGCTAGCTTCTTTTAAACGCTCTGCAGAAGCACCTGTTTTAGACTGCCGCTCACTACCAGCTAAATCGATCAGATTTAACTTTCCAACTTTTATGGTATTTGTTTCAATATCACACATTTCAATTCTAATCATAAATATCGCATGCGATCTGGAATATTTTTTATATTTTACTAAAGATCTTGATAAAGAATAACACAATTGCATATTACCTGGAACTATGCTCATTCATATTGGTAAAACCAACAGTACGATTTTTGTTTCCAAGTTGCATAACGTTGATCATATCCTCAACACTTTTACAATTAATTGCATGTAAATTTGGTACATAAACACCAGAACCACGTTCACGTACTTCTAAATGTTTTCCTGATACATTATTTGGTTTAAGTAAATCCCTCAATTGTTCCATGTAAATTTCTAAATAGGATACATCCACCAAAAATTGAAAGTTTTCGGTGCGATTTATGTGTAGCCATATTTGTTCGAAAGTACGTGGAATGATACCCATTAAGTCATCGTTGCCGCGTACACCTTCCATGGTGAAAGTTTTTCCAGTACCAGTTTGTCCATAAGCAAATATGCAGCCATTAAATCCTTCCAAAACAGAACTAACCAATGGGAATACAACTTCATTGTAGAGGTTGGTCTGTGTGGCACCTGCATCATACGCTGCGTCATACGTAAACACCTTACGTTGCTCCTTATTTACATCAACGAGATTTGTAATTTCTACCACACCACGATTTGGAAACACATTTACTACTTCAGTTGTACCTTCAGATCTTTCCCGATTACTCATCGGCCGACAACGAACAACAACCTGTACGCATTCATTAGGTGCTTGGCTATTTGCGGTCAAGGGGCGTCGTTTTGCACTCATCGTTACAGCTTTTCTCACAACTTGAGTTTATTTACGTTGTGGTGGGGGCAGGAAGATTTAGTTACTAGGCAACCGTGCTGATGACAAACACACAAAAAAATCAATAAGGTTTATTAAAATATATGTAAGGCCCTAGTAAATTTTTGCCTTACTAAATATTATTCAGACTTACCTTATACTTTATTCAAAATTTTGTTTTGCCCTTGAAAAAAATCAATACAATAACGCAGTCTTCTTTTGTGTTTATGATTTAGTTTGATTTAAGAAGAAGCACTGAGAGAGAGATTTCTTTGCTACACATTTCAATCCATATTAATATTTGCTTATATAAATAAAAATCAAAAGCCAATTAAAAACTCAACATAAGAAAATCACTCTTAATAAAAATTATGTATAATCTTTTGTTCAGGAATGTCAATCAAATGTATTTCTTATTCAGCTGACAATTGACAGCGACTTTTTTGAAATGGTGCTGCCAGACTCCGCAATTATTTTAATAAAGTGAAATGCTACCAATTAACCAATTGAAACACATATAGTAACTATCTCGTGAGTAAAAAGGATAAAAAAACCCACAGGAGAGTCGTCAGCTATTGTAGTTAGCGACTGTTTTTTAACGAAGAGGTGGACATAAAAATTAAACCCAGTAAAAACACGATTACAAGTGAGGAATATCAGTCATTAGACTGTTATCAACGGGGCCAGAATATCGAAATCCATTAATTATAGCCATAATTTTTGGAAGTATATACGGAAAACAATGTTTTAAACACGAGTCGGTTAAAATTAACATACAAAGCAAAAACAAAATTCGAAAAAATAAGCTCACTTTCCTGAAACTGTTTAACGAATAAGCCACTCGCATTACAATGGTGTCAAATATTAAAATTGATCTATTGTAAATGATTTTTGGGAGAAAATGGAAAATATCTGTTCAGTTGTTTATTTTTTATAAATGTTGCGAGTGTTAATGAGTAAATTTATATATTTTAAAAACGTAAAAAATTTGTAAAGATGACTGACAGGTTAGTAATTATGTAGAAGTTCTTCATTAATTATTTATTAAGGAGTTTATAATTTCTGTATTATCTTCATCAAAAAAAAAATGTAATACATGAATAAATGCAAAACACAATTGTTGTAATAAAATCAAAAACTTATAAGACAATTGCATGACAAATAAAATAGTGTTAAATACTGCTCATTTAGTATTAGTTTGTGATTGTAGAAGTTTGAAAATTATGCAAACGAATTTATTAACAATCTTGTATTGCGCTTTGAAGAGCTGAACTATCAAAAATTTCGAATATTTGCTCTCTTTATGTCCTCCTGATTTTACTACTTTTCTTCGTTATCATGGATAAAGCCTAAAAATGTTTATGTTTATATACATTCAAATACAAAATTAAATGCTCACCAATAACATTTTTGTGTCATTAAGGCCGTGTGCGAGTTAGAGTAATTTGAGTTAAACTAAATTGAAATTTCCTAGGGATTTTTTGTACTACACTTTTGTAAATATTTATTTATTTATTGCACTTATTTATTATTATTTTTGATTAAAAGTTTTCAAATTTATTTATTTATTTATTAAACATCTTATAAAATTCTTACAATGATGACACCTAATTTACTTAATTTTTATCCAATTTACCCTACTCGAAATTCTGGTAAATACCAACATTCGCTGCCATACCGACATAGTTTACTATTTCCCTTAATTTAACATCAATTTACTCGAACTCGCCGTGTGCGATAGTTTTATATATATATAAAAAACTTTTTTTAAAATTATCTGCAGGTATTTTTGTATTTACATGTATTTATCAGCCACAAATTTGGTTAACATTTTTTTGCTTGTCATATGTTTATTGACTTAGGCAGTAATGCCGAGTTATTCTTAACCAACCAGAAGTTGTTCTATTGGAGCATTCATGTTAAAAGAAAACACCTATTAATTTTATTATTGATAAGTGCTCGTATTCGAACTATATGATACAAAATCTGATAATTAGAAATGAATTCAAATAATTCGAACTGCACAAATGCATTATATTACAATCAAGTCTGCTTACGCTCCTACGATTTTCTTGCATTTTCGCATGTGGCTACCCTTGGTGCGTATAATAATACGGTACCACCTTCTAGTTGTCATTTTTCAGTAAAATTGTTATACTGCATTCTATGTCAATGCTTATACATCCAAAGGGAACGGTGGTTACTTCCCAAGAAAGTGGTTTTCATTTCAGTAAATGAGTTGTGTTGTATGCTTTGCACGTATTTATGGCATAAAATTGTGTAAATTATTTATAATTTTATGTGCAGTGTAAGAAGTAGTTACTAATGTTAAGATAGTTAGACTAAGTTAGATTTTTGTTTTGTGTACAAGAACAAAAAGACTAAATTGTAAACTCTAGAACCGGCATACAATATAAACTCGGAGAGAACATGGATCAAATATTAAGTCCAGGTTTTTCAATACCAAGTATTGGTACTCCATTACATCAAATGGAGGCAGATCAACAAATTGTTGCAAACCCTGTTTATCATCCCCCAACATCAACACAACATGCACACGATACAAATATGCAGAATGGACACGGGTTATCAAGTAGCGGAAATAATATATTTGGTCATGATATCAATAATATATCATTGAT
Organism: Teleopsis dalmanni; assembly: GCF_002237135.1. NCBI lineage: Eukaryota > Metazoa > Arthropoda > Insecta > Diptera > Diopsidae > Teleopsis > Teleopsis dalmanni. The sequence goes on from NC_051848.1 coordinate 11,791,162, forward strand.
AGATAATGTTTCATCCACAAATAATGGAAATTCCATGGGACAGCATCAACCATCATTGCCGATACCGCAGAAGCAAATGCAATCATACCAGCCTTCGTACCAAAGCACAACAAGCAGCATGGTGAACCCAGCGCCACAAAGTCAAATGCAGCCTTTAACACCAGTACGTAGTAGTAATTCAATTATTAGCTATCTTCTGTATTTTAATTAATAATTAATTTAATTATTGATTTCATTGATTGATTAATTTCAGCAATGCCTTATGTCACCTATGGTTCCTATGGGTGAGAGATCAGATAATGTGAACAGCATACATCAGGCGATGGGTCCAGCCACTCCTATGACTCCAATGACACCAGGTTCAGCCGACCCAGGAATTGTACCACAGTTGCAGTAAGTATAAAGCTGTAATTATATTTGTGAAGTGGCTTGTCACGTGTTAAGCTGGGTTTTAATGTACTGCGTGTGTATGTATACGCACAAGAATGTCTTCGGTACATCAACTTTATGCATTTTTCACACTTTAGTGTAGAATTTCTTTTTGATAATCGATATAATCACCTTAAAAAAATATTATAAATAGGCTTTTAAAATGAATGTCTGCTTTTCAAAGAAGAAATATGAAACTTTATTTCTTGCTTTACACACATAATTCATCGAAATATGAAAACGATTTTTATAATCATTAGGGCGTGGAAACAATAATTCGTTTTATATAACCAAGCATCCAAGCATCTTGGAATCAATTTGTTTAATTAAAAATTATTTTTTGTCAACTTCTTGGATGGCACATTTTACACGGTGAACTGTTAATGTTGCAGTCCAGGAGAAAATTTTCAATTTCATTGCATTAGCATAATAATAATTTCCTTGGGCATAATAAATCTCCAAAAGGAATGGTGAACCGCACTTTGTGACTTCGATTAATTTGCTCACAGAACTAAACATCAACTGTAGTTGAAATTGTTTATAATGACTACGCCAGTGGTTCTCAACCTGTTTTTTGAGCCAGGACCATTAAGATATTTTTGTTTATAGTAGGGACCACAAATTTAAAGAATAATAAACTGTACGATTATTTTCATATGCTTTATGCATTTCTGGTATAATGTATAATGAATTGTATAAGTGTATATATACATTATATATTCTATAAAATATTATGTACTTACTATGTACTTGAAAATGTTTGATGCTTATTTTCTAATAAGTAAGGTCTCAATGGACAAATTACAAGCTATGTATCTACATCTATTAAAATTAATTCACGGACCCTTTTTAACTATTTCGCGGACCAACGGTTGGCAACTTATGGGCTACAATATTAGAGGAAGAACTTCCATTAGAGGAAGAATATATTTGTTGTTGTTTTGCGTGATGTTTTGACTTGTGCCGAATAAAGTATTAGAAATAACTAAACAGAGGCCAGGTCTACGTCCCGGTGCCACTCGTCGATTTTAACGACCGAGTACTGTCCAACACCCTCAAAAGGAACTAAACCAGCACATCTCTGCGGGCCATAACAGTGATAAATAAATAAAGCCCAGTTCAATTATGCAATAAATATGAATCGCTCTTGTTTTCAGAGCTCGAAAAAAAGTTTAATCAATTGAACTACAAATAGATTCCCGGATTGGGAATGTGAGAAGTGCCATGTATTAAATATTGCTTTTTTTGCGAAGAGCATTCCGGTAAGATTAGTAGCACTTGTTTTTTAGAGATATTAGTTTTCTTCATCGCAAAACATTTTCGAAATTACTTGCGAAATTAGTTAAAACCATAAAGCCGAAGGTTTATATTTGTGTAATATAAAATTGAAACAGATGTCGGGTAATTTGAGATATATGTATGTTTGCTCTTGTAATCAGTTGTTTTTTTATTTATAGTTGTACTATAAAAAGAACTTGACATTGTTATTACATTGGCGTGAATCAACAATTTACAATATGAGCGGCGTTTTGATAAGTATTGCGGGTAGAGTGTGTGTTGCCATTACGGATTGTTGTAAAAAGTTCTATATCGACACACCATTATGAAATTAGTTTTAACAGTGGTTACGTCTTTTTGTGAGCTATATAAATACGCTGTTTTGTAAAATTCTTTCTTGCAGTTCTTTGTTTTTGAGAGTACATTGTGGCATAAGTTGATTTTTGTTACATTTCACACTGTCTAATCTGGAGCCACAGTAGTGCCGGTCGTAATTTGGGTTGTTTAAATGTTCGTGATCTATCCCAGGATAATACATAATGATGGCAATATTTTGCTCAATGGGAAGTGGGATGTGGTGAATGAAGTAGAGGTGTAAAGGAAAAGAAAGAAAAGTAATAGGCGTTAGTATTTAAGTTAACCCTAGATTTCTGCTAACTTAACAGGGTGAAGCCACAATGGGACTCTAATTTGTGTGTCGATTTGGCCATAAAAACAGGCGACATCATAAGAAGCAAAACTGCAGGTTAGGCACGCATTGGAGATGGACATATTTAAGTGTAACAAGTGACTATTTAGCACGTGTTTATATTCGCATTTGCGCCAGGACATCTCTTCCTGTATGTGGGGGAAATATTTTCTCCTTCTCCGGATGACTTGAATTGGAATTTTGCTTCCACCCTGTCCTAAAAAACAATTTAGGTTTATACGGTTAAAGTTATAATTAGACGTATTATTACTTTTAGTGCATTTTTTATTCTATGTCATTTTTCATAATTAGTGAGTGTCAGTGCTTTTTTTATAATATATCATCTTATAATTTTGAAAAGCACTTTTATATTACACAAAAGATCAAATATATTCCCGAATTTCTTTTCTGTTTAAGTATAAGTATAGGTATTGATTGGTACACATTCAGCTGAAGTTATCTAAGCTAATTGGGAGTCTGAATTCTGTATATATTTTGAGCACAACAGTAATAATAATCGTTTATTTTATTTCTAGAAACATAGTATCTACAGTAAATTTGTGTTGCAAATTAGATTTGAAAAAGATAGCATTACACGCTCGTAATGCTGAATATAATCCGAAACGTTTTGCAGCTGTCATAATGCGTATACGCGAACCTCGCACTACAGCATTGATATTTTCATCCGGGAAAATGGTGTGTACTGGAGCAAAGAGTGAGGACGACTCTCGTTTAGCAGCACGCAAATATGCGCGTATCATACAGAAGCTTGGTTTTCCTGTGCGTAAAATGTTTATGTATTTCTAAATAATATATTAACTTTTCTTTTGTTTTTAGGCTAAATTTTTGGATTTTAAGATTCAAAATATGGTGGGTTCTTGTGATGTAAAGTTTCCTATAAGACTAGAAGGCCTGGTATTAACTCATTGCAACTTCAGTTCATATGAACCGGAATTATTTCCAGGTTTGATTTATCGTATGGTCAGACCTCGCATCGTTCTACTGATTTTTGTATCAGGGAAAGTAGTCTTAACTGGTGCAAAAGTTAGACAAGAAATATATGAGGCCTTCGATAAAATTTTTCCAATTTTAAAAAAGTTTAAAAAACAATCGTAAACTAATATAATGCAATAGAGAACTACAGCAGCTAAAGTTCGTTAAGAATAAATTAGAAAAATATTAATAATTAAAGCATTAATACTTAAAAATTTTGTATGTAAAAGACAACCAAAAATAAAAAAAAAGAAAAAGAACTTTGTGAAATAAGTCCGGTTTGTCTAAATTGTCTGTCCTTAATCGGCTGGTGTACACTGGCCACGGATTGGAATTTGAAAATTCATGTCCTACTCATGACGGAAAAGTATTTGTAAAATACAATTTAGATTTATTAATTTAAAAAACGAAATATATACCAATATAGCACCAACGAAAAATGTTAGAATTTATACAAAATCCTCATTATGAATTTTATATCTTTAGCTATGTACTTTTTATGTTAGGCTACGGAAAAGTTTCGAGTTATGTAAAACATAAGCAAAAGAAAAGAATACTTTGTATATTACAAATCATTTTGCTCTTTCATTCTATTAAAACTGTTTGATTTACTTTAAATTAATGAATATTTTTGCACGTTTTTGCTATGCTCTTTAAATCCTGTTAAAGGACTTATATAATGATAACGTTAAATAATGGTATAACGTTAAATGTAAACTAAAAAATATATAAAAACCATATATATATTATATATATATATATATATATATATATATATATATATATATATATATATATATATATATATATATATATATATATGGTATTTAAATCACCAAAATTAAATTATAATTAACAAGTTTGTTAGAGCAAAATGCAAAATAAATAAAACACATAGATATAAGCAAATCACAAAAATATTTGTTTGATTGAAAAAGCGTAGTTTTAAATTAATTTTGTATATTTGAAATAACCACAATAATTACATTTAAGAAATAAGACATGTATTCGTAATTATTTCAAACAATTTGTTATATAAAGCTTTATAAACATTGTGCCATTAGTCCGCCAACGGTATCGAATTCAATTTTTTCCGTAATATTTTTAGTCTTGATTCTTTCATCTTGTGAGGAAATGAATACTAAACTTCCATTAGTTTTCCAACCATATTTCTTCATCCATTGCTCTAAAGTGGAATCTAAAAACACTACATTTGATTACAAATAAAAACCAATGCAAACCTGTATTACTGACCTTCAATTCCACCCAGAAGTTCTTTTAACAAATCCCTCTTGATTGTCTGAAATGTAATACCTACTACATGGCACACAAATTTCCTTATAGAATCGTGGAAACCAGCGATATGGCGGAACATATTTCTGTTAACATCAACGCGTTGCCAAAAGAGAGTGAAATCGGTGCGTTCTAATATATCTGCTAAATCAATTATAGTTTGCACAGTTTCATCCTTCATTTGCTGTGGCAAAAGCAAGCACTTAGCCATGACAAAATCAGTATGCGGCAAATTTGTTAAACATTTCAGCAAAATGGTATATGTAATATCAAAATTAAGTATATGCGGATTGAATTGATAAAGCTTCAGCACAGCTAAATTTGCTTCTAAATCATAGGTGTTATTCTTCGCTTGATCCTCAACATAAGCCTCTAGAGTTTTAAGGTGATCCGGGTTATATCTTGTTAAATTGAAGATTGTTATTATTAGGTTATGTTGAAACGATATTAGATTTATACACACCTTTCTATACAACCCAGCATTTCTTGAATTGTTTGACTTTGACCGTTTTCCATTTTGACTAAATGAGACATTTTTCTACTACCACGAATTAATTACTAACGAAATCCTAAAAAAATTATACAAAACAACTTTCGCACAGCAAATGTGGCAAAACATTTATTGAAAAAGAACGCACTGTAAGAGTTGCCAACTACCCTAAAACACAATAAATTATTTAGTGTTACCATCGCAATTTTATTTTATAGAAAATAAAATCAAAAAGATGTTCAATTTTGTGTCAACATTTATACGCATCATTTATCTTAAGTAAACAAAGAATTTCTCCTGGAATAAGTTTAAGTATATGTACTTATTAAGCGAACAGCCAAATAATAAAAAAAAGGCTATTTTTATTGTTTAAAATTTGATTTTATATATAATTCAACTATTTAGGCCGTGTGCGAGTTCGAGTAAATTATGGTAAAGTAATTTGAAATTTCCTAGGTAAATATTTATTTATCTATTTATTGCACTTATTTATTATTTTTGGTTAAAAGTTTTCTAATTTATTTATTAAACATCTTATACAATTTTCACAATGATAAAGCCTAATTCACATAATTTTTATTTAATTTACCCTACTCGAAATTCTAGTAAATACCAACACTCCAACAAGTAAAGTACAAACTGAGAGCGTGACACAAATAAAGTGTCAAATTACGCTCTTAACACAGATTTTCATGGAACAGCTGGTGAGAATACGAGTGCTGCGCAAATAAACAATACCAAAATTTAAATTCAAACCAAAACAGCTGATTCACACATCAACACAAATTTTATTTGAAATACAATGTACGAGTAAAGTCTGTGTAGCGTTTTCAGATGCTTTCATTTACTCGAAAATTTGCTGGTGGAACTCACTGGGGGAGTACACAGTGTTACTCAAAGTTATTACGAGTAGCTCGTGGAACAAACCTGTTATTTCAAAAATCCGTCATTAAGTTTTTTGTTTTTGTACTGCGTGATGTTTTCTTTTCATTACACAAAATTTTGAGTATTATTTGGATAATTCAAAAAATTTTATACGCTTTATTTTTTTTATCTTCTTGTGATATTATGTTTGCTCAATTTAGTCTACCTTTTTGTTGTATTATATTACTTCAATAAACATGTTTTAATTGTCATTAAATTAAGTTACATGTATTACCAAGAAAAATTTCTCAATTTCTCAATTTCATATGCAGAATGCACAAGTGACAACTGTTCGCACAGTTCAGAAACTGAAATAAAATGAATGCCTGTCAAGCAAGTATGTATATGTGCATGGGTTAGCATACATCACAAGTACGAGAAATGCCATGCGATGTTTTCTGACCATAAAAGGACGGTTTTACAGTTTGGTAGCCACTGATAGCAAATTCTGGTCAATCTATTTCATTTTTGCGTTATATACACAAACCATTTTTATTCGGAAAAATGTGTAGGTGTGATCGCCACTTTTCGTTTGAAATTATTAAATATGTTTATTTATTAGTTGATGTTCAATTCTTCGTATTAGGAAACAGCTGTATTTACCACACATTCACTTAAAAACATGAACTATTGAATCAAACTGTTTTATAGAAACTAGTACTGCAAACATTTTAAAGATATTGGTGCTGCAAAAGGCAACGTTGAGCGTATTGAATAAAAGTAAAGCAGTTAATTTGAAAGTCTTGCAACATCTTGTTAATGTAGATTATTCAAGTGCAATAATTAAGGAGATGCCATGAATAATCAGTCTTACCAACAGATGTTATTTCGTATTAAATACGAAATTGAGAAATAAAGCTCTCTCTATAAGTCTCTTATCATGCCTGTCTTGCTATATGGTGCCGGAGCTTGGACAGTTACCAATAGTATGAGAAGCATTCAAGAAAAATTCTTCGGAGGATCTATGGTCCACTTCGCGCAAACACGCGTTTGTGGAGATAATTGACTCCTAACAGATTTCAGAAGGCAATCTAAGAATTAGTTTGCAGGAAGATTTGATGAAATATGTGTCGGCTTTTGCATACAGAGAATTATGAAAAGCAGCGTGTTCATGACCGCGAGTACCTCACAATTTTGTAGGTATTTCGTCCAACTTTAACTACACATACCAGGGAAAAAATAGTTTTGTTTGTCTCTTATTACGAGAATCAGAATATTTTTTAACAATAGAGACATATGCTGTTAGACACGCACCAGCTTTGGAAGCGGGTGAATTATCTATCAATTAATTTACTAAACTCAATAAAAAATTCGAAATTGGGAATATTGGTGATTCGATAACTGAAGAGCCAGTTCAATTAAGAAAAACAATTATTAACTTAAATCCGGGTAGGTGGGTATTTCTAATAACGGCCTCGTTGCGCCATGATTTAATTCATAATAGTCCCCAACAGAACATGTTGAAAGTTGAAAGTTATCGTAAGGATTCTAATAAAAGACATTTTTCTGATTCTTATTTTACTCTAAAATTAAATAACGGCAAAACACAACATCGCACATGCTTAGTTTACTCTACATACCAAGATAAAGTCTATTGCTTGCTATGTAGACTTTTTCTGCACATGCAGACATAAATAGTAAAAGAAGGATGCGGTGACTAGAAATTACGGGTCGCATATTACAAAGACATGATCAAAGTCAAACACTCAAAAACAACAGATAAAGCAAACAAGAAGTTGATTAGAGTATCGCAAAAGTATTGGTATATCTGGCTTGAAAGATTGATTGACATGATAAAATTCTAAGCCTCTCTTTACCTTCCATTTAAAGCTCGTTAAGAACCCCTTAGATTAGACGATTGTGTGTAGTGTTAATTTTATAGATCTATTTAAGTTGTTAACCAAATATGATCTTACACTACGAGAAGACATGCAACGTATTAATGACAATTAGTGTCACGGAATCCAGAATGAATTAATTATATTAATGTCTAAAACCATTATTGACGAAACTATAGACAGAGTTAAACAAGTAAGATACTTTATGCTTGATTGCACCAGGGACATGAGCCGCGTTGAACAAATGTCATTAATACTAAGATTTTGCAATTCCATAACCAGAGCTATAGAGGAAGACTTTGTTGTGTTTATTGCTGTCGCAGAAACGACGGAAGAGTATTTAACACATTCGATACTACAAAAATTGAACAAATACGATTTAGAAATCCAAAATGATCGAGGACAGGGTTGTGATAATGGTGCTAATATGGTCGACAATTAATAAAGAGGTTGGAACAAGAATCCTGAATATTATTCCAAGAGAATTTTTTACGCGTTGTGGATGAGACCCAGATTCTTCCACAACAGCGAAAATGTTTTTCGGGTGCATCAATAAAGTTAATTAGCTTTTGGCAAAGCGTGTGATCTTGTAAAAACTAAATTCAAATTGGATTGTCGATTCAAAGCACTTAAGGGATATTTTAAACAATTTGGTTTCATATGTGACATTAATTATATGAATACCAACCGAAGACCTTTTCAAGCATCGTAATGCTTAAGGTATAATACTTTGGGAAGGTGAAAACAGCCACATTCAGCCTTTTGAATTATATGAGGAATTGGTGCTTATAAACTCGGATTTGCAAGACTCAATCAACGGTATAAAGCAACTCATCCGATATATTAAAGAAAATAATTTAGAAGAAGTAAATATGAATACTTATGTAGTAACCAGAATCATGCTCCATTCTAGTCAGTAAAGCTTCTACTGAAAGAAGCTTTTCAAAGCTATAATTAATTAAGACCTACTTGAGAAGTACGATGGGCCAAGAAAGACTATCCGCATTGCCAATTCTATCCATTGGAAAAAAAAAGGCAGCAGTTGCAAATTAGGATATAATTTCAAAAAAAAATTCAGTGAGGCTGAAGGTAGGAAAGTTAATTTATTTTAATTAGTTTTTATTTTAATTTGAATAACAATAAAACTTTCGTACATGCTTCTACGTATTAGTGAATGTAAATTATTTACTTATAACTTGGTAGTGAAAGAGACCTCGTAATTCTGGTGTCGCCGACACCCAGAGTTGGTCTAGCTCGGCCACTGTGCACAAATAAATAAACTATAAACACTTCGCTAAATTTCAGACTAAAATTGGTAGTCAGCTGACAGGGCAGAAATCGCAAAAATTGCTTAAAATGATAGTACATTACTTTACCTTGAGAAAAAAAATCAGTAGTGAATAAGAAATTCCAAATGAGTAAGAGAAAAGTGTGCTTTCACCACAAGTAAAGGAGAACGTCTGCTCTCTAACGATTTTTGTTGAGGTTGTGGCTCTATGGATGAGGAGAAAACTGTACTCCACCTCATGAGTCAGTGTTCATTATTGGTTTGGAAAAGATTCTATATCTTTGAAGCCTTATTTCTAACTGACTTAATGACCTGAGACGGCCACCATCCCTTAAAATTAGGCACATAACTAACTTTACAGACTAGTCATGCTAGTTTTTCTTTACTTAAATTGGGGAGTCACGCCTGTTTAAAGGAACAGAAAAGCCCGAATTATGTTATTCTGAATTACTTGCCTATTTAATGTATTGTCCGAATCTGGCTACAAACAAATAAAGATTTAAAACGTGAGCTGAGAAGAAAGAGTTTTGACTTCTATGAAAAAACGATTGTCAATTAGTGAAGCTTATTTTAAGTTCAAAGATAAATCGCTCTGCAAAAAAAAAAACATTGAAATGTTATGAAACGAATATCTAGCCACAAAGGATACTATTTTAATGAGTAGAATCGAAGCTTGAGTGATATTTCTACTTTACTTAAATTTTAAAAAAATTTTCTGAAGAAAAACTTGTGTTTTAACATTTAAATGTACAGGACAGTTTCACGTCTTATTCAGACCTATTTCGGGTTTTCTGTTTTTATATTGGCCGAAGCCATATTCCTTCGTTTTGACGTCTTTGTTGTGATTTTGGTTATTCCTTGAGAAAAGTAAATAATGCGTAAACTAGTAAATAATGTTGCTACGGCGACTGCTATTAGGCAATCTAGATGACATCATCATCTTCATTTTCATCCTCATCCTCATCCTCATCCTCATCCTCATCCATGCTATCAGCAACCGCATCAACATTCCCATCACTAACACCATCGGCTCTAATACAATATTAGCTCCATATTAGCATGTCACTAAGGCAAGGACAACATTGCTAACGACGATGTGAGCTCAAATTGTTGTTGCGTTTGTTGTTTTGATTTGATGGTGAAAATATTGTTGATTTGCAATTGTTAGCCTTGGTTTCGTTGTCCTTTGTTATTTTGCCATATTTTAGCAACGTTTCAATTCACATTTGACATACGTGCCACCCCAAATTTCGCATAAAATAACACAAACCCGACAGGATGATTGTGTCCTGATCCTGCTCTACGGAATATGTGGGATTATTTTCCAGCAGTTCGTGAGTGTGTGTCCTATGTGTAAATTTAATTATATGCGTTATCAAGTGAATGAATATCTGAATCAGATATGCTGTTTTTTATGGTTTCCGAGAGGAATTACCAGTAAAGGATAACGCAAACAAATCGGTATTTTGCTCTCCTTTTTACATTTTTTTTATTTTTTGGATTTAAAATTGAATTCGTCGCTTTGTTATGTTTAAATTGTTTTCTTTTTGTTTGGAATTTTTTTTTGTTTGAAAGGATTTTATGATTTCATGAGACTTATGAACGGAAAAGCTAAACGATTTTGAGGCTAGCAATCATAATCGTAATATATGTAAATGTGAATTTCTTACAGTCATTAATATTATTACTAAAATTTAATTTTAAGGATGTCGAAATATTTTATTTATAATTAAGATATTAGGGAAGTTTATTTTGAGTTCTAATTCCTGCTGGGATTCTTTTCACAAACTTTCAATTTATTGTTGTGAGAGATAGTGCAACTATTTTAAGATCAATTAAAATCTTAAATGAAATCCATTTAAAAAGTAATGAGATCCTCCCGCTTAGCGTGCATAGCATTAAACTCTTCCCTTTGCCTCGTCTGCAGCACAGCAAGTACGTATCTACAATCAATATGAGCAGCCTACGCTCAACCCTAAATTGTTTTCGATTGTTTTGTCTTGCAGTTGTGAGCCTGGGTTTATATTTTTGCATAATAGGATCAGCCGTTGTAATCCTGTCAGCTGTCATGCAAATCAGGGCGGATCGATTTAGGTATGGTGAGAATGCAAATTGACCACTGCTATGATTTAAATTGGTTTTGTATAAGAAGGCCGATGCTTCGCTAGTTGACATACAAATTTTTTTTTCTCAACAAGTGAAAACAATAAAACAATTTGAAGATTTGCAATGTTTATTGTTTTATTTGCATTGCTAACTACAATTTGACATCACAATTGGCTTAGTTTCTAACTAAAGTTTTTAAAATTTATTTAATTTTAAGTACTTGGCAATATAGACATTAAACTCTCAGCTGAGGTACCCTTCTTAAAGCGATTATCGTAGTCCTTTACAGCCTTTACAGTCTTTACACTACGATATACATTTTCAAGACACAATACGAATGTTATAAGGCCTATATGTGGCAATTTATTCTTAAAATTGTGAATTGTTTTCTAAGATAAAATGTATACCTTTGATGATATCATCATAGTCAAGGGGTTTGCGACATTCGGGCCGTGGAAGTTCATTCAGCTAAGAATTCTTTCAAATTTTAATTAATTTTAAAATATGTTGAAGCCACGACATTACCACACTTTCCAGTTCTTTTACTTTATACCGTATGATGTAGGTAATTCGATCTATACTGCGGATACAAAAGATGGGACATATCCATACTATCAGATAGTCAAACTGCCATTCGAGCACAAAGATCATACGAAGTTTCTAGGATAGTAACTGTTTAGCACTCCACAAGAATTAGAACTGCATTTTCGAAATCGAAACATGATTTCACGTTTAACAAACAGGCCAGACTTTAAACCTTGAAAAACGTAAGCGCTTGCTGTTCATTGAAGAGATGACGATAATTTTAATTACATATATTATAGATGCATTAGTTCGTAGTTGAGTATAGAAGTTAGTATAGCTTTAGTATATCTACTATCATATAATAGACGTTTAGGCAAAAGATGAAACCTTTTGTATTATCTTGTAATAATAGCAGAATTAGAATTTTCTAGTAAAATAATTATTAATGTATTTATCTTTAAATTTTCTTTTTATTGTATAGTTCAAGAAATAACTAAGATATTTAATAGGTGTTGAGTGATGAAAGAGTGTACCAAAGTATCATTTACATTAAGTCTTAAAATGGCGCTGAGTTTGATGGGTCAGAATAAATAAGATGTAATTTAACCTAAAGTGAAATAAACTGGACGTTTCATTAGATTATCTATTAAATATCATCCATTGGGGTGGCGTATTATAGGGTAGGCGCAATAAAAAATACACCCTACACTCTCTCCAATTGACAATTTTATTTATAGAAAATGCCTTGCAAGAACACTGTCAAAAAATATTTTTTAGCACATATCTCCATTAGCTCAACACTTACTACGCCATTGACCCATTGTTAACCTTTATAGAATTTTGAGCTTAGGATACCAGAAAACAATTAACTGTAGTATTAAGCCATTTTCTTGTTCACAAACACTGAAACAGTTTGCTTTTTCTTGTTTACTAGAAGCAACAAGAAGCTCATTGTACGAAAGCCTTAATCCTTGTGTTACCTTTTCTCACATGTGAATCCTTAAAAGCTAATCTAGATGAAAAGATTTGTATAATTGTAGCAGGCATGACACAGAATGTGTAGATGGGAAACAAATAATTCTATTCAAATTGGCAATTAAATAAATTTCTCCATGGGGCAATATTTTATCCTTAAATGAGGATTGATGAAGCTTTGCCAATTTTATTTAAGTTGAAGCAAAATCGGATTGAAAGTCAAATTTGATTTTAATTTTTCATATCCGAAAACTTATTTAGAAATCAAACTACAGCGCATAAAAGCATTAAAGATTAAGCACAACTTTTTGTGGTTGCTAACAGCACTATTATTGATGAGGTGGGAATTATTGTGCTCTGTGAATTTTAATGGCGGTGTAAAGATGTTGTATAATTTTTGTTGGAAAAGTATTGTAATAAAATGTAATTATTGTGTAATTGACTACAATATGATTATTATATTTCTTGTGTGAGGTTATGAATTTTTTTTTATTTTGTTTCATCATCTTAGAACTAACTTAAAAACTATCAAGAAAAGAGATAAATTATATATACACAATATATAACAATTTACAAATTATTAAATAATTTAGAAAATATTAAATTGAAAATTTAAAACAGATAATTACATATTGCAAACCGAAAAGATGCCAAAAAATAGCAATTAAAAAATAATAATTAAGAAGTAGAAGTCTGAATACGGGTGATGTCGAGATAGTTCATTAATCAGCAGTTTTTTGAAAGCTCCTATCTATTTGTCTTCCTGGTTGCACATGAAAGTGAGTTCCATACTCTGACCGAATGGATAAAGAAATAACTTGTAGTGAAAGCAAAATTAAAATTGGGTATAATGAACAAAAAAAAACTAATGGATCGTGATTGTTGCAAACAACTGAAAATCAATAGAAGATTGCATTTCAACTACTCAAATGATCATATCTTCTGAGACCGTGAACATATCGCGTCATGAAATTGATTAAGCTTCTTAACTTAAAGTGGAAATCATAATAATAGGAATTATTAACTGTTTAACCAACATGCAGCGAGTAACAACAGGGGTATGTTTCGCTGATAGATTAAGACATCTAAAGCATGCGAATACTTTCCGAAATACAAGAGTTACGTGGTCACAAGCAAGTCAGTGTTTAGGTGAAAACGTAAACATTTAACAGAAGTGCTGTATATGATAATGAAGACTTTTAAAAGTTGAGAACCCATTCTTCACCACAATAGATTGCGACCTTCCAGTTAAATAAATAAAATTATTTTTTTTGCCTAGAGAATTAGAAGGTGTTGAAGAGGTTTTTGCAAAGCAAAGATTGATCAACGCGATCAAAAGTCTTAGAAAAATCAAGCAGACATAGATATATGATAAAGTTCTGATTTAAGTTTGTTAAGTGCACTTATACGGTATACGGTATGATAGAACTGTGCTAATATTTTTACTTCTCATTTAATTGAACGTTTATTTTCTTCTTTTTTTACTTACATCTGTCATGACATATCTTATTTCTGTCCAAACTACTAATTTGCATTAAAGTTGTTGTTTGAATTTTTTATTTTATTCTTATAATCACAATATATTATATATTATTACTAATATTTTTAGTTGTTAAGTTAATCACAATATTTTTATTGTTTTGACATTTTTTCATCACTTACTTTACCTCAATGATCACCTTTTTTATGTCCATGCTTGCTACCGCCGGATTTTTTGCCCTTTTTACCATAGCTCTCATGTTCTTCGTGATGGTCGCCATGTTTATACTCCTTTTTGAATTTTTTATGGTCTTCATCATGATGTCCTTTCTTATAGTGCCCTTTATGTTTCTTTTCTGATTTTTTCTTTCCAGCCTCATAATTTTCTCCATGCTTCTTTTCACCTTCTTCATTTGCATGGTGTTTGTGCTCCTTGCCATACTTTTTATGATGTCCACCTTTATCTTCGTCATCGTAGAATTTTTTCTCTTTATAATATTCATCCTTATTGAATTTCTTATGATACTCCATTTCCTTATGACCTTTTTTATGATTTTTCTTATGATGATGCTTTCCACCTTTTTTGTGTTCACCATGTTCTTTATGTTCTCCATGTTCATCCTTCTCATTATAGTCATGTTTCTTGTCATCTCCATGATCATCATAGTAATGTTTATGATCTTCCTCTTCATGATGCTTCTTTTCATCCAACTCCCATTCTGAGTGCTTTTTGTGTCCCTTATCACCTTTGTGCTCTTTCTCCTTATAATCTTCTTCACCGTACTTTTCACCACTCTCCTTCTCGCCTTCCGACGACTCTTCCTTCTTCTTACCAGCTACGCAAGATATGAGCAGCGCTACAATCAACAACAATCTCAATTGATGGTGCATACTTCTCGACTAATTTGCACCTCCAAAATATTTCGCTTTTATATAATTTCCCATTGACCGCAAATATAACTATCAGACGCGGTTACAATGCGGTACCAATGTTTATCCATTGCTTTTCTGGTGTGATTATGAAAATGTCTGCAAAGCAAATCTTATGCTTGAATGGGCATTAGTTTTTTTGCAGGGCAATGTGTAGTAATTTGCAATTTCGTGTGCAATATTGACAAAGCCAAGGGTCTTTGGACAGAAACTGGCGCAGAGTGAAAATTATGCAAATCCAATGTTTGCCAACAAAATTCGCTGCTGAGCAGCCAAATAGGAGAGAACGAGTAAAAGTGAAGTGTTTAAGTATGAGAATTCCATGGACTTGTTTTTCCATTGCCGAAGATTTAATGACAAGATAAAATTTTATATTAATAAAATATTACAATATTATATTACAGACAGAAAAGGTTTATTGAAAATGAAAGTTTTCTTATTTTCAAATTTTAAAATTTGTAACCCACAACAGAAGATGCATCAAATACTTTTCATTACTTAGAAGTAGAGACGGTAAGAAATATCTTTTCTCTTATAAAAAAGGTAGAGGTGCCATTGAGCCCTATTTTGAGATTAAAACCTTTAGAACAATTTCAAAATTACATTAAAACAGATGTGTTAAATGTTTAACACCGGGATATAGAATATCACATATCTCCCATCGTAGCTATGCCAGATATTTTCCATTATTGTTTAAGTTATAGAATTACCGATTACAAAAATATTTAGGATGTTATTGAACTACGTCAGGTTGTGCCAGCGTGCTTTAGAGAGCGCCTCGCAGATTGTGCCTCTCCATTACAACTACAATAGATTTTGTCTATTTTTTTTCTAAAGTAAGGTCAGCAGATTATCTGCGTTGTTTATTAATGCAGATCCAATCCAATCTTAAAAAGAAGATTGGATCAAAATCAAATACCAGGTTGCTTCATTTAACAATCTGTTGCATAGTATCCCTAACATCTAAATTATGCCTGTTCTATAATACTAACAATAGAGCTCGTGCGTTGTTATGAGACCTACAGGCAATATAAATTCGGTCGTCATTTTACCGAAGTAAGCGGGTATTGCACATCGGACTTGGTTGTGAAACTTGTGCGACGTCCCTTGCTATTACACATCCGACAAAGTTGACATTATTTTGAATACGTCCCGCCAAAAAAAACCACAAATATACTACAAAATAAAATAATGCATTCATTTAAGTCATGTTTTCGCTTCCATCCCTTAAAATAGAAGGCATGTATGTATGCATGTAACACAAAAAAAATCCGATTGTATACGAAAAAAACACGAGCAAGTAGGACGTAAATCAAAATATTTTGATTTCCATCCGACTTTTCGTCATACCTGTAAATGTTGCTATTACACATTGGACGCAACAGTTTGTCCAAGTCTGATGTGTAATACCCGCTTTAACTTGAACTAGACTTCAACATGTAGGTGCTTTATTCAAAAGTAGTTGTACCTTTGTATAAGTGACTGGCTACTTCCATTTTTCATTTTTGATTCCATTTTTGGATTGTCAATTGGGACTCTCCTGATTTATCTTAACCAAATAAATCTGAGAGAAATGATGATATGAATAAATAACAACATATTTTATTTCAATTAATAAATATATTTATTAAATATATTAAGGTAAGCATACAGAATAACCGGTATATTCAAATGCAATTATTATAACATTTATTGAAACATACAGCTCTACAATGTTAAGATCTATTATAATCCCTTCATGTTATTCGACTGATTCTCTGTCTTTTTTTTTAATAAATAAAAGTACATGTTTTATATAATTGAGCCTAAATTTATCGTTAGAAGTTATGTGTTTTTTTTGTATATATATCAGACGCAGTCGCATCCGTAGTTTATTTGGGGTTGTGTTCTACCTATAATGTCCTCTTAGGATTACTGTCATAATTCTTAATGTGTTCTTCGTTAAATCATAAAAAATTAATATTTTTGTAATTATTATTACAATGTACAATTAGACTATGGACAATAGAAAGCATTGATTTACGAACGGTGAATGAAAGTAACAGTCGAGAACCATTCGACGTATGAGTTCCAGAAAAAATTCGGTTTATTAAGTTATATATGTATATATATTTGTTATATTGTATTTTGTTATATTTTTGTTTAAGAAGCTGCTTCGAAGGTTTCTGTGTTCAAAAAGAATGTGCAAGCTTAAGTATGCATTCATAAAAAAAATGCAAGTGATGAACAACTTAATGAACGTTCAACACTTAAGAAAACTCAATAAAGAAAAGGCAGAGCTAGTGAAATATTCGATCAGAGCAATGAATGAGGTAAAATTAAAAGAAAATGACCAGCTATATTGAAAATGAAAGACCAGAACAATTTGCAGTTCATTTAAAATATTTGAGAACCTAGCAATAATTATCGATTTATTAATTAAGCTATTTTTTTTTGTTTTCTTTTAATGTAATTTAACAAAATTCAATGATTTAATGAATCACAATAATAAGTAGTTTTAATGTTTGCGCCCTAAATAAATTAAAGGTTTGTTAATGTCATAGAAAATAAAAATTTTATATGTATTCTCTATTAATATAGCTTCTATATTTTTTTCATCAAAATTAAAGTAAAAATGTAACAAAAATCTATGGATTTCGCAAATAATCGGAACTTCGATATGAATTCCGGCAGTCTTATGAGTAAACTCCCACAATCAATAAGTGGTCCCATTAATTTATAAGAAAATAATTAAAACTTTGATGTGGAACTAACTAGAGTAAAATCTTCTGCGTATCCGTATCCTGAGTACTTTAACAACACTATAGACATAACGATTCTGTGCTCATACAGACGGATCTGGTATTGGTCGATGCCAAATTAAAAACTGTCAACATATCTTATATACTCTCTTGCACCTGTATCGTTCTTCTCTATCTTAAAGCCGTGTATTTATGACTAAGTGTGAACCTTAAAGTACAAATATTTTATTTAATTTAATTTTTAAAATTGAAGCTAACCCATTATTGCAGTATTTCAGTAGTCCAAATTTTTTGTATGGTCAAAGTTTTTTCTTCCTTTTTTATTAATTTTTCTATGTTCGATTTTCACACTTTTCTATTTTAGTTCAGGAGGGCGTTTTGGTCAGAAGTTTTGCTCAATATGTGCCAATGTGTTTTGTAGTTAAAATACAATTAATTTTTAATCTTTGACTCGAGGCTATTTGGACATAAAGATTTTAATTGATAGCCAAATATATAAATTTGTATCTATGTATCTATGCATCTGTACGCATGCTACTTTGTGTGTATTTGTATGTCTGTCCTGAAATTTATAAAATATACAATACCCAAATAAAATGTAATATCAAAATTACACAATTTTACAACGTACAAATTTGCTCCTTACGTACATATATAACAGATAAAATCCACTTGTATATTCATATATATATATATATATATATATATATATATATATATATATATATTTGTATACATATATAAATTTACATACTTATTACACGCTATGCTCTATGAAAATAGGTATGTTAAGCACATGAGGTCATTGCACTAAAGCTTCGCTAGATATCAATACACATATCTATCACATCTATGTATACAATGTATATACTAATATGATGTGCATATACTACAAAAAATATTATTAATAAAACAATTGTTCAAAAATTGTATTTCATCAGGTTTTTATTAGGGAAGAAACTATATATATTAATTTTGAAATTAATTAATTCTTATGGTATATACGTTGGAAGATGATTCAGTTGGAAAATGTTTCAGAAATAAATCTCCAATCAATATAAGATTTAAGATAAGCTAAGTCTAGTATTACTAGAGATCAATAAGTACACCTGTAGCTTATGAGCAGCTAGAGTAGCCTAACTTAATCAAGTATTTCTACGACAGACAACATTTCAATGGAATATCTTAAGTTCGATCAAATTGTACTTCACTGATATGCGAAATATGAAAATAAATCATAATATATTATATCATATTGTGGATACCTTCATGGAGTCGTCTTTATAAGCAGTAACTGGGTCTTCGCATCAACCTTTTATGTAAGGATAACACAAATAATGATAATTCTTAACTATTGCCTATTGCAATATAATATTCGTTATATTCGATTCAATCAAACAGGAGTGTATACATGGGCAGACCCAAAAATTCAGGCGGAAGTTGATCCGGAACCGAAATCGGAGATAAAGGATTTATTGTTCGGAGTATAAAAATGTTGTAAAATACCTACTCACGTCCATATGAGTTCAAGTGGTAAGCTTTGGAAAGCCTGGGGACTTTACGCAAACAGAAAATCGAATTGCAATTGGATATAAGGGCGCTTAATGCAGAGTGCTACCTAATAGAACAAAGCAAATAAGAGCATACTCGCTTTGACCACAGATTTTAGACAAGTCTATGTTTTATCATCGCTGCTCTTTACTTGATTTATTTTATCGTTGTGATTTACCGGTGACTAGAGATTATGTCAATACTTAGTATAGTGGTTCCCAACCTTTTTTGACCATGGACCACTATAATAGTTTTGTTTATATTAGGGACCACAAAGTCTAAGAATAATAAACTGTATGATTATTTTAATATGCTTTGTGGATCTCTGGTATAATGTATTATAATGTATTATCATAATATATAATGCAATGGTATAATGAATTGTATAAGTGCATAGGTACATTAAATAGGCTATAAAATAGGTATATAATTACTTGGAAATTTTTTGTGCTTATTTTCTGATAAGTGAGGTCTCCATGGACAAACTAAAAGATATATATCCATACCTGTTAAATTTGATTCACGAACCTATTTTCTATTTTGAATAGAAGAAATAATGTTGTAAATGTAAGGAGTTTTACATATTTGAGCAGCATTATTTTCATAAATAATAAAATCAAATTAAAAAAAAGTTTATTACAAAACACAGAAAGCCATATAGACAACATACGCTATCGTACGTAACATCCAGAAATCAATCAATGAGCCGAAAATCAACCTTGAAGTAAGGAAGTGTGAACTGAAGTGCCATACGTTAAACGTACCTGATATTCGTAAAGAATTAAGCACCGTGGCTGATCGTTTTTGACTTGACGGAACTATTTAAGCGATTTCCGTCATTAGTTGTTGTTTAATGAGATAACTAACTAGAAATTAAAACGACTAAATACCATTTACATAAAACATAGGGTCCTAGTCTTAGTTGTTTTACACAGGTAACTGCCAGTGGCTTAACACCACTGTGTTCTCAGCACACTATTCAATATAATACATTGATAAACTCCGTTTTGGAAATAATTCCACGCATTCCAATTAAAGGTCCATCTTAGAAAATAATTTCATCCTTATTAAGGATGCGAGGCCAATCTAAGCCTCAACTGTTATGTGATTTATAGTACCCAGTTGCGAACGCAAACCCACAATGAGTAAAAGCATGCATGCTAACACCCTTCCTGCACAAAAATTTAGGTGTTGACCACAGTCACAGTGACACTCCCTAACTGAGCCAACCGACTGACCAAGACAACCAAAATTATGGGCATCTGCTTCCAGTTATACTCCAGAACAGTGCCTCTCTAATTAAGTGTGAATATAAATGATAATACCCGTTATATGTTAACAGCGCCTTTCGGTGTTTTCTGTAGTAAACCTCTTCAGTTTATCATTCAAACATTCTCGATCCATTGTGTATCATGGTATCACTTAAATGGTCAATGTATCAAAATATTTTTTACCATTAGTTATAGAGAGAGTACGGTGGCAGAGCATGCAATCGCCGTTGTTGACATACATTAAATTTATTAATTGTATTAAATTTCTACAAATATTGCTAAAGCATATTTATATTTCCTCGTTTTTCCTCGGGAAGTATACATAAAAAATTATCTAATGTAAATCGAGCATTTTATGGATTAAACTCACCTCTTAATCTATAAAATAAGCTATTGCAGGTATTATTTTTTAACTATGCAAAATTATAATTTATAAAAATATTTATAAGTTAAAATTTGTAATTCGTTTACTGGGTAAACATTTACTCTGCTGCTAAATAATAAATTAATAAAATAAATTGGACAAATACCCTCGATTCTTTAGAGAATGTATGAATATAAATGGGTGAAGGCAACCTACAGCTGTTCGTCACAATCTCATAATGCACAAATATTATAGTATTTATAGAAGAAATTTGGACTTAATAACAAATGCTTAAATCCGGATAAATACACTAGACAGCCAAAATAATAGATCAGAGTTTTCTTCTGACTTGCCGCAATAGGTTTGATAAGTAAATACTTTCGGGAACTGAACGAACTATTGAGTTACTGGTACATAATAATTATACAAAGAATTGTATTGTTTTATAAAAATAATAATATTTTTTTAATTTCGCCAATTCGTTTCTTTTAATATTTGGTAGTCCTTGTGGAGTTCATTGAATAATAATTCTTACTGAGAACAAATCAGATATGTTAGTTCCTGTTCAATAAGTGTCTATGGTATGTTAGCGTATATACTTCGTTGAAAATACTTGATAAGGAGTCTAAATAATTAATTCATCCACTTTTTGCATTAATTACTTGCCAATTCTTGTGATTGTTTGTGATCAAATTTTAGTATAATTCTGTAGACGATTACAATTTACAATCTTTGTATTTCTTGCACAATGGAAAAAACGAGTTTCGCGTCAATATCTATGAAAGCTTTAACGCCGAAAAATCAAAGTTGGATTAAATAATGTTTAAAACATATCTGAACCAACATTTGCGCCTATGTATAATTGAGTGTACAACGGGAGCATATATCCAGCAATGACGTACTTCATTTGGGACGATCAACCAAAAATCATCGATATTATTTTGACTCATCGGTGTATTGAGGTTCACGTTTTTATCGAGTCTAAGTTAAAGTTATATTATATGATTTATTGATAACAATTTTGTAAAAAGCATTGAATTTGAAAAACCTATTTCAGTAATGCAGCGATTGCTTCCTGAGAACCATCAACACTTCCGTCTGACGATTTAAAAACTAAATTTCTAATATTTTGTTTCGGTTAATAACTGCAAATCCATCACATCATGCTCCAGATGAAGCAACCGTTAGAACCATGGATTTCAAACAGCAAACACTGTGAAGTTAGCAGGAATATGATAACTGACGAGTTATTATATTAATTATTTTTTACATAGCCGAAATAGTGAAAATAATTGCACTTAATCATGGAAACCACGAAACAGAATATGGGTTGGTGGTCCCCTAAAAATGTGACGGAAGTAGCGTTTTATGATGAAAAGTGCTCGCGTGTAATAATGGCCTGCCATTATCCATCTGCCATCTGCAACAAAGACGAAGACCGTGAAGTGAAGTGATACACCTTCACGGTCTTCGTGATTAATTATTCACCAATTGCTGCAACAGTTTAAATGAAGACTATATCCATTGGTTCGGAAACAGATAATGCACGGATACGTATATACTTGCCATAGCATACTGGCCATACTTGCCAAATTTTATAAATTTAGCTACGAACTGCTTCCACTTTCAATCAATATTTAGTCAGTGACTATGTATATCCTTTTTTCAAATAATATTGAATAAATATTTGTCGAGAGACAGAATTTAAGGGAAGGAATAGCAGCTAATGGATGACAAAGGGAAAGAAAATATAAATTTTTCTCTGAATGTTTAATTTTTTTGATTAAATTTGATTTCTTCCTTAAGCTTTAAGCTAACCTAAATTTCTGAAATTAAGCCTCTCAGTGAGATCCCTTTTCATAAGTTTCCTTTCCATTAATTTTTATCTTTATTCCAGCTCTTTCCATTCAGTCATATTTCTGCCCAAATTTGTAATTCGTGACGTTTGGGGCTTCAGTTGACTTGTGGATTCAAATCTTAATGACATAAGAAGTTTTGAATGTTCTGTATTCAATTGAAGGAACTCCTGCAATAAATTAAATTAATGATAATTAATAATTTGTGAATTGGGTTTGATTGAAAATCTGCAGACTCTATACCCTAGACCTTATATTCAAATTTTTCTTTTTTCGGTTTGTTGAGCTTAAGTTACCGATGAAGGTCGACTATGTCGGAAAAAGCATTAAATTTGCTTACAAATGCAATTCTTTTATGAATAAGAGTATCTATCTATTAAGGTATTTACATTGATTATTCATGAACTTTTCAATGTGGTAATGTAAAAGTGCAATCAATATTTCAATCAGTAAATGTACAAATATTACTGAATAATTCTTCTTGTAAATTCGTTATGATTTTAATTAACTGTGACGGTTATAAAATATTCATAGAACAAGACGGAAAAATTCGCGCCGCGCTCATTGGTAGGTCCATTTTATGCTGCCTGATTCCGGTTAATTGAATTTGTACGCGGGTGACAATTATCCTGCACGTACACTTTGAAATCCACATTGAAACTTTCAGTGCAATAAGCAATTACACAGAATAATAAAAAACCAAAAAATACTTCACAAACACACAATCCTTATAGAGTTTTAGGGTTGCACATTATTACGGATCCCTCGAAGTTCACAGTTCATAGAGTGAATCAATTGAAATTCGATATCGGATATACAAATTCACTATTTCAGTGAATCAAATCGGATGTATTCAATATTTACACAGTTTCTTTAGTTTCATAATGTAGAGAAGAATATAGAGATGTAATGAACATGGGGTTGTGGAATACCCACCGGATTTTTCAAGGGTACAACAATACTTAACATACCTGATTTATGATATTTACCCATAGCTACCCTATGGACTCGATTATAGTGAAGACTCAGCCTAATTTAATATTTCTAATATTTTCACATAAATAAGGAAAATAGGGAAATATATTTAAAGCATAAAATTTTTAAGGAAAATTAGTAGCATTAAAGTTTGATAAGGTTAGAGTAGCGGCATCGCATACCAAAGCCCACTTGAGCACAAATAATGGATCGTTGTGTTACCACGGAAAACAAAGCTTACACACTATAACGAATGTCATGCGCAGACTATAACGATCTTCGTATAGGCAAGACAACATCGAAAAAGACTTGACTTGACAATGCAATAAACTTGACCATATCCCTAATTATGAGGAATCACAGAACTGTTAGGTTAGTTAGAAAAGATATTCCACAAATATTAATTCTTCTGTTGATCAAAGATGGGCACTGACATATAAACACAGTTTCCTCTTCTACGAACCATGGTGGAACCTACGAAGCTAAGACAAAAGTCATTATGTGGTAGACCAAGTCTCATTGCATGCCTCTCAAATATCCAGTCACCGTTATCATTGTGCCCAGTAGGTTCAGGTTTAGTTAAACCAGCTAACTGGTCAGACAAAAATCTTCATCCTTCCAGGGTATCCAGACTAAATATTTTTGTTTAATATCCAGCTTGGTAACACTATGTGGTACCCGGGAATGAATTTCAGAGAGCAGCGCGACTGTTTTGGCAAGGTCCTCAGTTCTGATGTTACTCAAGATGTGCTTGTGCTTAGGTACCCATGTGAGTTGAACAGACAGTTTCAATTTAATGTGTAATTGATATATAATTTAATAAAAAAAATTGCTAATTTTCTGAAACCTTATGTTTTTAAGTCAAATTGTATTAAGCAGTAAAAACTATACTAAACTTCACTAAGAGGGGTGTCCGGTGTATGATGCAGTTTTAACAAGAATTTATCTCACAATAAGTATTAACTTAAGAGAGTCCTCACTGTACTTGCAGTTGATAAAGCAAATGGCAGTTTGTTTACAACGTAAATAATCTGCAACCATTTCTTCTTATTCAGATTAACATTTCAAATAATTAAGATAAAAGAATTTCATATTATTTGTATATAAGTAAAACTATCTAATATGAATATTCTTAATTTAAAATCTGGTATGTATTACAATCTTTGAGAACATTTACCAGATCGTAACAAAAATAGTAATAACATCTCAATCACAAATCTTAAACCTCGTATAGAAACGAAGTAACAAAGCCATGAATTTGTTTTGAGATTAATTTGCGGCTTCATTAAAATCCTTTTAAAAGTAATGAGATCGTCCTGCTCAGCATGTGAACTTAAACACTACTTAGAACCCTTGCATTTGCCTTCTTAGCCTTTGCGCGAATGCTAATCAATAGTTAGCAGTCGGCGAAACAAAGCCAAGCCTACAAGAAAACAAAGAAGAAGACTACTTCTACTTCTTAAACTGATTCTGGTGTGTTATCATTTCATTCAGAACTTCTTAACCTGTGCTCAAACTCAAGATGCGAACATATATTTAAGCTGGTGTTTATAAATGATAGCATTTATTATCCCTTCTCACGTTCAGCTGCCTGTCTTAATGACTTACGCTCGAGAATTTGTGCATTTTGTGTCTTTCGTCAACAAAAGACGACTCGGTTTAAGGAAGAACGAATGGGTAAGACACAAGCAAGGATTCTTTTCAATATTTTTTGCTCTTTTGTGCTGTAAGGTGGAAATGGTTTGGTTAAGTTAAAAAGGATTCACAATAGCCGTGTCGTTGCGGTTGTTCTTAATCTCATTTAAGCATCCACAGCACGACATGTTTGTTTTGTCCTCAATTTGCGATCTAATTGAAATCCTTTTAAAAGTAATGAGATCCTCCTGCTCCTGTTCATTACTTTTTATCACAAATTTTACACTAAACATATAGCTCAAAAATTTTACTTAAAAATGTAGAGAAATTTAATTTGAACTACGTGTGTTTTTACTAATATATCTCTGTTATTAACTGAACCTAATTAAAAAAAAAAACAAAAAGATTAAGGAACTAAGAATTTTTACTAAACTGATGAGAAAAGTAAAAAGATATATGTACAAAAAGATTCTCAATGAAAAAAAATATATCAACTTATTTTCAAATTATCCTAATATATAATAATAATAAGTTTTATTATTATAATAATAAGTTTATAATATACAAATCTATAATAATACTCGCACTTATAAATTATCGGGAGCATTAAGAAAAAAAGATTCTTCATTATAAAAATTTGTTAACTTAAAAAACTGCGGTAAGTTCAGTAGTTTACAGAAATTTTGGTTTAAGATCTAAATATTTTGACATCCAAATCTATTTATGTTATTTTAATTTTGCTTGCATTTATTCAAGCGATTCTGTGGCTCGAACAGAACGCTCTATTGTTAGAATGATTCCAGATGAGAGTCTGCTCGATCCTGTTTTCCTGTAGTTCTTAAAGTGTTTATTCAAACTACTGCCCTTTTCATTTAGCCATTCTTCAGCAAATTCTTTAGTAGATCTTTAGTAAATATGTGAAGTCATTCACATATTGCAGCTTATAACTTTTACCTTCCAAGTAGGACACACACAGAACAACAACAATACATATTTGTAAGAACTAAAAAATGCAAGTAAAAGTAAAAAAAAATAAGTAAAAATTCGAATACAAAATTAAAAAACCCTAGTTCTATCCATTTTTCAGAAAGTGAAGAATACCAGATAAACTATTTTTAACTAAACACTATTAAAATGGAACGAGCAATATCAGATAGATGATCAGATCCTGCGTTTTCTCCGAATTGTACGTGGATATTGCTCTGTCGATTTTACTTTTATATTAAAAAAATATATTTTTTCTCAGAAACCCTCTTAGCCTACATTCAAGCCTTTCGCTATAAAGCGTTCAGATTTCTTGAATAACTCGTAGGCAAAATAGTATCCAGAAGTCTTCTTACGCTTACATTCATGCCTTTCGCTATAAAGCTTTCAGATTTTTTTCGAATTTCTAGGCAGGAGTACGATTAAAGAGTACCCAGGAGTCTTCTTACGCTTACATTCATGGTTTTCGCTATAAAGCTTTCAGATTTCTTTCGTACTTCTAGGCAGGAGTACGATCAAGAGTACGCAGGCTCCGTCTCATGCCTACACTCATGCCTTTCCCTATGAAGTTTTCAGATTTCTTTAACAGTTAATAGGTAGGAGTAAGATCAAGTAGTATCCAGGAGCCCTTTCATTCCTATATTAATGTTTTTCCGTATGAAACTTTCAGATTTCTTTAATAACTCGTAAGTAGGAGTACGATAAAATGCCGGACACGTTGTTTCGCTTACATTACTAAGTCTTTTACGATACTAATTGTAAGCATGATTAGATGAAACGAAGCAGTTTAGTTTCATATAGACAATAAAACCATCGAGCCACCATGAAAAGTACTCCTTTTTTTAATTTAATGAATTTTAAAATTTTGAGCTATTATTATTATTATTAAAAATTTAAAAGATGAAATCGCCCAACAGTCGGTAGAGCGGCCAGAAGAGTCCTATTGTACTTTGTGAACAAAGTCCGAACTAAACCTAGAGAAGAGTTCTTAATCTGTTCTGGTGACAGAAATTCCATATGAACAAGTTTCTTCTGTGCGTTATTAAAGCTGGACAGTCAGAAAGAATATGCATGGTAGTTTCCTTATCTTCGAGGCTTATTCTGAAGTCCGGATTAGCAGATAATTGTAGTTTATGAAGATGATATTTCAGACCATAATGACCTGTGATGAAACCCGTTAATGACCTCTACTTACATTTTGAGAATTTAAGGATGTCTTTGTAGGAGTACGGTGCTATCAGTGCTTGCGGTAAAGCCGTATCCTTAAATAAGACCATTCCTTTAAAAATAAACGACTGCTTCAGTTGCGTGACCCTAACTTTTCGCGCTATAACGACTTTTGTTTGAATAATTTTTTCCTATATATTCGTTACTTTGGTGAGCTTTTTAAAATTATTTAAATTTCTGTGATTGTTCAGCGAAAGGTGTTCACGTGAAAAAAACGTAATTAACAAAAATTTATTATTTAATTTGCAACCTATTAAATTTTTTGAGCTTGGACAAATGTCAATGCTGACCTGCCATTCGCTCGATGAAAAAAATTCCCTATAAAACTATTAAATGCATAAAAGCGTTGTTTAAACGATTCCGGAAAAACTTGAATAAATACTAAAAATATGAAAAATATGAAAAATATGAAAAATATGCATAAAATGTATAAAATGAATAAATGTGAATGAATGTGAATGAATGTGAATGAATGTGAATGAATGTGTAAAAATAAAATAAAAGCTGATGAATTAAAAATTACTTTTTAAAACGAGCCTTTTGCATTTTGTTTGCAGAAATATATTAAATTTCGTTTGTTTAAGCGAGCAAATAGGAAAAACTGTATTAATTATTAAAAATTAAAAAAACAAGAAAAAGAACAAAAAGAACAAAAAGAAGAAAGGAAAGAAATTCGAGTGCAAATATTTATGAATTTTTACACGAACTATTAACGACGGCAAACAACCCACTGAACAAACAAAATCCCATAACCGAAACGACAGCGAACTACGGCCTCAAATGCGGACAGACCAGTTACAATTTCATAATCGACATCAAAACTATCTAAGATAAATAAACACGCACTCGTCATACTCACAACTGACGAGTATTGCCAACGAATTGGACAAATAGAAGACGGCAAATGCAAATACGCCAGGCCACAAAACCAGCAGGGCAGGAACTGCCGCAGCCGAAATTCAATACGAAAATTTCGTCAACAAACAAAAATTAGAATGCAAACAAATGTAGAAATGAACGACTTCATTCCAATTCCCTGCCCCGCCACCGACTGTAAGCTAATTGTTCACACTGACAACTGCATGTACTTGTACTTTTTTCCAGATTTTTTTTCAACCCTTTTCCTGTTTCTTCGTTGTTACTTTTAGTCTTCCTTCTTAATTTATGCATAAAATAAATCTCTTGACATCGCGTTCTTTTAGAATAAGAAAGCAATTTTTACAATTTGACTTTCAGTTTGGTCTCTCCTTTCCTCTCCACTTACAAAAGTTCCATATTCTTTAACCTATGTCTTGACGATAATGCGCTATTAGGAAACACCCTTTTTGTGTGTATCTTGAAAAGGAGAATAAACCTATCATTCCATATGATATTTCTGAGTCTTTAGAATTATTAATTATCAAAATTATAGGAACCGATATTTTCTTATGCCTTGTTTAGAGACCTATGACTTGACAAAAATGCGCTATTAGGAAACTCTTTCTTTTTCATTACACCTTTTATGTGTATTTTGAAAAGGGGAATAAACTCTTTATTCCAAATGATAATTCTGAGTCTTAAGAATCATTAATAATCAAAATAAAAGGCTCGGAGGCTTAGAGACAATAAATAAGGTATTTTGTTCTTAAGTAATGCTAAATGAAGAGTTCTCTTTCACATAAAGAGTAATTTGAAATGATATTTTTTATCATTATAGGACTAAATACACTGCGACCAGATTCTATTGAACATAGACGTGCATGTTAGCAACGTTTATTTAGATTTTTTATAAAGCTCAGCTTAATTTAAGGTTTGCTGTTCCAGAGTCCATAATAAAGCCACTTAAATGGTCTTTGTCTGCGCAGTGCAAGGCCTTTGTAATGAATCGTTCTTACCTATCGAAATTAATTTTACCAAATCGACAAACATTAGCATCAGACAACCAAATTTATTTCGGTGATATCTAGGGCAAGGTAAACCATAAACTAACCAGTTAAGTTTCTTAAGTGTGTGCCCTACTTAGCAAAAGTTACTTATCACATATTCTCCTTGCTGGGATAAAGAATTGTTTTCTTGACCTATACTATTAGCTCAGTGGTCGAGAAATTTATTCTTCTTCCCTTTCCTGATAACTCTAGATAAGCACCCATTGGAACTAATTCTGAAATGTCCATATTTTAAAATATTTTTAACAGCACAAGTTTTAATGAATACCTATGTAGATACAGCATATGTAGAAGATAAATTCATATAGAGATAATAGATATGAGATGATGAGGAACATATAACCACAATGCGATCGGTAAAGTTGAAAGTTTGTACATAACAACATTATAAATGTGATCAAAATATAAATGAGTTGCTTTATTTAGAGCTGTGTGAACCGGTTAATACGAGTAGTATCTTAATTTAATTGATTTAGTAAATATGTAATGTATGCTAACGGTCTTTAGTTATATATCTCAAACATTTTATTTAATAACTTTTGGAAGAATGCTAGTCTTGAATATTAAGAGTGAATTGCACATGAAATTACTTTTAAAAAGATTTAATGTTCTTTAAAACATTTACTTAAAAGATATATAAATCAACTATTTGGGGTCAACTATTCTCCTGAGAACTAATTTTTTGGGTGGCAAATTTTGAATCGCAATATTTTTTAAGTGACTATTTCAAATTAAAAAAAAAAATAACTTAAAATAGATAGAGGGACGAGAAAGAGATGAGAAGAAGAGTGTGTGCGCGTGAAAAAAAGAGAGGAGACGACCGAACAGAATAGGAAATCCATTTTCCATTCAATTAAAATGATTGTTTGGTAGAGTACAGTGTTAAATACTTATGGGTTTTCTGAAAAGCGAAATCGAGATAAAGTGTCGCTTCTTGTACCTGGTTCCCTTAGTCGTTACCATACTAGTTTGGTATGTTTGCTATTTTCAGTTGGTCATTACAATTACTATTGCATGAAATCATTTGTTACTAGAACCCTGAATCTGAGATGTGAACATTTTACTCATATAGGTATTACGTAGGCATAAAAATCTATAGAGTTATAAAAATATTTTTGAAACAATCAAATACTATGCGGTAATAACACAATTCAATGACATTTCACGAAAGACACGATTTTCATCCAAGGACAGCGGTTAAGTATTTAAAACTATTTAACACCGATTTTTCAGTATCAGTGTTAGAGAGTCCTTTGAAATTCCTACCCATGTACAACTTGATTAAATACAATACAGCTTGCGTGTTATATTTTCTCAGGAGCTATGTGCAGTAAACGCAGAATGTCTGTTTGTTTTTCTAGTGCTAAGTAAGCAACTCATTGAATGTGAAGGAGCATCAATAGCGTACATATGCTCGATAACAGCACAAACACAGCAAAAGAGAAGGAAAACCTGATAATAATAAATGAAAGTCATCAATCATACGGATTCAATCATTCAGATGGAAAGCTAGGAATAGAACCATCAGAAAGGACACAAAAGTAAACATGTTCTGTGGACACATGCAAACACAGTGAGTTTTCAATCTATGAGAGCACAACACTAAACCAAACAGTACTGATTTCACAAGCAAATGATGAAATCAAAGGAAATAAAATACAGAAAGTCAACGTTGTCCTTATATCCTTTTTTTCAACTTTTCTATTTTCTGCTGTATTTAATTTAAAATTAAAGTTTCTAATAGCATATTCCAATGGCATCAAACAAATGTCAAAGGACATTGTGTGTAGCCCGGCAATTCTGTTTCTGAATTTGAAAAAATTTGTGAAGCATGGAATCTCAAACTCCACTTTGTTGAGCACAATAAATCCAAAATTGTTTGTTTGATTGCCTTCGTTTGATTGTGGCACTAATTGGCATTCAACAACTGCAAAGGATGCAACTGCCAGTGACCATTGTTGCGCGTGCATAGAGAATTGGAGGAGAAGTGGGATGAATCATGGCCGATAGCCACCCACATACACGGCTTCATATAGCGCCAATGAGAAATGCGGTAATCGAATTGATATCCTGACCAACTCGAATTGCCAAGCAAATCACACCCAAGCCAGCTTTCAGCACATTTAATGAACTGCATAATGCCATGCACCCAGTCTATTGTACATATAAAGGACCTATGTGCGAAAAGTCACAACCATAAGCAAGCATTATTTGCACTTTACATTTATCCCCTCTCCATTTTATGCATCGAAATTTTAATTTATAGGCATTTGTTGAACGAAGTATCCTTTTACCATATTTAATGAGCCAAGAAATAATTACTGTGTTGGCACGAACTCTGAAGATCAGTATTTCCTAGAGCAGAGGAATTCTCTAATAAATGAAACTATGCTGCAATACGTGCCTATACAAGCAGTCTTGGTTGTGGTCCAGCTATTTCAAGGAATGTTTGTAAAAAGGTGGCCAAACTAATAAAAAGGTTTTATTAGGAATTTTTGAAAGTTTTATGTAGATATATAAAAAAATATTAGACAACTGAATTATATTAAAAACTACCTGATTAATTATTAAATATAATACTTTTCAATATAGATTAATAACATGCAGTAATCTATATTAAGAAATGCTTTCAAACACTAAATATCTGGCGATACGAGTATCCAAATCCGCTGAATTCAAATGCACTGCAAAAGTTCACTTAATCGAAAATAATTAAAAGACTCTTTACTAGGAATCGTTTCTTTTTTTTTGGAAAAGACAACATGTCATTGAGAAATTAAGGGTCGGTTTCACGATCGTAACTTATGTTTTAATACTGACTTAAGTCATGCTTAAGTTATCAACTCGGTTTTGGGACTTAGATTACGACTGTGAAATCGGCCCCTAATATGTGACATGCTAAATAGGAATTTTTGTAAAGTAACTTTTCCATAATTAATTTCTTATGGAATATTGTTTTTCTATATTGTGCAAAACCGAGACATTTTCCAAGGATATGTAAGAATGTTTCTGTGTCTTCCTTACACAGTCTGCACACGTCGGTTATCGAAGCCCTAAACGATGCTTATTATTAATGCTTTCAGAAGGCAGTGAACAGTTATTATTGTTTTTAAATTTGATTTGTTTCGACTGAGAGATTTTCGCTCTTCTTCTCTAAGTAGTTTGAGAAAAAGAACTCTATACAGTGAGTATACAATGAGTATTGGTGTAGTCTGATTTGATCAGACTTACAAAACTTACGCTCTATAGGTCGTTCATTCTTTTTGTGCTTTTGTATGGTGGAGAAGCGTGAACATTATCACAGAATAATGAAGCAGTACCAGGAGTGTACGAGAAAAATGTTCTTCGTAAGATCTTTGGACCACGTGGTATACGATCTTTATAGCGGCATTGACATAATTAAGCAAATTAATATCCAACAGCTTCGCTGGCTTGGTCATGTCGTAAGAATGGATGAAGATGCTCCAGCGACAAAGGTATTTGAAGCAGTAGTTGGAGAAAGAAGGCGTAGAGATAAACTGTGTTTGTGGTAGAGTGTGTGTGTGATCAAGCTGAATTAGTACTAACAAGCCTTGAAGTACACGACTGGAGAGGGCGCGCACTCATCAGACACGCCTGGAGAAACCTGCTGCATGTAAGATATAATCTTGAATATTTAAGAAACTATTGGAAAATCATGACTTTAGAATGCAGTCTTTAATATATTTCTTTTACGTCCAAACTTATTTTAAGTCATTAATGCTCTAAAAAAACGTTTTGTATATATATATATGTTATTTATTTGCAAACTGTTTTTAATTTACAATTAGTAAATATTTTAATTATATTTAAAAAACAATTATGGAATTAGCTGTACTTCATAAAGATCAGCTATTATACTAATATTATTTTATAAAATCTCTCCAACCTTCCAATACACACGGTGTTGTTCAGAAGATTTGTAACTAGAACACTGACATGTTTTCTTAGGCTTTCCACATATCTCTTGATGGATATCCGAATTTCTCCATTTACTTAACGAATTTTTAGCTCTGATGAATAGAGCTTTAGCTGCATATAGTATTGTTGATTGATACCTCCGTAATATTTCAATATCAGAGGTGTTTGCAGTGCCTCAAAGTTGTGTAGCAAGTATCTAGATGGGTTTAATTTTGTATATTAGAAATTTGTTCTTCAAATTTTATTGTTAATTTAATAAAAGTTAGCGCTACCTTTTACTAGTTGTTAGGGCGATAGATTTACTTAAAGAAGGCATATAACTTTCTTCTTCTTTGTACTAACATTCTTATGAAAATAATATCTTCTTTTGTTAAAATTACTTGATTAGATTTAGTTGGTACTTTATTTAAAATTTCCTAATCTTGAAATCAACTGAGGTATAAAACTCCTGACCTACCAAATCTAACCCCAAATATTGTGAAAATTTTACCGCTTGGGTTTTTGTTGTATCAAATCATTTATAGTTAGTCGTTTTAATCATACACTCTTGAGTATTGCCTAATGTTTTCTTAAAAAGGTGCAATAACTAACTTAATAACCGCAATACTGTGTGCACTATTAGTATCTTAACGAGCTTATTAATAGTATATAATAGCACTTTTTAGTACAGGCGGTATAACCTGATAACGTATAGTTGAGCGGAAAATCTATACGATCTATACGGAAAAATTTTACCTGTTAAGGGAGGTCAAGGTTCACACTGGACTCTAGTACCAAATAAGAAGAAGAATATCACTTCTTTACTCTTATTGCATTGAAATTATAAATATGATATAAATGCCTGATAAGAAATTGATGTCTAACATTTATCTTTTAATGCATGAATTGAATGGTTTAACTGGAATTAACATTACACCATAATTTTTCTGAATTATCTGATATACAAACATAATAGAGAGGAATCTTAAAATTCATGCAATCAATATTTAACATATATCATATCAAATCATATTAACTCCTTTGCAATAGAGCTCTCTGATAGTTTTAATAGATACAAATCTATCTTATATATTTTTCGGTTTTAATATTTTCTAAACTGCAATCGCAATGTATGAATATGAAATCATTGAGTACGTTTTCTCCTCTTTCATTTTGACTTCATAAATATGTAAACATCTCCCTTTTTAGATTTTACTTAACAGGGAATATTCTAACATTTCTGCCAATATCTATACTGGTGACACTAGAGGTTTTCGTGTCTCACTTATCGATCTCTACATCAATCGTATTCCAACTTAGCTCGCCAATAAGCTCGAATATCTTAGGATGGTGTTCTCTATAAAGAAAAACTTGATTCTTTACATTCGATATGCCATAAAAAATATAATTTTCACACTTGATGAACTTAGAACTGCTCTACGCAGGCATAATCAGCTCAGCTCATCTGTAGGTTTAAATTTCTTTGATGTTAGCAACTTTTTTCATATAGGGTACTATATGGTTTGCAAATAATTCAGCTGAAATAAAATAATTAAATTTATACAAGCGCAAAGGTCTTGATGACTGTATTAATGAGAAATGGACGCCTAATAGTAAACAGTTTTATAATTCTCTGGTTCAAGCTAAGGCTAAAATTACTCGCATTGATGAGTTAATGCTTCTACCCCTGCGGTGCTGCCTCACCTTACAACACTATTTCTTCCAGATTCGATCAGTTATCGGACATAAGCCTATTTAATATATATCACTCTACTGTGTTGTGGAGTAATCCGCTACTTCTATTACACCTCTTTACTACCGAGGTTGTTATGACCCCGTCATAACGACTGCACCTAATAATTTTCTTGTGATTCCAACAACTAATCCCATTTAACCAGTCTAACTTTTTATTTTTATCACCAACCTCACTTCACTTTTTACTTTTTAAATGTCTAAAAGTATACCATCACTGCAACAAGGTAACCCTGATTATGGTGCAGTGAAGTGAAGGAGTGAAGGAGAAAAGTAGCGGCTATTTGTGAGGTGTTACAGTAGAAAGTAGAAGTCGAGAAGTTGGCGCGTGTTTGAATATACCTCATTATTTTATATTACTCATTATTTTATAATACTTATTATTTTCTATTGTTAAATATTAAATATAATTTAAATATATTACATAAATTTGGATTTCTAAATGATAGCCCTATTAATTTCTACTTTTGTTTTAAGCCCCCTATGTTCTTAACTCTATCCATTATGGTCTTATGGTTGAAATCTACTTGATTTAATCCTAAGCGGTGGCTTAGAGGTCATATGGTAGTTTTTGTTACTTTCCACCCACTTGAAAGAAAGTTTATAGATCGCAATAAAATAGAATATACATATAGAATATATAGAAAACTTATAGATCGCAATAAAATAGAATTTACAGTACACATTAGTACTTATTCAGTTCTCTGCGAATCAGGCCGCAGGATAAATTCTACAATTTTAAACAATTTCGTTACGTTTTGGTGTTGCAGTGCTGTGTGGCGCTCGCAATGTTTCAGTAGCCACTTTGTTCCAGATCCTTTGCGGCTATGGCCGCAGCTTCATTATCTTCACTTCTCTATCTAGTTCAGTTCTTTTTTCAATTGAACTTTATTTGATTGAAAAAAAAAATTAAACAAATATTCTTATTTTCTATATTTATTTTTAGATTTTTGTGATATTACGAAATTTCCGTAAATACTTTTATAATTCCTGCGGACAATACATAATTCTCTATAGACTAATCGGACCAAACAAACAGACATCGTTTGTAAATTACTTAATATTGTGTTTAGGTAATACAAGTTTCTTTTTGCTTGTTTTGTTTTGTTTTTCACATTTCTTTTTTTTTTGTAATTCAAAAAATTATTAATTATAATTACAGACAGACAATATAAATTAGAAATATTAATTAAGTTAAATATTTTATATAGTGTGCCCTTACATCATCTCTGTAGTATATATCTATATACATTCTTATATATAGATACTACGATACATATCCTTATTTATAAATTACACTCCTTTTACGACTTCTTTATGGAATGTTTTTTGTTTTTTTTTTTAAATGTGTGTCTATTATAAAAACAAAAATGTCGTACTGAAGCTGCCTTTTCTAAAAAACTTTTAGTAAATGATTATTAATAAATTACTTATTTTTTTTATATTATTTTATATATTTTTTGTTAAGTTTTTTTCGCTTTTTTTGCTTTTTTCGCTTAATTTTTTTCTTTTGGTTTTTGTTTTGAAAATTTTTCATATAATAAAAATTTCTGTATATATATATTATAATACATTTCATGAATTTGTCTAAAAAAAATAAATAAAAATTAAATTTTTGTTAAGTATCCGGTACACTTGGACTTCGAATTAAAATTCCTTACTAAAATTAGTTTACAACAAACTAAAAACTAAACAACAACAGAACTATTTACAATGTTTGACTAAATATTTTATAAATAATTAATAATTAAAAGGATTACTGTAGAATGGAAGGAAATGGGAGAAGGGAAACTTGCTTACAGGGAAATTTGTTCTCGTGTGTTTTATAAAAATTATTTATATTATTATTTTATATATTACAATTGTTAATGAGAAGATATGTACAAGAGCGTGTGGTGTTGGTATGAAAGTGTTGTTCTAAGGAAATTTTATGCCACTTCCAAATCGGAGGATTCATCCGCATCACTATAATTCGGATCGGTTTTTATATGCATATGACCTGCATAATCTTCCGGCGAGCATTTCAAATTCGCCACAGCTGTAGCAACGGAACCAGCGCTGCCACCGCTATTTGCACCACCGCACTGCTCTTCCTGTAATTTGCGAAGACGTTCCTGCTCTTCACGCTTTTGTTTGCGCCATTTTGCCCGTCGGTTTTTGAACCAGACCTGAAACGAAATAAATAAATTATTAAAAAAATTATTTCAAAGCTCATAACTTGCAAATAAATCTTACATTATGCTAATTTTATTTTATTTATTTATATTTTTCTTTTATTATAGGCCTGTTTCTCTAAAATCTAAAATACATCTGTGAGTACATATACAAAATATATAAATTTCTGTTGA
Organism: Teleopsis dalmanni; assembly: GCF_002237135.1. Classification (NCBI taxonomy): domain Eukaryota; kingdom Metazoa; phylum Arthropoda; class Insecta; order Diptera; family Diopsidae; genus Teleopsis; species Teleopsis dalmanni. The sequence goes on from NC_051848.1 coordinate 11,828,945, forward strand.
GTTGGATACCCTATTTTCTGCTCATATTTTTAGAGGTTTCTATCAACATCTCAAAATTAAAATTAGACGAATTAGTTACACAATTAGACTTAAAATACATTCGAGAGAGCTAATCTCAAACACTATATTTAAGGAAAATTTCAATATCTTTACTGGTTCAACAAAATATTTTAAAATAAAATCTAATGTGTTTTAAGTAGTTATTTAGTATGGGCCATAGAACTCCAACGCAAAGGCAAATGAGTTTAACACACAGATATCAGATAGGCAGACAGATAAATTTAAAAACAGAAAACTCAATATTTGAAAAACTGCTTGTTATGATGTTGAGTACATATGTGGCTTATATGATATCCGGTATCTTCTTAATTTCTTATAAGGGTTATGTTATATAGACCATTATAAGCACGTCAAAAGTGAAATTGTTGTTGTATTCAATTTAAATTTAATAATTGAGAATTTGTGAAAAGAAGATCAATAGGGTCACTCAAAATAACATATCAACAATAAATTAACCTTAAAAAAATGAAAACCTCACCTTTATATATAGAGATAGTTTGCTCTTTTAGTTTCTTGAAATACAATGACCGTTTACAAATAAAAACTTCTAGAAGCTCGAATCCAATTTTATCATGCTTTGAAATTATAATTTGTGGCTCTTTATTCGTTTTCTGTTTCTAAAAACGTAATATATTAGTGAATAACAAAAATGGCCTATTGTTCCTCTAGGAACGCAATGGAATGAAGAAGAAGAAGAACAAAATAAAACAGTAGACAGCTCGTTATTTTCATACTTGTTATTTCTTTGTGTAAAAGGAGTAAATTATTGTCTCTTATCCACTTAACCAATCTATGGGTGCGGTGTCCAATACGACATCTACATGACATCATTATTTTAAAGATTAAATCAAAAGACACATCATGGATTACTATATTTACAAATATTTGTTATAAATTTAAATAAAAATATTATTTTTAAACCTCCAGAACGTATTGGGACGCAGGGCTCGATTACAATATCTTAATGCATTAAGCAGTAGCTCCAATATAACTCTAGTTTGGGTTCCCTGTATTTTAATATAGCAGAGAACGAACGCATACATGAGCTAGCTAGACTTGGCGCCTCTTCTATATATTTTCACTTTTCAATCACTGCTCTCGCCTGTGACAGACAAAATTTCATTTACGACCATTTTTTGCGACTGGCAAATTAAACTTATATATCCTCAGCAGTCAGGTCAAAAACTTTAATGTCAGAGTACCTTATATTTTAAATGTTAAACCTCTGATCTGGTACTTAAATTCAAGTTGGAAGTATCTAGGTTAATATCTGTTGTAATGTAACACTATAGGACAGCATGTAGACAGGTTTGGCCTGCACGGTCAAATCTTCGGTCTGCACTGTCAAAACGGCTATTTTAGGTAATTGAGAGTGATTCAACCCTACTTCCACTACACCTGACATTTTTAAATTAATTTTTAACTTCCTTTTTACGTTTTATAAAAAATAAATGTCCAGATATTAGAAATTTCCGAAAGATTTCCGAAAGTATATCCATTCCAAAAACAGAATAAGTCTAATTTGTAAGTATTTACTATTAATAAAATTAATAATATATAAACGATAGAGTAAAGAGAATGACGTAGATATAGTTTTATATAGATAGATATAATTTAGATATAGTTTTATTAATTTCTGTTCGTGATCCTGATAAGGAGACTCTCAAGGAGAGTCGAAATGTATAATATAATAAAAAATATTAAACGTTGAATTATTTAACAAAAAGTGACCTATGCCGGATTAAAAAATATATAAAAACCATTATAAAAAAGAGGTCGATAAATAAATTCAAAAAATTTCATAAAATTAAAATACTTATATATATATATATATATAGCGTAAATAGCTTAAGAATTATGAATTTCAAATTTTTTTATTTTTTAAAATACATATTTAAAAAATAAATATTATATTTCAAAATTCTTAGGATGATTGCAAATCTCTGTAATTTATTAATCTATCTTTTTCACGCTGGTCGAAACGTAAGTGTTGCCAACGCTTCTCATTATTTCATTGGGAGTGAATTTCTTTTAAAAAATCTACTTCACTCTTGAGTTGGGTGCATGGCCGTCCTTGTACGGCTTCAAAAACACTTTCATCCGTTTTTCAAATTAATTTTTTCGCTGAAGACTTTTCGCTGCACGAACAAGTGCTTATGATCCAACAACAACAACAAACAGATGCAATAATTTTTTTTCTCTTTTTTTTCGTTTTTTTTATTTCAATTTTTCTTTTAAATTTTACTTACATTAAATTTCATAAATTTTTCATTCGCTTTACAAATTGTTTTCGTTTCATAAACTTATCTTTGAATCCTATTTACACATATATACACACCGGTATACATTGTGTATACACTTTTTTTTGTAAATTGTATGTGTACGTGTTGGTATGTTTATATATATTGTTGCTGGGTGATGTATGGTTGGAGTTGGTGTTAATGTAACAAATATCTGAAATCCTAAAAAGAAGCTCTGCATAATTTTTTAAAACGTTGCTAATTTCTAAGCCGCATTCAGGCTACATAGTAACTGTATTAAAATTCATGTTAAATTGATTTTTCATTTTCATTTTCATATTGCTTTTTCTTCTTTTAAATACAAGCACAAAGCATTTATTTATTTATTTTTTTTTGTGTTCTGTCCCACACTGTTATATCCCACTCCGTACTCTGCTCTATACAAATTACACAGTTTCTTGTGCTTTTTAAGTTGCTTAGTTTTCGTTTTCGCTCCTTCGTTTCCTGCATATATTTTGCGGCTTAATTAGGCGATTTATTTTAATTGTAATTAATTTGCCCTCCTTTAATAAAATTGTTTGAAAGTTTTTTGTTTTTTGTTTTTTGTTTTTCTTCTTTCTTTTTGTGTGTTGTGTGTTGTGTTTCTTTTTTAATCGACTTCCAAGAACTTTCGTTAAATCCCAACTTTTCAGCTACACAAGCGTTCGCGTGGAAGTAACAATTTTGAGTTTTAATTAAGTGAAAAAATTGCAAGGCAAAAAGTTTTAAACAAACAAGACAAAAACAGAAGAAAAAAATACAAGACAAAGCAGCAACAACAACAAGTATAATAATGAACAGTAATGAAAAATCAGTAATGAACGAAAAAAAAAAATTCATAAAAGTAGAATAAAAAGTTTATGCATTACGGCTTCCTTACAAAATAAATAAAATAAAAATAGTTAAAAAGAATTGCTCCACCCTATGAAAACCAATCCCAAACTCAATCCCATCCGAATTGATGTCTCCTCGTTCCAATAACAATACTAACACCAACACTAACACCAACGTCAGCATCACCATCACCATACCATCACCATCACCAACACCATCATGTACCATACAACCCTTTTGTTATTTATTTAATTAAAACAATTGCAAATAACTGAAGGGTTATACAACCAAATTCGTCGGTACTAATGCTTATCAGCGGCAGTAACTTGCATTTCCATACATTCGCAAGGGTGGAGCCAACACTAATAGGACAGACAAGCCAACCAATGCCTCACTCTCTGTCTCTCTTCACAGATGGGCTCACAGCTCTCTCTGTTTTTCCAACCACCAACCACCCAAAAGAAAACTTGCTATGTTGTGCACATCGGCAATGGCAGCAAACACTAGCTCTAGCAATGCTATTGCTACAGCCACTGCTACAGCTACAGCTACTGTAACTGTTACTGTTACTGCTGCTACTGCCATTGCCATTGCCATTGCTATTCCACCGCATCGCACCGATGCGATGGGATGCGATGATGCGATGCCACAAACCAACAAACAAGTTAACAAATTTCGTATTGTTTTTGTTATTGCAAACAATAAAGAAAATAACTGTAAAATCAACAAAAATATTTTATTTGAAATATAATTTTTCATTTTGCATCTTTCTTGCTTTTCGATTTTATATATTTTTGTTACTTTCAATTAAAAATGTTACGTTTTTCCTTATCCTTATCTCGTTATGTTGGGGGGAATGCGAAAAATTATTAAGCAATTAGCACCCTACAAACCCTGACTACAACTGCCAGGCTAAAGCAACAACTGTCAGCCAATGCGAAGGTGAAAGTTGGGGTAAGGCCTTTATTGTGTAATTAGTGTGTTGCTATTTATTTTCGAACATTAAACCAATCAAAGCAATTCGAATTGCCTCGTACGAACGTATATACCAAGGATGGGCAGGTTTCTTTTCGTAAAATAACATTTCAATCTCCTGAAAGTGCACTATAAGTACATACAATTTTTATGGCCACACAAATGCTCACTTATCTTTTGGTAACTGTTTCGCTTTTTAATTCACTTTCATTTCATTATATCGTATAATAACTTATTTTTTAATAATTAATGAATTAATAATTCAAAAAATTTCTATTAATAAAAATTAATATAAATCATGCAACAAATAATGCCTCTACAAATAGAATAGTATTCAAATTTAACAATTAAAAATAAAAATATAATTAATTAATTCATATATTCAACAGCTGGTTTATGAATTCGTTCTAATATAAACACATCAACTGAATTTGTTAATAACTTTCACAGCAAATTAACAAAAAATTCCACAAAAATGTGCGAACATTAAAGTCAACTACGGCTTTGGATCAGTTGGTTAAGATGCGCTGACTCTGAGCTTCAAACTTGGCAGAGTACGAGTTCGATTCCTGATATTTGCAGTCTCAAAAAAATTATTTACGAATAAATAAATAAAAGAATTATTTCCAAGACCACAGCTGTATGGTCAGCCAAAAATTCAATTAATGAAAATAATATAAAAAAGAATTTTTGTTGTTTTAATTTACGTTTTTATGTTCGTTCAAAATTATTCGAACACGATATTGTATTAGAGCATTTTCTGTTATTCGTCTTTGTATAAAATAAAAGATGTAGTAAATTTGCTGTCAAAATATCTTTGATCAGCTTGAAGATCTTCGACCATTTAAAGCGTTCGATCAAAATAGTCGAATTCGAATATGCACGAACTGTTCGAATATAGTAATGATCGATATTATGTATCGATGTATACACGTTCAAACTAATGAGATTTTAGAAATTAAATTAATAAATGATGACATAATATTATAAGTAGTTATTATTAATAATTATTAATTATTAAAATTATATTAATAGTATATACTAGGGGAATAAATTCGAGATGTCCAAAATTAGAAAATTTTCCTGTATCAACACACTGTAAGATAAAATATACATGACAAATTACAATATTAAATCATTATAATAAAAATTACAAAATCAAATAAAAAAGTATATAGAATTCAAACTTGTTTGCTTTATTATGCACTTATCAACTTGCATTAATTATTTAAATCCATCGACTATAAGTTGTTTGCGAAGATTATAGACAATTCTTAAGGTCTAGGGCAGTTCAACAGTTTATTTGAGACAAAAATTAATATATTGACATGTGGGAGATAGTAAAAGGTTTAATAATAATCCCTATTTCATTAACTGGCCACGGTCCTATTAACTTCTAATTTTTAAATTCGGGATTAAACGATTTTAATTGAATTAAATGGAGTCTGGAATTTGAAACTAAGAGATATTACCACTTCTAGTTATATACAGTCCTCACACAGTCCTATATTGAATCGAATTAGTTCTGGGATTATGAACCAATATTAGGAGTCTATTACCTGTATAGGATTTAAATTGAATTGAACAAGGTCTGGAACAACTAGGCAATCTTAATATACTTACTTATAGTATGCAGTGAATACATATTTTTATAATATTGTGGACAATATTGTGTGGCTTTCGATATCAGACAGATCATCGGGGCTTGAACTTTCTTAAAACCTTTATAAGTTTTTCTTTTATGTGAAAGAATTACTATTATTAAACTATTTGTTGCCTGCGATAAACAATATCTGTGTTATATATTCTTTTAAATTTGTCTACTAAATGTTACTCATAGTCACACTTTTAATATAATAAATTTTAAGTATATATATATATATTATTTTATAACTAAATAAAAAGGAATTATTCGATCCCCTTTGTAGCAGTGTTTATCCAACCAAAACAGACTCTACGTAGACAACTAATCGATCGGTTCTGTTTTTATTGGAAGGTGTGTCCTCTTTAAGTGATTTAGGGATTTCTATATAAAAAGGGTTTCCGTTTTATTTAATCTATTCTTCTAACTTCGTCTACTGGATGTTATTCATAATTAACGCTTTTGAGTTAAATGGAAAGGATCTATTCGATTCTCTTTGTAGCAGTTTTTCCCCACCCAAAACAAACTGTAGACCAAAAAAATATTTAATGTGCATTACAAGGACTAGTACTCACATTTTCTAGAAAAAAATATCCGAAACTATAATATTTAACCATCGGTCCGGTACTAATGCTATGGATTGGACGTAGTCAATGGAGAGGCGGTTAAGAAATGCTGCCTTAGAGTATCTTTGCTGATCCAAATTAAGTATTTGTCAACAAAATCACAGTAAAAATATATAAAAACAACAAAATAAATAACAAAAAAAAAATGTAAAAATAATAAAAATATGTTTTATAAGCGGAATAGGAAACTCGCTGTGTTTATTCAGCAAATCGACTGAATTTGTTGAAATAACAAAAATTCAAATTTCCATTTAATTTTTGAAGTCAACATTCAAATTTATATTAAAATTCGATAAACGCATTAAAATTTTTCGTTGTGGGACGGAGAACAACTGTAAAAATTTCACACGAAAAACAAAACCAAAAACATTTTCCTCTATTAAACTTAAAATGTGTGACGTCACAGAAAATATTATATTGGCAGTGAAATTTTATTAAATTAATTCTAATTTAAATTTAAATTCAAATAAATAAGGGTTTTCATTAATGTATTCTATTACAGTATTTATACTTTAGCTCTTTCAAGTACAGTACTGCAAGTAATCGTTATAAAAACAACGAGTTGAATAACAAACCCCCCCAACCACTAACCTGTTACCGATATAAATATATAATTTTTTCCGTGATGTAGAAGCCAAAAAAGTCATAAATTTCACTATATAATAAAAACCTAAAATTTATATTGCTTTTGAAGTGAGTTGGAACAATTCAATGGCGAGTTCTTTCAAGTGCTAAACTAATTAAACTATATGCTGTGTAGATAATTGTTTGCGGAGATGTGATATTTAAACAAATGGGGAATCATAAAGAACACTATAAAACTTATTCAATTTTTTTTAAATGTTAAAATGAAGCATTGCTTATATAGAAGATTAAAGTAGTATTAATAATCAAATGCTTTTAAATGCCGTTCGGAAATATAACTACATTTATATACTAACCGTTTCTTAAATGAATAAAATTTCTATAATAAGAACATGTCTGTACTTTTAATTATCGAAATTAATTAGTATATACTTGCGTCACTGTTGTCGAGTTAATTGCGATAGTGTAAACGTATGTAACATTAAATAATTACTAGTTTACTGAGTTTTACTTAAGAGAAGTTACGTATAATATACACGACAATATCGCAAAATAAACTTAAATTTCAATAGAAAAAACAGCAAATTAGGGCACAAAAAATGAAGAAATAAAAGTATATACATACAAATATATTTTTCATATTTATACCATGGTTACCTTTGATCTTTAGCCAAATAAATGAAATAAAAGCTTAAAAACAATGCCATGGAAAATCATGGCATATCATAGCAGCGTTTTCAGACAAATTTTGGAATGTTGGCGAATTTCGTAGCCAATTTATTTTTAATTTAGGAATGTCTCTGATGATGAAAAATTTATTTGACATACACATAACTTTAATAATAATCGTGTGGCAACTCATGCATTCCATGTCAGATTGCATTTGTATCATTTGACAAATAAATTGCAATCAAATCTGTTTCAGTTCATCGTGAAACTAAACTGTAATGGACATAACAGCAATACAGTGGCGTAACTACATTTTTTAGGCCTGTAAGCAAATTCTAACTAAGGGGCCCCTATCAACATACTAAGGGGCCCCTCTTTTTATACTCTTTACACGAAAAATGTGAAAAGGGTATATAAGGTTTGTCAAGATTTTCGTAACGCATTAAAGGAAACGTCGGAAATACCATTAAGTATATATCAGTACAGTATATATATACTTTTTCAGTTCAAACTACTCTCTCAGCTTTTGAACTCTTCGAATGAAACTTTACACACATACTTTTAGCCGACCCTGTTCACCATTTGATTTGATTGAAATCTGACGTCTATTTCTTGTAGCTGTGATATAAACTTAACAATCGGATATGAGGTTTCTCCGTTTTTAATAAAGGTATTTAAATAGAATTTGGTGTATACAGTACTGATATTTGCAAAAGACAACGTACAAAATTATTTTCAAATGGGTTTAAATCTAGATATAGCTTCCATATAAACTCTCGATTACGACACATACTTTTCTTAGAAAAACTTTTTTATTTTATAAATAGGTTTAATATTTTATTTGAAGTACATACATATTATGTACTTTAAATTTAAAATTTACGTGTCTTTTATAAAATGCAATATGAAGTTATTCCAACAAAAAAACGTTTACAAACATTTATAGTGGGGCCCCCTAAATTCGGGGGCCCGAAAGCGTTGCTTCCCTGTAGTTACGCCACTGCAGCAATACAATATATTTTTCTCATTCGACTGTAGAAAAGTCCTTTATTCTAAAAATATCAACCCTTACATTATAAAAAAATACAATAATATGAATTAAATTAGAAGGATAAAAGCGTTTATCTAGTTTGTTGAGACACCATTGCAAAACAGGGATGTAACATTGTGGATTAAATAATTTTAACAAGTGTAAAAATATATGTATGTGTGTAAAAACTCAACTCAATACATAATGATGAAAAATAATAATAAAATAAAATTTTATATTAAAATTATGTCAATAATATTATATTATATTACGAGAGTAGGATAAAACCAGGGCAATCAGTCAATTGTCCATTGTACTCAAACTCGTAAGTTGAAGTAGTGAGAAGAAATTTTTGTTCTACTTTTAGTTTGTTAATGTGTTCATTAAATCTAAGGCGATCAAGTGAAAGATCATAATTTAATTCTTGCAATTACTAAACAATAACGAATAAGGTGCTCTGTGTTACTTACATCCTAAAAACAAATTTGATACATCGAATCAATGATGATAGCTACCATGGTCATATAATGGACCCGAACAATACTCTGAAGCCCTTTCTCTTTAATTGCAGAAGAAATTTTATCAGGTTTTCATAAGATTAATTTACAAAGTTTTTTTTTGTCAATTTATAAGTAAATAAAGTAAAATAAATAATTATATCAAGTAAATTCATTGGAATTCCACAATCAAGGAATTCGGTTGAAATCTAGTTCTTGACATATAAGTGTTTTAGAAGAGATTTCATTGGTAAGAAAACCAAATACAATAGCTTTATGATGTAAAATAATAAATAATAATTAATTAATAATAATAAATAATTATTATATAAATATGTGTGTTATATAATAGATAAATAACTTATATATAATAAACTTATATATAATAAAGTGTATAAATTATTGTTCTGATTGTAAGCTATATCTTCCATTTAATTAAATGACCGAAAATTATCTCGGCAAATATACACCAATTAGTGTTATTTTTCATACAAAATACATACAAAAATGTGTTTATTCGCTTTGATAATGTGAAAATAATTTACGGATTTTAAAACACATAAAAACAGCATAAATAGACGCATTATACCGATCAGAGTGTTGAAAGCACCACGGTGTTGAGTCTTTACGGCAAATGATCACGTTAAATAATTATGGACTTCTGTTGATAGCTCTTTTAAAGTAAAGTCTTGAATATTAGTAATTCTCTAACAGTTGTTAGAGAAAAATCTTTTCATAGTTATACTGCTCTTCCTTATACTGTACAGCTTGTAGACAACTGATATTTCTAAGGAAAACATTCTATTAAAGAAGAAGAGTACATCATACGTACGACTCATTCTTCCATAAGCGAAACAGTTATGACCTCATCACCTCCTTTTTGATTGAAATTTTTTTAAGAAATATTGTTTTTAAATAAAAATACCTGTGTCTCGGAGTAAAAATTTCAAATTTATGTAAAAAATTTCCAGCAACACATAAATTTAATAGTAAAGTATATGAAAAAGTGAAAGATGAAACTGAATGCGGAAAAGACGCAGTCCAGCTTTTTCACAAGACGGAAACGGAATCCAACAAATTTTAATTAAACTTATGTATTAAGCAGACAAAGTAAAGTAAATATGCGTATTAATTCTACTAATTTATTGAAATTCGAAGTACACCTGGAGAGTACCTATTGTTCCCTCTAGAAATCTATTGTGAAACAGTAGTATGGAACCTGTTTTAGTGGATCTTATTATTTGCTATTAAATACTTAACTGTGAGTATATTTGTTATATATCATATATGCGACATCATGCAAAAACAGTTTTTATTTTGCATTATATTGTCTTCTAAGTCGATAGTGTAAGTCAGAGGCCGGGAAAGATATATGTACATAAGAGATGCCTAGGCCGTTTCACTTTCAACACTTTCGCTTTCGTATACACATTATTATAAAGACTTTGGTGGGAAAGTGCAAAGCCGTCATATATTAAGGGCAAAGTGATGACAGCTATAAGCTACTAAGAAACACTAACCACAACACTACTTTAAGTATTCCTCTGTCCTTATTATGTACAGTGGCTACGACCACAAGAGCAATGCAAATATTTGATAATCGTTTAAATATATTTACAATGGATGTACATATCTTGAAGCTAATATCTGCAAATGCGTAACATTTAAAGCAGATTCAGCAATCAAACTTAATTTAATCAATTAACAAATAGTTAAGTAATTATTACATATTTGTAGGACTTCATTGCATTGTAGTGTTGTTATTGTTTTTGAATTATAATTTTGTTATTTGATGAAATATATACACATTTATGCATTTATGTCATTTATTAAAGCATTGCTAATTTTGCTATTATCTGTGTAAATATTTTCTCAGCAACTTAATAATGTTAAAACGAGTTTCAATTTAATTTAATTTAATTATTTTAATATTATTTAACGCTTGAATTATTTAGAAGAGCATTTCAATTAATGCAGCAACAGAAGGCAATATAATGAAAACTAAATAATATTTTTATTAAATATTTTAGGTTAATCTCTAATTAGTATGCAAAAATTACACAATTTCTACACAAACAAATACTGGAAGTGCATAAATAATTGAAATATGAAATTTCTGCAGGTTTTGGACAAAAATGTAAGTTTATAAATTTTTTTTTGGAAAATAACAAAACAAAAAAAAATTAAATTAATTTTCATTTAAAATTTAATGCCTTTTCATTGCATACATTTTAAAGTGAAATTTTATTCACATATTTGAGTTTAAGAGAGCAAAAACTAAACTGAAATAAACAAAATCATATTGAAAAATATTTAATACGCGTTACGTGTTCACTAATCCCATAATTTTTCCAGCTAACAATTTTTCAGCGACTGCCCTTTTTATTTACAATATAAAAAACAACAACAAGAGTAGCGACAGCAATCATAATAACAACAACAACAACAACAACAACGACGACGACGATGGCGATAACAACGATAACGACAATAGAATAAACGCTGAATATACAAGTAAAGTACAGCAAATTTTAATAACCAGCGGCGAAATAAAATGGCAGCCACATTTTATACAACAAAGGTTAAAACAGAAACAAAAAAAAAACGACAATAACAACAAAAAGCAATAGGTAAAAAAGGTAAAGACTAAAATCACCAACCAAACTCAATTTTACAAATTAAATAAACACAAAAATTAAGCGGTTTAGATGGATGCCATTTTGCCTCATGCAGTGGCCTTGATGCAAATTTTTGCAAAAATCACTAAAAAAGCTTTAAACATAAAAAAGCTACAAAAAACACACACACAAACACAGTATGAGAGAGCGAAAAAAAATGTTATATTTACCTAAAACGCAAAATATTGGCGAATCTACAGACCAATCAAAGGCTTAAAACGCGCACACTACAAACAAAAACAAACAAATGCGTACACACATGCATATTTGTGAGTTTGATCTGAGTTAGTGTATTTCAGTATGTTTCATGAAAACAACAGATATGTTCAGCCTGGTTTATTGTTCCATTATATGATGATTAATATGTGTATATGTATATGTATATAGTAATTTAATATAAAGTGCTTCATACATATCGTAAATATATTTGAACTGTTGCACAGTTTTAAAAATTTGCCAAAGCTCAACGTTACAAAAACAAAAATGATGGCAGTACGATGAGTTTTGAATGAGAAAAAATGTGAGTAGTACAAATTTGTTTGTCTGTTGCCAAAAATTGTTTTTATTGGACATTGGCTAAAAACGCAAAGAAAAAGGATGAAATGGTTAAAGGCTGCAAGGCTATAAGGCTGTAAGGCTGTGAGGCTGTGAGGTAAGGCTTTGTGTAATTTAAAATAATTCCACAAATTTTCGAGTGAAAAGCATGTAAATCGATGTTATATAGCTGAACATAAAGTGAAGTACCGCGACGAAACGTGCATGAAATCCATTAAACAAACAATGCCAAAAGCAGTTGATTTTTAATTAACTACAAGCTCACAATCAACGTATATACACCCTCACGTATAATCGCACAAACAAACGTACATAAGTGCAACTAGCCAGTTGTTTGTTCCTAGTACAACGAGCGCAGTCAGCGCAGTGAGCGCGGTATTGCCATATTGATGTGTATTGCGCCTTTAGTGATTTTTAAGAAATTAAAGATTTTAGTATAACACTTGACATATGTACACTTGTACTCGCTGCCACACACATGCACCGCAACAAGTACATGTAAATTATTAATCTTGATAATATGTGTGCATTAACATTTTTTAATTATGCATTACACAAGGATTTGACACTGTAAATTATGGGTGAATTCTATAATATTAATAAGGATGCGTCGTTGTCACATGAAAAGACGAGTTTCCAATGTACATAATTAACTTATTACGTTTATATTAAAACACACAACAGTGTTCGTCAAAAGATAATATTTGCGACGGACAGTGTGATAAGCACTTGACAAGCAAATGCGAAATCATTTCACTTATGACGCGTTCACACCGCATTGGTTAGCGCAATATTTCGGTTTTATTTATAAGTCAGCAGAGTTGGTTAGCTGTAGAAGGAAGTGAAGAAAACTTTCATAAATACAATGAAATATTTTATAAGAAACTCTCTGGCATCTGTGGCATCTTTCATAATATAATTTGAGAACCATTTAAGAACATTTTCTATAATCTGTTATTTTCTTAAATTTCATGAAAAAAATATTGAAAATAATTTTATAAAGAGGTTTTTCGAACAGTAGTGAACTACAACAGCAAAATTTCTTTTTTATATTATTTTAATTAATTAAATTTTTGACGGAATTTTTTTGTTTCGAGTATTGCCCATCATCAGGGGTGTTGAAAATAATTCTTGTATTTAATTATTCCTAAATAATTTTTTGAGACTACAAGTACCAGAAATCGAACTCGAAAATAATTTTATATGAAACTTTCGAAAAATATCGGCAACAAATTTGAATCAGTGTAGGCTAAAATCAGTTTGGCAAGTAAAAAGTTATAAAATTGACGAAAAACATTAATTGTAAACCTAAATTCATTACATTTTTAATGATTCATATGTATATGTCACATGTGTCATATGTATATTATCAAATGTTAATATATAATAATATATAATAATATATAATAATATATTATATTCAAACACTTTTCATAGAGATATTTATTGAAATTCAACATATTGTAAAGTGAATAATAAAATATAAATAAAGGATTTATTAAAATGATGTAAATCACTTATTTATGTTAATAAATAACTTTACATTGGACTGTAATATATAAATTCTATTACATGTTTTTACTTTATTTTATATATAAGATTATAAAAAAAATGTATTAAATATGCCGCAACTTTGAAGACTACTAGATTTTCGTAACTTCAATAAGATCTGTACTAAAGACATCAACAATTGAAATTCGCGCCATCACAACGTGGATATATTTTTACGTAGGATAGCTAACTGGCTCCTCACGAGCTTGAATACTTTGTTAAAATTGGATAAATTGAAAAAGAAAATTGGTTTAAAGATTGAAAACGCTAGATTGAGGGGGCTGTAGTATCTGCTTTATCAGCTTACCAACATAAACTTATTAAACTTTTTATTTACAGTAATGAAGAAGGTGAAAATATAATGTCGAATGAGATAATATTTAATAAAATTTAATTATTAGTGTACAATTTTACTATAATTTTCCTATTTTTAAAAAAAAGTATTAATAATTCTTATTTACTATGATTTTTCAATTCTAAATATACGAAGACATTTTTATTGGTATATGTGTTTTGTTGTGTTTAGTATTTTAATATAGAATATTTGTTTAAAAGGTAGCTGAAACTGTTTTATGGCAAATTCAACTCTTTTAACAATTTTTTAATTAAAGAATCTGAGGTTAGAGGCTACAAAATTGTGTCTTTTTGCACTTATATGTAAACTTTAGCACAAAACCAGAGAGGACTTATCCGACTAAAATATTAACGAATTCTGCTATTTGGATTGTACAATAATATAAGATTATGTACGATGTACTGCATTTGTGTGTGTGTGAAAACGTAACCCCATACATTTAAAGAGTTAGATATTATTTTATAAAGTAAAGAGATCTAACATATAGTTATTAGCAACAAAGATATATATCTAAAACTTAAGCATAAAATCGGTATTCTAATCGTATCAATACAATTACAACAACTTGGTTCGGTGCTTCTAGATGAATCTGATTGAAACTTGGTGTGCACACCACAACTTGGTTTGGTACTTTTACATAATTCTGACTGAAACTTGATTCGTTATGCACAACTTGGTTCATTATTTCTACATAATTCTGACTGAAACTTTGTTCGTAAACCACAGTATCAAGGAAACATGATTTATATGTATTATTGTTTAGAATGGGAATTATGTATGGGTCCTATCCTAAAAAGCTTCAATAATTGATAGTTCAAAAAAAATGAAGTTTATCAAAATTTTTCGCATCGTTAATCTCAACAGCTGACGGAATTTGTTGTTGATGTTCAGCCCTCATTTTTGCATTTTTTCCACAAAAAAAATATATGTAACAAGGAGTATAAACAAAAGCTGCTACTAGTCACGCGGTGTGGAGCATAAAAAATGTCATTTCCAAATAGCTTTCGAACTATTTAAATTTCTATTCGTTCGTATGGCCATCGCTTGATTGCCTACAATGCCTACAATTGCTTGGCCTAAAATGTAGACAAAAATGCAAAATGGCAACGATCGCACGAAAGTGTGGCCATATCTAAACACACGCACTTACGTCTGTTTAGTATTCTACACACACACAGTAACACGAAAACACAAAATAAAAATAACTAAAAGCACACATATGCTCACTTGCACACATACTATATATACGAAATATATATATGAAATATGTTACGCCATAAAGAACAATGAATAAGAGCGCTCACACACACACACACACACACACCCATTTCCACATTTGCACATTTGCACCGAACCTATTCGCAGGCGCAGGTGTTGATAATTGCTCTGTTGGCTGCTAAAAGAACTCTAAAATACGGTTTATAAATTGTTGCCTGGATTAAAATCACGTAAGCATGAAAATTCGTTGATTAGAAAGTTGCTAGGTTTTTGGCTGACAGCAATTTCACAGCAAAATAAAAGGCAAAAGCGGCTGTGGATTACAATGTTTGTTAGGTTACAAGGCACTGGAATGCATCCAATTTAAACAGTTTTTGGATGAATTTAAGAAAGGAACAATTTTTTGTAAAGATTTAATTCGATCTCAATACGATGCTTAAGCATTTTGAAGAATTTCACCCTATTTGTGATAACTTTTTCACCAAAAGTTAGTAAACGGTATATACTAAAACACAAACACTAGGCAGAAAAAGAATATGTTAGATATGTAACACAATAAACTGTAAACAGTTAGCGGCAATCTGTATATGTTCCTTATATGCAAAAACTAATAAAATCACCCCCCTGACCAATCTTCAGTGTTGAATTGAGGAAGGTGTGATCTCTTAAACGAGAAGAAATTGTTCGGTTTGTTGATTTTGATATTCTTTCCAATATACCAAAATATAATAAAATTACCCTCCTGACCAATCCCCCACACCAGTACCCACACACGGCTTGCATTGAATTGAGGGAGGTGTGATCTCTTGAACGAGAAAAAATTGTTCTGTTTGTTGATTTTGACATTCTTTCCAGACGCTGATTTGCTGCCAACAGCCGCATTCCCACACATGCTTCGCATTTTCTAATTGATGTATCTCGGGTTTTAGGTCTTGAACTGAGTAACCGACTTTATGCCATGTGATAGACGAATTACTTTCATATGTTATCAAATGTCGTAATTCTCTATCAGCACTTAATTAAAGAGTCATTCTTTCAATGTTAAATTGAAATGATAATATATAAATAATATATAAATGACGGACGAAAGTTTAGTTCTTCGAATAGACAGATGCGCTCTACCCAATGGTATTTTTGGACGCTACACTGAAATTAAGAATACGAAAATATTTTAAGTCTCCTAAAAATTTTAAAAGGTGTTCTAAAGCTATGGTCAACTAAAAATTTCAGTAAGAAACTGTAACATAGACAATAAAAAAGTGTCAAGAAAATTCTTTACCACTACACGTCAGAGCAATGCCAACTAAAACACAATATTTCACTTGTCATTTCGATCATTTACCAAATCACCAAATGCAAATCAGCTCGATTTCTCATTACAGAACATTTTATCGGCTAATGTTAGTACTGAATAATGTTAGAGTGTTGATATCTTCAAGTATTCTTCTCTGCTTGAGTGGATGGATATTTTGCAGGTTTATGCATGCATTGACCGTGTTAGATCCACAATCTATGCTAATGCAGGATTGTCCAAAGCTGAATAATTTCAAAATTTTTAATTGTTTGCCAACAACTTTTTCTATTTAAAGGTTGCAGTTCAACTGTGTCACCTTGTGTTGATGGAAGGGCACCTCTAAATGTGCACTCCAACCTACTGAAACCCATGTCAACTCCAAAAATTGAGCCAATTACAATGTTACAATAAACCGTGCCTTTGTAAATGTCACTTTCGCTTTTAGTGTTGCGCAATATATTCTTATTAAGTCCTTTTTTTACTCGCAATACATGTCATGCTCTCTCCACTATCCATCGATACTCCGCCACTCTTAATAGTTCTATCTCTTATTTGCTATTAATTCATACTTTCATATAATTTTTATGCAAGAACCGACACGTTTCTCCAATTGACTTAGAAAATTATTCTAAAACGTTGAGTATTATATTTGTAGTCACACAGCATTTAAGTGTAAATTTATGCACTTCCTGCTTCCTTAGACTTAACCAAACTGTTTATATGTGGTTACACGCCTCAGCAACCAAAACTGTAGAACAAATACCAAAGTATTACGTCAAAATAGTGCCGAAGGCAATCTCTTCACTCCAACAGAACAGAATAAGGGAAGTTCTCTGTTGAGACGTAAGAGTTTGGTTAGTTTATTGAATTTCCCAAAGGTTTTCGCAAAAATTCCGTAAATCTATGCGAAAGTATGGATTTGCTTTTGGGTGTGTACTTTGGTTTTTGGTGTACTTTGGTTAGTAAAAACGTAATATATTGAAAACAGAAATTCCAAATTCCGAATTCCAAATTCCAAATTCGAATTTTTAAAATTTCGATTTCATCAAAGCTGCTAAGTAAATATGCTTTGGATTATAAAGGGCCGTAGGCGAAAATGCTAATGAAATATAATCACAGTGCCGAAATGCTTTTTAAGTGCTATAAAAATTGAATTTCCGACACAAGTGAGATGAAAGAAGGCCAAATGTTGCGGCATGTAGGGTGTAAGTGTGGCATGTGTTGTCGTTCATTGTTACAAGTGTATACTCTACCCTGTACCCTGTACCCTGTACACTGTACATTGCACAGACGTCGTATTAATGATTTCGTAATGGTGTTGCCAGTGCGTAAGTTTAATGTGAGAAATGTGTGGTGCTGGTAAAGTTTGCTGCTCGATGGGCATGCCTGATGCTTGATGGCTGATGACTGATGGTCATGGGGTAATTGTGTTGTTGGTTGTTGGTTGGTATTGTTGTGGTGTTACTGCTAATGGTTACATTGGTGGTAGTTTTGTGGTGTTGGTTTCATTATGAATTATTTTTTTTAAGAGCCCACCCGAGGGCACTTGTTACTGCATTAAAAATCAACTACAATCTGCTGATTCCAGCTCATTGCCATTTAATTTTATTTAATTCATAAAAAGTAAACAATACTTTAATTTCTGTAATAATATTTTTGCTCCTTTTTAATGTTTTCCTATACTTGGTATTATTTTAGGTGTGTGAAGCTTCATTTTGGCAGTCCACCAAAATAAAGTGGCCTGCCAATAATATTTAAGGATTGTGTGCTCGTTTTCTCGTGTTGTGTGAATAGACAAGTTAAACATTTATATGAAAGTAGAATAATTAATTAAAATTTTAATTAATGAATTACAAAAAGATTTTCCTTTAAGGAGGATACCAGCAATTTATTTGGATCTATTTTTTTTATGTAATTATGGGAGTGCGCTGTGTCTTGCAAATCACAGAATTTACAGTTTATTAAAAACGAGAGTCATTATTATCAAAAATTAGGAGCTTGTTATCCAAGTGGAGAATTTTGAAGATCATAATTCGAAATTCTGAAATAGTAGCAATGAATAAATGTCAGCTTTAACTTTCATAAAAGCAACTGCTTGGCTAAGTAATACGGAGTAATGGATTGTGCGGCTCCCCGAAAGTCTTTTTGGACCGTGTTGTAAAGTAAAGAAAGCAAAGGTGTATTTCAATAAGAAAGTATGGATATCAAGAGTATTACCAAGATTCCACGCCTCTATATAAAGAACGGGTCAGATCAACAACAGATAAAATAGTACGTTTTACTTGCTTGGCTAGGTAATACGGCTGTCAAGTTTTTTACACACATTTAGTAATTCTTTGGAGGCGAAGTACATTTTCCTCCGTATCTCATTCTAGTACGCAGTGTCCCGTCATCGCCGATTTCTAGTCCAGTTAGAACCGGATCGATCTTCAAGAATGCGGTTGTGCCTGTTTAGGTCTGTATATCAAGACTTTAGTTAATTAGAAAATTACTGTAACCTGTCACGGTAATTGTTATTACAAAAATGTTTTAACGAATTCGATATCAGTTAAATAGTGCTGTTCAACAGCTAACTACATTTGAATTATAGTACTATTTACATTTAGTTTTTAATTTGCTATATATATATCCTTTTGATATACAATAATATCGAACAGTGTTTACGCTGAAGCCATTTTCATACGATACTATTTGTTGGATGTTATATCAAAATGTATATAAGAAACCTATTATAAATCGATAGTTAATTTTTAAAATACGGGTATACGATACGCAAGAGTAATCTTTTAAACCCCACAAAATGTCACTTTTAATTACTAAAACGTATATGTGGTGTTAGAAGAGGGAGGGCCAGGTTTCATTTTCCGAAACGAATAAGTTTAGCAATATAAAATCAATAAAAATTTTATTTTGACTTGTTCTTGAATTGCTACCGATGTGAGTTCTTTAGCGCTAAGTACTATTTCGAATTATTTATATCATTTACTATTTGAAAGCGTACATTATATACAATATTGAAGTCAGGTTATATTCTTTTGTTATTGGGACGCATCATCTAGTCGGTTTTGCAACACCTGGAATTCGTCTGCAATTTTTCGATATCAGGTCAGTCAACGAATAAAAACAGATTTAAGGGGCTATGTTGTTTTTTGGAAATTTCAAATTACGAAATGTTAATCCATTACATAATGGTTTGTAATCAAAAGCACTCGCTAATGGCGTGACACTTTAGGTAATCGTTATGCTATAGAGCAGATGCGTTCGTTCAACGACGGTAGCGTTATTATCTTAACAATATAGATTTATCTGCAGAGACAGAATGCTGCCTCTGCTTGAAAATGGATGTTGCATCTAGTAATATTTTGGTTTTCATTCGAAAGATGCATTGTTTTACAGTTGCAGTGGTTTGCCCCAGTGGCTGGCAATACCCGGTTATTTTCTATTTTATTGTATATTGGACTAAGTAACGTAGGAACAGAATTATATTATAATTTATCTCCAAAAATTTATAACTGAATTTAATTATTTAGATAAACGATTTTTCGATATATAACTAACACATAGTTAGTCTCACAGTACAATAAAACCTATTGAAAATATTCTTGAGAAGACAACATTTTTCCATTATAATGGAAAACGACTGAACTTATTTTGACCGAAAACCTCACTTGAAAAAATTATAGTTGGCTGAGGGAAAATGCCCTCTTACATAGGTATGTCTCATTAGGTCTTTGTAAGCCAATTTTTATTTGCTTAACAAAGGTGTGCAGCTAAAATTGGTTCAGTTGTTCCAAATAATGACAAATAAAATTGGTTTAATTGAAGTGTCCGATCAGCAGGGGTATATATTTGATGAGTTTTATTACAACTGTCGAAATTTTGATTATATAAAATTTTGATTACATTTAATAGATAATTGTTAAATAAATATATCGATATATAAATTAATTTATTATTTATTGTTTTTTTGAGCAAATAATTTTTAATAATATTTTGTTTGTTTAAACGATTTTATTTGAACTGACTGTATTCTATAGTCATGTTTAGGGCATCTTTTAAAAAAAAAATTTCTTAAAATTGTATAATCACCTATCGAAGTTAGAAGTTAGACTTCAATGAACTCAGATTGCAGATACTGTAGAGAAGAGAGAGAAAGTGCATACCATATGCTTGGAGACTGCCCGGCATTCATGTATAAGCAGAAGAATTAACTAAGAGGGTATTTCACAGATCATAAGGATTCAAGACTAGGAAAGAAAGACTCTATACTGTCTTTCATTGAAGAAATCGGACTTGGAGAAACACTCTAATCCGACTTAGGGGCAAAATATATCTTTTAGGTCGCAGTGTACGATCCCTTCTTTTCAATAATAATTATAATTATATATGGAAAAAGAATCTAAACTCAAACACGAGCTGTCTGAAGGTGCGCACCAGTTAAAGTTCCTGTTTTTTTTGCAAATCCGTATGATTCTACTTTTCCTTAAAGATACTCAAATCTTACAATTTTATTTTTATGTATAGAAGGAAAACTATAAAACTGAAAAACTATTAATGCCTTCTATTCAATTTCAATAAGAAACAAACAGAGAAAGGACACTAACCCAACAGCTAATGTTATCCTTTCTCCTTAATATGTTCTTGTAATTGCAAAAAATATTATTTTTAAATTTTATTAAGGCACATAATTCGGAAACTAAAGAGAATACATTCTTATACAATGTGCGTGGAACTATTATCCTTTTTTACTGTCGAAATAAGACAATCAGTAAAAAAGGAAAATGTTTTTTTTTCGAAAAATTAATTTGTATACTCTAAGGCACAATCCTGTATGCAACACACAAAAAAAACACACATTGTGCACATTTGCGACTTTTAGTTTAAATGTTTTGACAAAGTCCTTTAATAGTCCTTTAATAGGCGGCACATTAAATCCTTTAAAAAGTGAGCATCGACCGTGTTGGGAACTACAATGTAAATGGAGCTTATAACAGTTACAAAAAAAGAATCAAGTCTCTTTTGAAATGTTTTTTATATAAGGGAATTGCTTCATTTTATAGGAATAATAGCTTGACTTACCCTGAAGAGATATAAGATGTAAGATTTTTTAAATTGAAAGCAATAAATAAATAATATAAACGCTGAAACTCTTTACGTAAAATATTTGAAGGATATTTAATAATAATAAATTTGTATTTATTATTAAAGTGTGGTCCTATGCTCCTCCTAGAAGTTAAAGGATTCAATATATACATGATTAAAGTAGTACAACTAATTTTATAGTTAGTTACAAAAGTTTTTATAACAGTTCTTAAACGTTTACATTGATTATTTAAGTAATTTAGTTTTTCTTTCAGCTATAAAATAAAACTTGGTTTAATATTCCAGACCTCAATTAGTTCAATAAAACCCATACTTAGGATATAAGACATGTTGTTTGACATTTGCAGTGCATGAGCAGAGAAAATCAGTTGACATTTGATTTTGTATTTTGCAGAATCTGTAGGTGTTATGAGTTGTCTTGGGTTAAACAAGTATATCTAAATTTATCAATCGCTTCTGATCATATCTAAAGTTCTGAATAGAAACCATCAATTCACTTCAGCGTGCTTTTTTTACATTTTTATCGCAGATTATTACTTTTAGAAGGAATAATTGCACATCATATCCTACAAGATCTATTTTGCTACCTCTAGAGAAAGTCACAGAATAGGAAGGTATGTGCAATAATTGATTATTTTCGCAAAAAGTTTCCATCATCTTTCTATTAATTCTTCTTCATCAGTATTTTCTCGTACCTTTCTTTACCTTCTGCTGTCTATCCAAATTACAACTTACAAATGCTTTCGTTCATTTGATGTTCAAATTTCATTTTGTAATAAAATTGATCAAAATTATAGAAAAACAACATAAATGAGAAAATTAAATAATTTATAAAATCACTTAAAAATACTGCCTAATCTGTACGGCAGTCTATTAACCACTTCTCTTCTCTTCAATTTCTATCATCAGCCCACAAATATTGGAGTATTGTCAAACTGAGCAGCCGAGGAACTGCTAAACGTATGCATACCGACCAAATCATTTAAATTGTTAGCGTCATTGTGTACACATTGAACTTCATTAGCATACATAAGTGTCTTCTGAAGACTCAGACTTGGCTCTTCGTCTTCACAGAGTTTGCTACTGTTTAGCATATTTTAACGCAAATTATGGCCACTACAAATTACTAAGTTTAAAAATAAGCTGCATTGTTCTTCATTAGGCATAGAATATCCACAAGTAATTGTACAAGTAGAAAAGACCACAAAAAAAAAAATTATAATAACAATTTTAGACTCTTCTCAATGGGATTGTGTAGATTAATGTATTTACTACGCATGAGTTTGGGCAATTGCGGAGGGGAGATAAGTGGCAATAATTATTAAAAATATTGGTTAACACCACTGTTACTTGCACTACTTTTTTTACCACTATTCAGTGCTAGGCACCTCCTATTTATAGAGTTATTATTTTAATATTATTTCAATTTAATTGGTGTGTACTTAGTAAGATTGAGTTTATGAGTTGATCAGCGATAAATTCAAAGCTGATATTCTATGGGTTTGTTGCGTTTCCGTAGAGACGATTTTATGTATTCTCTCCCCCAATGATTTAGTACTCTGTATATAGAGGGTTTTGGTAATAAATGTCCAACGTTTGCTCAAAGCTTGAATACTTAACCGCTATTTATATTTGAGGTATAAAATTACAAGAATACGAGAACACCTATATAGTACGTGTTTCAGAATTGCAACATTCACAACATGAGAAGCAACAGATTACAGTTTTGAAGTTTCGACAAAATAATTGTTGTGTGATGTGTTTCAAGTAAAAGTTCGCAATTTTAAAACCTGATGTATCGAGATTTAAGCTACAGCGACATATAGCACAAAGAAAAAAGTTGGAAAACATATGCGATTTTACCAAAACCCATCTTTAAATAGGGGCACTGTCAGTAGATCACATCAAAATAGATAAAATTTGTTAATAGATGATACACATACTTAAAAAAAAAAAAACTAAATTTAAAGAAGACTTTTGCCATACGGGTCCCTTTAAGTTCCACTTATCGCTGTCGTGCAATAAAAACGACTTTGGAATGTGAACATATATTCATCATCATCATTATAAGTGACTATACAGTCCATTTAGAACCTAAGCTTGTTTAACAACATCCTTCCATTCTTCTCTGTTTTTTGCTTTTGTTTTCCAATTTCTTATGTTCAATTCTTCTATATCATGCTGCACACTGTCTTTCCATATTTTCTTGGTCGCCCTCTTCTTCTGCTGGTAGCTACTTCGTTCTCATAAATCTTTAGGGGTACTCTTACATCCGGCATTCTTATCATATGTCCAACCTATCTTAATCGCTGCTGAACATATATTTAATACTTTATATATGAGAACTCTTTATATATTTTATCTATATTTTATTTATATAATACTAGAGCAATACTATAACCTTTGTTACTGCCAAAATTCTTTAAAATTAAATCCGAAGAAGTTGAATTAAATAACATCTACTCTACTCTCTAAGACATCTACACCCGAAGATTTCCAAAATCTTTAAATTCATTGCAAAATACAAAACCAGTAGTGAAGTTGTGCTTATCTTCTTCTAGAGGAGACGTACACATATGTAAATTGACTTAAATATTTTGTTGCTATTGTTTTAAACCGTTTTTTGGCTTCATAATTATTATTTTTATTTAACTTTCAAGTAGCTCGACAGTAATAAAACGGTAGCCCAGACAATTAACATAAATTATACTCAAACGCTTAAAAGCATTGTGAGAAAATGTGGTGACGAATTGATATTCCAAATGACTTATGACTTATGACTATTGACGAATAACGTATAACGTATAACGAATAACAGCAAATGACTAAACAACTAGTCAACTAACGAGTAATGAGGAATGACGAATGACGAATGACGAGTGGCAAAGAGCGAGCGACGGATTGTCGTATGGTGAAGCGAATGCAAACAGAAACCGTGCAACAAACACTCGACTCGGGCGTTTGTTATCGTATTTATTAATAGGAGTAAAGTATGAGTACCAGAAACGATATGCATACTCGTACTCGTCACATACTCGTACTCCTATTTATCCAAATGATAATGCTAAATACGAGAATTCTCAATACTATTGACTGCAATTGTCTATTATACCATAGGTACGCAGAGTCTGCGGAGGTCACAGAGACCAGGCCACACATGCGGCTATATGGCTATGTTGCTATGCAACCGTAGCGCAGCACAGCACAGCACGGCCCTGCGAGTCGAGATCTGTCAGGTAAACATAATTGGTCAGGCGGAGAAATTCAAATAGTAGTAATCCCGCAACTCAAGTGATTGAGGTGATTTCGATTTTGATTTTGATTTCGAGTCAATAAACGATTCGAGCGCAACGCAAATATTTACTATTTATTTTATTTTATTGTTTTATTGTTGAGTAAAGAAATAAGATAAATAGTAATAATAATAATAATAATAAAAATAATAATAAATCTTAATCATAATTTGTTCTTGTGTTAAGTAGAGGCAGGGAAAAAAGGAGTGAGTACCTCAAGTGATTCGCATATCGCTACTGTGTGAGGTATTAGCGTACAAATATTAGTTTAATTTTAGATTTGATTAAAATTTTTAAAAGATATGAAAACATTCACACAACTCCGGCTATGAGAACGAGATTTTCTGCCGGAGAGCGAAGAGAGTGGATGGTATAGATGCTGCGATTGCTGCGATTGCTTCGGATGATTCGGATGCTGTGTATACAAAACAAAAGCGAAAGATCGTATGGATCCGTAATTTCATGGCATAAATTAAGTCAACGCATTTGTGTTCATAAGATTTAAGTAAATAAATATGAATAAATAATATTCGATACGAAAGATTAGTGTGAAGTATTTTATGTGCATTTGTTAAGAAGGAAGAAACAATGTCGTTTGTGACTGTTATTTACTTGGGTTCGCTTTGGGTTATGTGCCTTTCCCTTTGGAAAGATGCACAATCATGCAGATAATTGATATGTGTCCAACTCAGTTCAGCAAAATATTTCCTTACTTCGGTTTTGGCTTTGGGTTTCGGATTTTTTTCTTTTTGATAATATTTAATTATTAATTTATTTGGAGAGTACTTATGTCAGGAAAAGGTAACTTAATTTTCCAATCATTCAAATTCTTCATATGTTAATTAATTTAATTAATCAATTTGTAAAAATTAAGTAACTAAAATAAATACTTAACTTTTCTTATTAAACAGGGATGAGTGTTTGACAAAAATCAATACATATCAAATCTATAATAAGAATACATAGTGTGACAGTAAGACTGGGATTAAGATAATGAATTTGTGGGTATTTTCAGCTTCCAAAATAACTTTAAGTTGTAATGTAAAAGTAGAAATACGGTGAATATTTGAGAATTATTTCAAATGATAAAGATAGGTATGGTTCCATAACTGAGCATATCACAAAATTTGGGGCATAAATAGATCAAAAATGTTATATAAATCTTCACATAATTGCTTTAATATTGTGTGATAGTTCGGTTAAGATTAAGATTAGGAAATGTTGTGTACTATCAGCGTCCAACATGTCTTCAGAATGTAGTACGAAAATAGAAAACCGGTGGAAATATCAGAATCTAATGTAGGTAGAGTTTTAAATATAATAATTTCAAACGATAAAATTACGTTTAAATACTCGGCACAGTAGGCAATGACATAGCCAGAATTGTGTTAAGTTTTTTTTCCTTGAGTGTTATTTATTTTAGTGTTTTAGTGTTATGTATTATATTGTCAAGAGGACTGTCTATTCCCTCATTCAAAGTAGTTATTGACAAAAACTACTACTACTGCTGCTATTGACTAATTAGTTCTAAATTAAAAGAAATTGTGTGATTGTAAGTGGAAATAGACCCAATGAATCTGTTGTGCACTGCAACAATAATTGGATCTGTTGCGCCCCCTGTAAACCTTATTGGTTTGTTATTTTAAATCAAGGTACATTCCTTTATAAAATAATTCAGTTAATTCTAAAGGCCGAAACACGATGGAAGGATATGTTACTTTTCAATAATACGGAGTTGTTATCTTTGTGTATTTTAAATAACACTTCATCGTAGATTTCGGAACTTTATAATTCGGTGGAGATAATATTATTGTTTCTTAAAGGATACTCTTTTTTTAATCTTAAAACTTTTTTATTTAGAATGACTTTTTACTAATTTATAGGAAAATCAAACTTCTTAATTCATTTAAGTTAATATCTTCGACTTTTAAATCATTTTAAATTTGTCCTTAGAGGAAATTGACTATAGTTTCCTTCTATTGAAAGAAATGCATTTTATGAGAATCTCAACTGATAGTACAATTTTTATTATAATTACCATTAGTACATTTAGTACTCCTCATTGTACTAATAAAACAAATCCTTGTATTTCACAATCGAACTGTTTATGTAAAATGAATTATTCTGCAGCTCTGCGGCTATTTGCTGTTCTGATGTGAGATATCAGTATGGGTATGGTATCCTTACAATGGATTGTTCTTGTTTTGTTTTTCTATTAATTCAAATTATGCGGTCACAATTCCAATTCTGCATTTGTTTTTCCAGCGCGCGAAACCAATTGAGTGCAGTCATATGAGAAAATCATATTGTTTATTTAGTTGTTCGTCTAATTGAGAGGTTTCACTTTGTGAACATGTACACGTCCATGTACAGAACGTGGATATTGATATTACCATTAACGTGAACAAAGCTGTAATTTTGCTGGATTATGTGTGTCTAGTAACGCATTGCGTTGGATCAGGCACATCACTGTATGGCATCACAGCATATCGCATCGCATCGCAGCTCGTCTGCTCTGAAAGACAGACAATCAAACAATCACTCAGCGTATAGAGCGCACAGTTCGCCAACCTACCAACCTACCAACTTACCAAGGAATCAACCAACCATCCCCTGATGCGATATGACCGCATCACCCGCAAACAGGAAAAATTATCATTCACTTAATTTCAATAATGGCACTAAAGTATCACAGACTATAGACGATATCATTTTATTTGAAAAGTAAACAAAGTCGTTTGCCAACTGAACGGAACGGAAAATCTTGTTCGAGGGCAAAGGAATAAAAAAAAAAACATCAAAAAAAATATATATATAAAAAACAATCAGAATAACAGAGAACAGAGATGAAGGAAGAAAACTGAAAAAAGAAGTTAAGTAAGAGTAGGGAAAATTACCCGCAAGGGTAGCTTAAAATTACAAATGGGATGCTTAACAACCCCTAATGCGTGTGTGCCGGGCAGCGAATTCCGGGAAAAAAGATACTTAAGCAATATTGTACGTTAAATTGTTATTATTTTTCTTATTTTTCTTTTTTACATTCGGGATATTGTATTTAAAACTCATAAACAAAAAATCCATTTTAAAATATCACTTCGACGGCAAAACAACTTAAAAGCAAATAAAAAGTATCACTGAGAGCGGCTGTGAAGTGTTTACCCTTTTAGTTCCCTTGGTGAAGAAGCGTTGAGGCTAAATGCGACAATGAGGGTACAATACCATTCCAGAGCGTTTGTAATGAAGTCGTCGTGGATAAGGATGAGGTTGAAGATGAGGATGAGTAGCGAGTCATTTTAGCGCTACAATTTGTCAACAGATTTTTTTATGAGCTGACAAACAACATAAGTTGACAATTTAATTTGGACGCATTGATTGCCAATTAATTATCACAGAATGTCAAACGCTTGTACACGGCGTGAAATCCACAACAAACCATGATTGTCGGCGGAGTGAAAAGTGCTTGAGCTAATGCATTTGTAAGGATTAGCAAGCATTTTGTTGTTATGACAACCCATTGCATCAGCAGTTGCGACCGAACCATTCCAAAATTGTTGACATTTCGTCTTAAGGAGTTAAACTTTAAACGTATAACGATGACACATTTAGGCTTTCCTATGTTCCTCTGAATAGCGTTGATGGGTGGTGCGGGATGTAACTTATATCCATAACGTTCCATAAACTAACACACTTGCGGACATTTGTATAACAATTAAGATAATTATCAGAAACAACAGTAATTGCGAGAAGTACAACACTACAATTGCAATAAGAGTTAGAGTTGTGATTATAGGAAACTTCTAAGGACGGTGATATGGATATGGTAAGCGGTGCGAATACAATAACAATAATGTGCGTTGACAATCGAGTATTAACTATTCGCCGTAAGGCATCTCTAATGACCCGAACTGTTCAAGGTATCAGCTCTACTCAACTGTGTTGCTTGCTATGGAAATGCGTAAGTGGGAAGTTGGCGTGCTCTCAAGATACTTTATTCTCATACTTCCAAGGTTCGGGTAATGCAATTGATGATGGACACTATTTGGTGTTACACAACCTAAGGGTTAATTCATACACTTAATGGCTTCTTTTATCACATTTTAGTATTTATCTATATATACGCAGCTTTTTGGCAATGTGATATCGCGGTGACACCATCAAATCACTTTTAATTTTTGTTATGAATTTTAAGTAAAAAATAAGTCTTCACAAGAAAATTTAAATTGTTTATAAAATTTATATTATAAACTCAATCACATGCATAGATATTGTGAGATAGTACTTCTTTTTTAATTTATTAGATGCATTATGCTGCTTTATTGGCTAAAGGGGGATTTTACAGGACCTCAATGCCTTTTGTTTTCAAAAAATCGTGAATAATATATGAGAATGATGATATGAGTGTCTAAAAATGAGTACTTTTACTTTTTGAATATAACTTTTTCCAATACACAACTGATTACTTGTCTTTGTATATTGTATAAAACAAGTTTTTCTGTTTTTTTTTTACAGCATTCAAAGGAACCCCCCTCCAGGTTTCCTGCATGTTTAATTCGCCACTGCTTTGCCACTCCTTCACAAGACAATGATAAATTTCTCTTATTATATTATACTTAATTGTTAAAACTTGAGAACAGCAAAAAAGAATTGGGTCGACGGAGTTAAAAACTATTCGAAAACCTTATGGGCATACAATTAGCGAACGACAACATTATTTAGGATTACAAAAGAAGGATTGTGAGGCAGAACTAGATAATTAATGAACTATTAAGCTGTGGATAATAACGATCATATTTAATGAAGTCCAGAAAATGCTTAGTTCTGAGGCTTGAACATCCTTTTCAAGTGAGTATAAACTAAAGTGCTTAACTTCCTTCCTAGCTATATCATCACATTCAGTGACTAAATGAACTAGGTTATATCATAATGAGTAATTTCGTAGTTTACAACACCTAATACGAGATTATAATTATTAAGACATGCTGATTAAAATGAAGTTATATATATGTCTAATGTATCTAGTATATAGCTTAAGAATTCAGCCCATAGACAAAGAGACGATATTGCTCTCAATTCAGTAAACGAGTTTCATGTTTCTGTTACCAGTTGAAGCCTGATGTTTGGTTTTGGAACGTAAAAATCTATCTACAGTGTCTCATTACCTAAAACGCAGTCGGTTATGACATTACTTAGTAAAATTATTATTAGTATATCCTTTTTCAGATTTTTATGTATATATATATATTTTTATATCATGGATAAATATGTTTTGATTTTTGTTTGAGAACAGTTTCACTCATATAATCTATGTTCAGTTACAGAAGAAATACTTTAAGACGTATCAGTTTTAAGAGCATGGATACTTTAGTACGTCCACTTTTTTGTTCTCCAGTTAAAGCATAAAACTGTTTTGATATTTTATAGTTTTAGATCAATATATCCATTGGCCCACTGTTATGGAAAGCTCGTTAAGAAAAGCTCTTAAATCTAAACTACTTTTTTAGTATTTTTTTTAATCGTCTCTTAACTGTCTAAGAGCTGTGATGTGGCGTTCCCTTGATTGCGTTAGATCTAGTATAGCTTCTAATGAGTATAAAGATAGGATCTATACTATATATATGTATTTATATATATACAGGCATGATCAAAATATCGAAAAGCGGTTTTTGAGTTATTTAAAGTTTTGTAAGTCTTTCTTTCTTTAATGACTTGTATTTCGAATGGTATTAACAGATGGAAGATTTTTAAAATGATTTTTTTTGTTGTTAAGAAATCGTCAGCGGTATTTATTCTATTAAACATGGTAAGAAACTATATACGGATGACATTATTGTTTCCATATTTCTCTGAGTTTTTATGATGCTCAATTTATAAATTTATTGTACAATTTATGACATTGATAGATTAATTAAATAAATTCTGTATAAATTTATTACTAAATAACATACCAATTTCTGCAAACTTGGGAAACTCTGAAATAAAAATAGAATCTCACAAAATCTGAATTTTTAGCTCAAGAAATTCGATTTTAGTTGAAGATTCTTTGGAATCCTCGAATTAAAGGTAAGAGTATTTATGAATGATAAGATATATATATTAAACTTTAGCTTTGTGAGTATAAAACTTTGTGTTATTATTAATATAATTTATTATTACTAAACTAATAAGTACTTACCTCCACTCTTTCCTCTTTAAGATCGACTTTTAATGCCAATTGTTCACGCAGCACTACGTCAGGATAATGGGTTTTATCGAAGGTCGCCTCTAGCTGTTCTAATTGCTCCTCTGTGAATATGGTGCGATGGCGCCGTTTTCTTTTAGGCGGTGGACCATGACCCAAATGTGCGGCAACATGATGTGAGTGATGTGGATGATGCAAGTGATGTGTGTGATGTGAATGTCCGGGATGTGATAGACCAGGAGCATGACCGCTTACATGTGCCGCTTGCATTTGAGCAGCTGCCACATGAGCTACTGCTGCTGCATGCATATAATTTGGATAAAAATTCGGGTACGCCACTATCACAAAAAAAAGCACAGGCAAAACAATAAAATATTTAAATAAACATAGAGTGAATGCAAAGGTGATTGGTATATAAAATATCTTAATAAATAAATTTTTATAAATGGAACAGTATAATTGCTGATGCACAGTGGCTATAATTCCAACTACAAAGCATAGGGAAGATAATGATGTTTATATTAACTATGCAAGTACATATAAAATTTTTTATTTATTTAAAGTATAAAAATTAAATTAAAGTCTCTTATAAAGAAAAATGCATATTAAAAAATTGCATATGCTATTTTAGTCATCATTTTGAGTGGTAAAAGTAGCAAATACGCCTACTGTACGCCGTCTGTTTTCAATATAAAAACAAAGTCGCAATCACGGCAGCTCATGTGAAAAATAAATCCTTAAAAATGCATGCTCGGATGTTTACATATGGAAAGCACTACAACCGCAGTTTCAAATGTTCATCCAACCCAGTGCATTCTTGTCGTAATATGTACTCATTCTTGTAGATATGCGGACCCATAACCATGGTTATATGGAGGAGCGATGCCTTTTACAAAATCAGTGCGATTAAAAAACATATTTCTGTTTGCTGTATTAATTCATATGTTTTGGCGTACAAAAACTTTAAACAAAACACTTCCCTACATCCTTTATGACTTATAAAGCTAGAAAGGAATTTATCCTAATATGGATTAGTAAAACCTATTAGGATAAATACAGACATGGTTATAATATTTATATAAACTTGCTTTGGAATACTAAGTAAGTAATTCATATTTATGAACATTATGAATTACAAAATTAACATTTCTATTGTGGAGTTAAAACTTTGATCTCATTAGTAAAACAGACTGTGGGCTTACAGTCTGTCTCTTTGACATAAAGAAATTCCTAAAAATTTGGTAAATAGTTTTGCCTTTCTACAGTTATACCTAAACCACTGATATATTTTAATCGAATGAATTGTTCTCTAGGCTCAGAAGTTATAGTCTAAACTTGTGTTTTATATCACTAATACGTTTTTAGATACATAGACCTTTAGTAATTTACTATCAGTTAAATAAATTGAACACATACTTAACTATTTTTCTAAGCTCGGAACTTACAGTTCACGATTTTACATTTAAATAAATTATTCAATATATTAACGCTTTTTTGATACCTCAATAAATCTCAAAAGCCTAAAGAATAATAATCAAAAAACTATATTACTACATAAAACTATATATTCTATAGACGACGGAATGAATTCATAAGAAAATAACAACTAATACTTACAAAAGTGTAATAGAAAGAATTATAAATTAAACTTTTAAAAAATATATAAATATAAATATAAGAATATGAATTATCTATTGTATTTAAATATATTTCTTTTAATGAAAACATCCTATCTACACTACGAAGAACGAAACGAACAAAGACGAGTTTAATAACTGAAAGTTTATATAATATTACCCATATATAAATAAAAAATATGTATATATGTATATGTTATATACATTACGATATTTGCTTAAAAATAAAAATTTCGGTATATACTAGTATCTAGTCACTGAATTAGTCGCAAAGAAAACTAATAAGTTTCTAAAGAGAACGGACTTATACAACAGTTAGAGCTAGGGTTTTTATAGGTTAGATTTGAGATTATTTCTGTAATTTCAGAAATTTACTCAGACCTTTTGTATTGTAATATAAAACTGGAAAGGTTAGATGACATAACAGTAACAAAGATAATGTAAAACATTTACTTTGCTTCCCTCACAATTGCAGTAGGAAACATTGAAGAGAATATTCAGTCTGTTAGTATAGATTTTTCATTCAATTCAGATGCGCAAGATCTCTAACATGCTCTAGATAAGGGACATTTGCGTTCAGATGTCTGCATATCGTTGGATTTACCCAATCATATGTTTAATTGTTTTATACCCTAAAAGGATTTTAATAATTATTTGTATGATATAAGTGGTATATTTAGATTATTTAGATCAATTTCTGCTCCTCGACTATGATTATATAAATATTGCATAATATTTATTGGATGAATACCAAAAATAGATATATATTAAATAATTGAATTCAAAAAAGACATTATGACTGACAAGTTTTCTACTGACTTATTTCTACAGTTGCGTAGATCTGTAAAGGTTTATATATTTTTAATAATTTAGAAAACAAATTCAGGAGTTTGGTAAAATAACAGAAGATCATGATGATATATAAAGCAATTCTTCGTGAATTATTTTACCGGCATTAAAGACCTTAATAGTTACTATAAACTACTATATACGTTTACAAGTCTGAAGATCATATATATTCGACTTTAGAGATGCGTTAAGACATCTTTCTTAAATTTAAATTTAAAGTTTAAAGTTACAAATAGTGATACATATAAGAGCCGTTGGTAGAATTCGACTACATTTTTGACAACACACTGGCTTATTAAAACGGGGATACTGAAGTGCTGTTGGTGGTAGACAGAACTCAGTCGGATATATATACATGTTATATGATTGACAAGAGACAAGAGATTCCTAAGTTGATGTTAGCAATCGAGAAATCATTAAGATTGGAACCATTTCAGAGACAAACTTACTATGAACTCAGAAATGGTTGAAATTAAACGACCAAATGAGCGATGAAAATGATTTGAGTAGAGCAATCTGTGAAAAATATAGCTGAGTAGTAGGTAAATAATAGATTTGAGAAACAATAGTGAAGCAAACCAATGTCCTGGAAGAACAATGAATTCTTGATCTGTGAGCAATGGAGAAGCAGACATGGAGTGGAAGTATTGTGAAGCAGCCAAATGTTATATATACAGTAAAGTGCATGTCCAAAATATTTATAAGACAAAAAAACTGTAGATATGTGATTGGGAAAACAATATATGAACAGCGGGCTTTAGAAACAGGCACTAAAAAATGACATATAATAAAAGTGAAAATAATTGAGAAGTATGGTATGTCCATTTTCTTTAAGGCCTGTTATGATTGGCATAATAATGGTGAAGCACGATTTGCACTTCGATAGCTGAAGAATGTATGTAGAACTAAACTGTACTAACATAAAGTATTCTTAAAGATGGGGATTAGGTTTCAAGGTTATGTAAAAGTAGAGTTAGATTGTATCCTTCATAAGTAAGCCATTGTGTGTTTACCAGTTAGTACAAACTTTCTCTTCATAACAAAATGCATTTAAAGTATGTAATGGAAATGTGACTTTTATCACCGGAAAAAGAAAATACTAATTAATATTCAAACCAGATTTTTATTGTAAAATGTTTCACTGACATATTTTTACTGACGATATTGTACGAATACGTAAGTTGTAAAAAAAGGCAAATATTTTTTACTAGAATATTTAGTAAATTTTATGAATTATGCGGAGGCGGAGAAGGACTTAACCGCTAACATTATTCAAGGATTTAACAAATGCATTCAAAGATATACTCGTATTTTAAAATTTTTCTCTAAGCATATGTTATGCCTGAATTAACATAAATCCTTGAAAAGGATGTAAAGAAAGTCGAACATTTATTCTTCAACCTCCTCATTTGCAGTGCAGTTTGCATACTAGTCGAAGGTGAAAATACTTCTAATATTTGAACATTGTAACCTGATCAATTCCTCCCCACCCTCAAGCTTTCATTTGATTTTAAATAAAATTTATCCGATGTTTACGGAAATGCAAATCGCTTCTTCAATGTGTATGGCAAATTGTATGGCAAAGGAAAAAGGAAGTGAAAAAAAATTTATTTGGTTTTTATTAGAGTCGGTGGTTTTTTTCATCCTTTTTTAAAATCATCTTTTATGGTTCATTGCCCATTTGCACATAATTCACTTGTAAATATACATCTTCAGCAATGTTAAATAAAATCCATTGAAAATCTTTTGAAAATTACTTGAAATATTATTTTTTATCTGCGTTCTATGCCACATTTTAGTACCCTTGAGGTGTTATTCGCAGCGAAGCCGAAGCAAAAACAGGTCGACGGCGCACAACCTTGGAAGAGGGTGGTATTTGTAGCCTCAGTGGAGTGCGTGATTGCCTTGGGTAGCTTGCGTATTGAAGCTGTGCCGTGGCTTTAGCTGTGAGTAGCTGCGAGTCCTTGCCACTACCTCACTCACATTTTTTTTGTTCTGTGTGGCAGCACTAATCGAAGTAAAAGGTTATTAAAGGATATTACCGATTTAACTACGCGTTGTTAAAAATTAAGTACCAGATTTAAGCACGGCATTACGCCACATTGTGCTACACTGTTTAAACCTTAAAAAATTAAGCATAAGTGTAAAGTCGGAAATCTATAAAATAAGCTTTAATACAAAAGAAAAAAACAAACATGCAAAATGTATCTGAGGCTCATAAGATAAACTTTGTTCCCTAAGCAACGTTTTCGTAACCTCAGCGGAATGATTAACATGGAAAGGCTACCACATTAGAGTGAAATTTCAAAGGATTTATTCTAACGACAATTCAAATACAAATGAGAATGTTTAAGAACTAATTTCTAGTAAACATTTATAAAAACATTACTAATAGTTCCCTCATCCATATCAAAATTTGAACTTATTTATATAAATATTAAAGAAGATTGATTATTATCAGCCAAAAAAAGTCGATTAGTTTTAAAGGAAATGTGAGTTTAGCTCACATATTTACAGTCTAAAAAAGGTTTACCCTTCTAGTTAGTCTGATCATGTTTAAAAGGACTAAATATTCCTATTTAAAGAACCAAAAGTGCTTGAAGAAATGGACCAAAGGAAGTGAATAAAATTCAGGAATTAAAATAATTTCCACTGCATAAAGTTGAAAGACTTGATAAGTCGAAAGAAGACTCATAAAGTTGAAAGAAAATAGCTGTTAGAAAGACACTACTCACTCTGGAATATAACTAACTAAATAGGATACTGATATTTGAGTAATGAATATCTGTCTACATTGGTACGAATTCAAGTCAAATCAACAGGGCTGGGCTGTCCAAAGCACAGCCCACAGGCCTCATGCGACCAGAGACCAGCGGCTCCCGATATGCTTCTAATCTACCACAGTTAGGCAAATTTTTCTTTGTTATACCTATTTTAGTAACATCACAATATTTTTCGTAAGGCAATACTCATATAATTAATGCTGATAATGACAGAATTGTGAAAGATAAATTAATGAAGAATTAATAATAAGTATCATAATCGCCGTATTTTTATTTTTTCTCCGAAAAAGTTATGAACGTATGTATTTATTTCTGCGGCCCTCCAACCTATTTGTATTGGCCCGCGATCTTATCTGATCTGGACAGTCCTGATCTAGAATATTTTTAGATAGGCTGCTGCTTTTTGAGGAATAAATATCGGTCTTCGTTATTCCGAATTGAGTTCAAACATACTAAGCTCATCGTAGGATATAACTAAGAAGGTTACTACTACTTTTGAAATGAACACCTCTTATCATTTCTAAGAATTTAACTTAGATGCACTGTATTTACTGTAGAGCATACCTACGTTGGCGGTATACCTAACATATACAACAAAATGATTTATCATCAAAATCAACATTGTTCAACATTGTAACTTAAAATGGAATTAGATACGATATAGAAATAGTTTAGAAATAGTTGCATATAGTATTTTTATAGTATTATTTTATAATTTCCTACCATTCCATATGGTGAATATCAGTGCCAGTCTATATAAAGTAAAATCAGAGGTATAGCGCCTTAAAAAACATATTCATTGTGGCAATAATCGGTATATTAATGTTAAGTAATTAAAATAAAATTAAATTCATTGGATCAAGGAAGTAAAATTTGTTCTGTATCGGACAAAAATTTAAATTGGAAAGAATCATTTTGAGATTAAATTGGTTTTTAGTTAGCGTTGACTAGTGTCAGAGTGAGCGAGTAGCGAGTTTACTTACGAAACTTAAACATAGAATAAATAATGAGTATTTGGAACTCATAGATCAGGTGAATAGTGGTTTTGTTCTCGTCTCCTAGTTCACAGCTTCATCAACAGTTATTTGTTGAGTCTTTAACATTAAGGTATAGGTTTTTCCCAAAAGATTAGGGGAAGGCAAACTTTCAACCAAAAGTGATCTTAAAGATTGAAAACAAAAACCTAATATTACTTACTGAGATAATAAAGTCAGTTATTGACAATACCCTGAATACAAACAGGACTTAGTTCCTTGTTAGAATACATATTAGGAAAAATATGAAATTGTTATATTTGGATATTATATAATATAAAAATTCTATAACAATCGATCTCCAGAAATCAATATATCTAAATTATGAATATACTTTCGAATAGATTCATTTATTCAAATACCTTTTATTAAAAAATTTCGTCTTTTATCATTTCAAATTCTTAATATACTCGCATACGATTTATATGATATATAGTATATGTTGAAAAGTATGTACCAGACAAATGCCGTATATGTCGAGTATATGTTGATAGTACGCATAAATAATTTTATTTTCATATCCGAATTAAATTCGTTTTCCGAATAATAAGTCAACTAAAATTTGAACTATTGTTAAGAAGTAAGTTTAAAAATGGACATTTTGCCTTTATTCTAACAATAGAGTAACATATGTTTAAGAACTAACAAGTCCAAGATCAAATTATGAACCGCTCACTATAACAAGAAGGTTCGTGAACCCCATTAGCAGAGTTCAAATTTCGACAAAAAGTACAGAGCTTTATAGTACAAATCAAAACAGATATTCTATTAAATGGGTAATAACTATCGAAAAAAATTCGCAGGTGTTAAGAAGTGGTGTTAATAAAAGAGCCAACGTGTTCATTGCCTTCATGACCTTTAGAGCAAACAATACATACTGCATAGATCACCCGTTCCAAACTTCAATTAACAGCGAAAATATATCCATATATTATTTAGTTTACTAGTTTTTTTGGTTAATATTTTTTATTATAAATAATAATTCGCAGGCGGAAAAATTATTTATACACGAAACAAAGTTAATTAATTAATAGGAAGAGAAGTTTTGGAAGAGAGGTATGAACTTTGAAAGAACCTACATATATAATCTGACTCACATATTATGTAAATACTTATTTCTAATTATTTTTTGATTTATTTCTAAAGATATATTTTCATACCTAGAAAATCCGACGGTGATGCTGCAAAGCCAGTTGCTGCCGCAGCTGCTAAGTGGCCCAAATGTAAGCCTGGATGTTGCAACATGGCGGGAACACGTTGTGGGCGTATGGGACTTGTAGCAGCCGAACTTGAATTGGAACTAGGTGAAGCCGGCGATTCAGAGCGTTTTATATGCATAATACTGTTATTGTTTATGCTGTTGTTGTTATTATTATTGTTGTTGCTATTAACAGCCGCCGCCGATCGAGAGCCCAGTATACTATCGATCGTAAAAAGTGAGGCAGCAGCAGCTGCAGCTGTAGTAGCTGTACCGACGGTCGTACGCATCGGTCGTTCGTCATCAATTATTGTAGCACCAGATTGGGAGCCATCATCTGAGGGAGTTTGGGACAACTGTTGCTGTTGGTGCTGTTGTTGCTGATGTTGAAAGACAGCGCTTTGTAAACGTTGTCCTAAATAGCCGCATTGTTGCGAGTTAAAGAGCATTGCTGTCGTCAAATAGGCGGCGTTCGCACGCGCTGTATTTTGCACAGTATTCTGATGAACAGGAGATGATCTGATATTTTGTCGTGATAGATTGGAACCGCCGTTATTGGTGCTCAGTATATTGTTGTTATTCATATTGTTGCTTGTGCTAAGACTGTTATGCAAATGTTGTTGCTGTTGTTGTAGTTGTTGGTGCAAATTGTGCTGATGTTGCTGCAGTTGTTGTTCACTAAGCGGACTTGACGCACAACGCTTTATTGCAATACCTGTTGGCGATGTTGTTGTCTCAACCATATTAAGTTGCTGCAAGGTCGGCGTCGTAGTGTTGTTGCTTATGAGCGGAGGTGAAGGTGGCAACGAAGTTGGACTCGGACTAGGAGTATTCACTACGGTTATTTTAAATTTCGAGTGGTTGTGACCTTTCGTCTCCAGACCGCCAACAAGTTGGGCTGGAGCTGTCCACAGTGAAGACAGAATTTTGACGATTTATTTGTAAACAATAAATGAGAAAAATATTTATGTTGTTTTTGTGTCAATTTTGATTGAAATCACTTTTTTCAGCTTTTAAAAACTTTATTTTTTTTTTATTTCAATAAGATTTTTTACTTATAAAATTCACTATTGAATTTTGTTTTTATTTTGGTATTTTTTGTTTTTTTTTTTAAAAAGCACTACACAATTTCATTAAGCTTAAATGCTAAATTGCTTCAAAACTGAACGAAATTAGTACACGCACGACTTAAATGATTAATTGATTTGTTAACTTTAAACACGCGACTAATGATGAAGCCTGCTTGCTCGAAATCCGAAACTACATTGTCGTTCAGCAACGCAACAGACTTCCTTTCAACTTGTGCAGTGGTTAACACACGCATGCACAACCAAATCAACTCAACACAGTGCGATGCTATTTTATGAGCGAAAACACGCCTCTCGACAGCTACCATATTGAATGTTATGCCATATAGCGCTCTCAGCATGAGAGCAGATGAGTGGAACTCATCCAAACAGGTATTGGTGTTTGGTGTGTTTTGTGAACTGTGGTAATGTGCGTGTGTGTGTGTGTGTGTGTGATGCGTATTTGTTGGGTGTATGATTTGTTTGTGGTTATGTGATTGTTTGCGCTCTGGGGTGAGTCACACAATTGTTACTGAGCGCTACCTAGTGGAAAGCAGTTTGCAAACACAGGGGTGGATTATTGTTATACGCCCATTTTCACACAATTTTCATTCATTTATTTTATGCGTTCGGTCTCGGATTCATTCATAAAATAAAGAAATATTTCCGCAAGTTCTTGGGTAAATCGCAGGAAAAATGTGCATTGCCTAATTATTGTTGCAATGTCGGAGACAAAAATTCCAATTGTCACTTTCTATAAATGACGGAAAAAACAGACAATCCACAATCCAATACAAAAAGTAGGCGTTACAATTTTATACTGTAATGCTTTCTATTATACAAAGTATTAAAAAAGAAAACCAGCAACAAGAACTCTCTTTTCGATTGCTTTCTGTGCAAGGATGGCTGTCGCGGAGGTTGCAGTTGTTGACAAGAGATAGTGAAGATGTGCTCTGGTCATTGTCACTGCCCTTAGCCGGATAGTTTATTTTTATTTCTCATTGCCGACTCTGAAGGAAAACATGAACCATGAACTTAATTTTTTCTATTATTCATAAATGCTTTTGCATCTCTTTTACTCTAGCTAATGTCATTTCAATATCTGCACACCCATTACTACTGGAAGTACCCTATTGTGTGTATTTGCCTTTAGCGTTTGGCTTGTCTAATGGAGGCTACTGTGCTGCTGCTGTTGCTGCTGCCGTATCTTAAGCAGATAATGACTAAATTAATGCTTTTATGTTTTGGCAATATATAAACATTATTATTCGTTGAATCGTTGAATTGAGCCGTTGCGTCGTGCATGCTACAATGGGTATGCGCGGTTGTGAGTCTACTAAGAAAGCGTAGTGGTATGGGTTGCAAAGTCAGAGCAGCTACTAAACGCACGAGGTATGCTAATGAATGAGACGCTGGATTCCGTTTCTCCTTATAGCTTGCTGCCTTACGACATTCTTACTGCAACTACCCCACTACATTATTACACTTAAGAACTGCTAAAATCTTTCTGATTTGTTTTGCATTATTGAAGACAACCACAATAACAACATTCACAACAACAACATTTATAAAAACAATAATGCCAACAATAACAACAATGCAATGCAATGTTTTTGTGTATTTGGACTTATGTTATATGTTCTTATTGCCTTATTATGCTTAATTCCTTTTATTTTTATTTTCTGCCACCTTCACCTTCCACCTTTCGCAATATTGCAGATTTTTTTCTCATCTTGTCGTTTCTGTTCTTCTGCAGGCGAATGTAGCAGATGCTCTGCTATCTACTTAGGCGCTTATGTATTTTCATACTAATTTATATACTTTGCGGATTTATGCGAATGCGAACAAAAAGTGACGCATTTATTTGCTTATCTCTGGCGTATCAAATTTAAAATTCCCGACCAAGGAGCTTCTTATATGCATTTGATTATGCAAAATCCACTAATCGCACTTAGAATACATCCAAACGTAGCTCGTAAGAGTGACATACATTAGGTTTTGGCTTTTAGATAAAATAAAATCAAAATAGTGCAATTAAATATAGGACATCACAACAATAGTCAGACGAAAGGGTAGCAGTTAGTAGCGGGAAGTTTAAGGTACTTTCTTTTATTTTTAGTATATCTAAACTTTATATAATTTTGTTGATCTACACACCAATTTATTTAGGAAAAATAAAGTTCATTAAGTTTTAGTAAAAATTTAAGGACTAGCAAACCACTTATCTCTTCAATGATTTATTTCATTGGCTTGGACATATTGTCATCAACATCCTTTGGCTCTACAGCGCATGGTGACTTTTATCCAACCTAAGAATTTGTCACAATAACGATATTTCCCTTACAAATTCCTTCGAGTTCCTAATAACCATATTCTATAAATCCACATTGTTATCTTCTTCATGATTACCATTTCTTTTTTGGTATATGAGTGTGGAAA
Organism: Teleopsis dalmanni; assembly: GCF_002237135.1. Lineage (NCBI taxonomy): Eukaryota > Metazoa > Arthropoda > Insecta > Diptera > Diopsidae > Teleopsis > Teleopsis dalmanni. Next base: position 11,871,374 of record NC_051848.1, read on the forward strand.
AACTCATTAAAACTCTCATTAAAAGACTCCGTAAAAACTTTAGTTTTGTAATAGGTTTCTTGACGGGTCACAGCCGATTAGGGAACCTTGCAAGAAAATTATATCTTTTGTTTAATCATTTCTGTCGCAGTTGTGAGTACGACGATGATAGTGATCCACATATACATTATAACTAGCGAGTGTATGCGCGGTGTGATTTTTTTTTTAAGAGCTTAATTTTTTGAGGACCTCTCAACTCGAGGACCTCCCTCTAACGATCATTCTAAGCTTTGCCAAAGGTTTAAGGGGATCTTTAAATCTCTCAGTTTTTTATACGGTAACACAATAGGCCAATAAGCCGAAGTGGATTGTTAAGATTGCCGGTATAACCCAACCTAAACCATGAAAGCGGGTCTATAATTTTGATTTGCATGAAGCACAGATAATAACAGTGTTTTAATTCTGTTAACTTCGTCAAGTTTTCTGAGCTTGAATGCTCATCCCAGCATCACCTCCGATTTAGTTCAATCCTTGTAATTCAATAAATTGAACAACGTTTTCGCCACTGGTTTCTGAGCATCTTCATTTCATTGATTTTATATTTTTATTCTGTATCAGACAAAAAATTGTAAAACATTTGTTTGAAACCTAAGTATCAGCTAAATGTATAATAAGGGCTTACTTACTCTGGTTTCGGCCAGACGCAGCATTCCTATCCAAGCGTCTCTGTTGCGTGCGTGCGTTTTCCAGTCTCATACATAAAATGCGGTTAGTGCATCCCAATTTGATCACTCCATCGGAGACACGATCTAAAGACTCTGTATTAAACGTAAATAAATTTATTGAAAAAGGAAACATTTTTATAGTTTAAAATACAGATACATGTTAGAATAGAAGAGGTGACGCAACTAGGAATATAAATAAAAATGCAGTACTTGAATAGAGCTCACTTATTTAAGGCAGTTGTGAATTATAAAATGTAGTTTTCTGTACGAGTTTTCTCTACTCTATTAACACAACAAATCAAACTCATATATGATCTGAAAATACTTAAACAATCTAAAGTTCTTTCTAGTAGAATTTCTTAACTCATATTTTTTTGTCTCTACCCATATTAATACCTATTATTATTATTAAAACAACCAATTGTACATCGAGATCCCTAAAAAATTTAGCTGATCCAAACAATTTTAGCGTCGTTTTAAACCTAATAATATAGCTTGATTTAAGATCTTACACCTCAGCTTTATCTTACACCTCAGGTTTATTGAAAGCCATATGGAGATATTTAATTTATTTGCCGACAATCACAGGAACTAAGATGCTCCTGCTCCTGAATTTCACAGAATTTGCACTTCTTTCTTTGAAAGGTCGTTGTTAATAGGCGCAAATCCAGTTAAGAATATATATTCAGATATGTTAAGTATAGAACATGCTTTCAATAAAAAATTTAAAGAAATTTCTACTATTCTTGCTGATTATAATGTAGATACAGAGACCTTAAACAGCAGTTTTCATTGATTTTCCATCCATTTAACAGTTGATGTGACTAAGATTGTGGCTATCATGTTGGGACACTAATGAGAGTACAATGGTAAGTAACTTATTGTAAAATATATACAAAAGTCTACATCTGAAATGACACATGCTAGGTATCTGGATCCAAAACCCAACATTAGAGATAGGTGGAAGTCATTTTGTTTTTAAAAAGAATCACAGAAAAAATACAGAAGTGTTTAGATCAGCTAAATAAATTGTCACAAAATTTAAATAATATTTGATTGGTACTATTTTGTCAATAATTAAACATTCCGCATATGCCATTCAAGAAATTTATTAACATATCTCTATATTCTTCGATATGAAAAATGAAGATTATCCTAAGAATAACTAAATACTTAAGAATACTTATTAAAATTCATTTAATTACTTTAATTACTCAAAAAAAAAACAGTTTTTCACATGCTTCCATAGGATTTTATGCAATAAAATTAATGTTATCTTTCATATGAATTCCATGAATACTCGTGGTTGGCGCATGGAACTTCCACAACCAAAATAGAACCCTTTTCGCTTATTCGAAAAACTTTTATTTGTTGTCAAAATTCATAAATAAAAAATAATTTCAATACAAAACAAAATGTACATAATAAATTTATATTTGTTTGCCAAATTGAAACAAAGACGCAATTAAAACGTTAATGGGATATTTTTTTAATAAACCTAATGGATCTACATCTACAATCCGTTGATTTAGTCCATTACTTTTCTCATTAAGGCGAATCCGGCATCATCAGAAATTCATCTACTTTTCGAGCACAACAAACGCCATTTTGATTGTTTGTAATCCAAATTAATTGAGTTGAAACAATACTCGCAGGATATGAAGAGGGGAAGCTGCATTACAGTGCCAACCGAACCAAAGGACCTTTTCTATGAATTTATTTATTTTCTTAGTATTTGAACTGAATTTATATGAATTTTGTTAATATTTATGTGATTGTGATTAATGTACTTAATCAGTCGTTAATTATGAAATATTTACATAGAATAAAATTGATTTTTAATTTTAAATTATTGTTGATGCTCTTTACTCAATCAGGAATGAAGGCTATATTAGATTTGTCAAAATGTTAGTAACGCATAAAATCAAACATTGGATTCTATATGGATCTTATATAGTATATTTTTAACCATCGATTTAGCGGTAGACATCTGCTTATATATGTGTTTGTCCGTCTGTCAAATAGATTTACTACCTAACATAAATAATGGACACAGACTTAGTGCATTAGTTTTTTTTTCTTGAAATTCTATCATGTAACGTTCTAGTGGAATAATCAGATGTGCCTTAACGACCGTTATAATTACATTAATAAATTGTTATGTATTTATTGCTATTTATTCTTTGAATCCATAAAAATTTATTAATCATATTTAACTCATTTTAGAAGCAAGACCGATACAGCCTACAGTTTTACTCATTACTTACTTCCTTAAATGGCCATAACAACACGTTGCCGGGTTTCAGCCTGACGCAGTAGTCTTTCTTGGCACATCTGCCACACACGCGCCTTTTTCAGTCGTACACCAAGACCGGCTAGTACTCTTTAAACTTGATTATTCCATCGAAGACACCGCTCCGGAAATACCGTATTTGAATATCTTTTTTTCTGGAGCATCGTTATCCATTCTAATGACATAATTAAGCCAGCAAAGTCTCTGGATGTTAATTCGCTATACTATATTGTTCAGCTCGTAATTTATTCGGATGTGGTAGTCATTGCCAATTCATAGAGAACTAAAGACCTAAAAAAAAACTTTCTCTCAAAAACTTCTAGTGCTGTTTCATTATTTTGTAATAGCGTAGCACTCTCAGTTAGCACTCTCTGTTACTCAGAAAGTTAAAAAACACTTATCTATGTTATTTTTTCTTTGGATTGAATAATTAAGCTACAAGGCAGTTACAAGGCATGCGGCTGAAGATATCATTATCTTTTAAGCAGAACTGGTATTCTGTACACTAAAGGCATAGTATCAACAACATCTTTTTAACAAATATTCTGATCACACTTCTTTTCCAGCTGTTAAAAAAAGTTCGTAAATTACCTATGTCATCTGTTCAGAATTCTTTTGTATCAGATCGGTATAAGAGCATTTGGCCTACTAGGACCTACTACTATGTGACTGGAGACATCAACTGCTTCCAAGCAGAACTGGCATTCTGTACCCCGGCCTAGCATTCTTCTTATGGCCAATGTCAAAGCTGCACATTGACAAAGAGTGTGACTGAAGATAACATATCAACTCCTTTCAGTTGACTGCAGAACTGGCAAATTGTACAGAGAAGATATAAGACATAGTACCAAGAAGATGTTCCTAATAAAGTTCTAAAAGATACAGCTATCGGTTCAGTCTTCATTCCCAGCTATTAGAAAAAGTTTTTAAATGAACTAATATAAAATTAATAGTTTTCTTATAACATTATTAACAAAAACAGTTGTCAACAAAATAAAAAAAATATGTAAAAAAGTTTGACCTGAGGGATCCTGCGTATTGGAATTACCTTGAAATCGGCGTAATGTACCCATAAGCTGAGTTGAGGTCTTTGTGCAGTTTGCCCTCTCTTTGTGATGAAACCATTTTCGGATTTCCGCATAAGTGAATGCAGCGTATATAATTTATCATACAAATACAATTAACGAAACGCAGACTGCAACTGTCGTACATAGAGTGTGTGTGTGCTTGTGTTTGCATGTAAGTTTGTATGTATGTTCGTTAATTCAAAATGCCATTGGATTAATGTCAATCGCAAATCACCGCTAAATTTACTCGTCTCACAAATGAAAACGTAATCGTAAACTTAATCGTAATAGCAATAATAATCGTAGCAAATCCTTTATGTAGTGCAGAGCAGAAATAGGACAGGGCGGCCGCATGTGCGATTTCGCTATGACGGCTGCAGATTATGCTGATCCGTTTGATCCATTGTACTGATATTCCACGACGGCATTGATGCGATGTTTCTTGCAGCCGATTTTAGTATACTAAGGTAACGAGTACAATGTCACTAAACCGACGAGTAGCTATTAAATTTATGCGCATATAAAAGTATGTGTGTGTGTAAATATACTTTTATTTGTGGGCTTGTATATTTATCAGAGTTGTTTGGATGTATATGTATGTGCATAAAGTGTTCAGTTTAAATTTGTTCTCCGTAATGCTGCCAAGCGGGAACAATTTATTCGTAGGGTTGATCGGATATTCATTAAACCGTTAAATATTTATACACACATTATTTACTTATAATTATTATCCATCTATAAAAATTTAAAATTTGGGAAGGGAAAAACTTAAAATCTCAGACTACAGGGCTTTCGATCGGAAAAGATTAAACATTAAATATTATATTAAAAAGTATTTTTAATTATTTAATTATCTTAGCATATATAATTGAATAAATTTTTTTTAAGTATTTAAAATAAAATTAAAAATAGTTCATTAATTTATTTTTTTGTGTTTGGCGTATATATGTGTGTGAGTTGATTGCCATAAAAGCATAACACTTAAAATAGTTGTAGAAAAATGAAATTAAATCAAAATCAATTCCACAAGTAGAAAAACCTTTTATTCCACAATGTTTACTTAACTCGAAATCATTGCACACACGCATACACACACACACACACAACACCGCCGCCGCCCACTTGCAGTTTACCTAAAAGCTGCCTTTTGCTCAACACACACACACACACATGCATGACACCCAAGTGGTATGTGCAAATAGTTATAAAAAAAATAGAAAATAAAATAAAACAAAACTGAAAACGAAAATGAAAATGAAAATGAAAAGAACAGGAATCAAATCATTTACAAATACCCAAGTTAATTTAATTTTTATTTAAAATTCAATCTAGGAACTAAAACAAAAGTGTTGTAAAAAGTTGAAATAGAACCAGTAATAAAAGTGAGAATAAAACGAACATTTCAAAAGGCAAGAAACAAAACAATAACAACAAAAAAAAAAAATAAAAATATGAAAAAGCAAACTACTTTAAATCGCCTTTGGAAAAACGCAAGAAATTTCCTAAAACAAAAAAATTGCAAGAAGGAATAAATAGAAAAAGAAAAAAATTATAAAATAAAAATCGAAAAAGTTTTAAGCTTGCGGTCGCAACGTACTTTTTTTTTAACAAAATCCTACAACCATAACTTTACGCCGAGAAAATTTCCTTTACTTTCCCAGCGGGACTTTCAGCGCTGAGGGAATCGATTCCCTCAGCGCTGAATGGTAATGCCTAGCGCTGATTATTCAAAGGAAACTCCTAATTACTTTAACACGTGCATGTCATTGCGGGTAAGCGCTGAATCGTTCGATTACCTTTTTAAATTTGTAATGCAACATTTCAGCGCTGACATGCTCACTTACCTTTTCGAATTTGTAATGCAACATTTCAGCGCTGACATGTTCGCTTACTTTTTCGAATTTGTAATGCAACATATCAGCGCTGACATGTTAGCTCACTTTTTCAATTTTACCTATGCTATTGATTTTGAAATAAAATACTATACATTTTTTTGGATAAATTATATTTTATATTTATGATTTATAAAACTGAAGTATTAATATTTACATAAAAGAATATAACATATTTACATATCATATTAACTTATTTACATTTTCAATTATTTATATATAATTATTTATATGTTAATTTAATTATATTATCTTACTTAGATATTAAATTGTTAGCATATTTTCATATTAATTTATTTAAATATTAACTTATTAATATCACTATTAATATATTCAGCTGTACTACAGAAAGGTGTTGTTTTCGAACCAAAATTTTGAAAATCATTTTCTATAAAAGAATAAAATATTTTAATAAATGCACGATTTAAATTCCCTGTTTCACTTATACCTTCTTTTTTAAACGATAAAAATTCCTCTTTTTTCTTTTTCACCAAATATTTATAATGTCTTACAGTATCGTCTATATAACACAAAACAAAAATTATAATTATCATTTTAAATATATTTACTTAATTTTGCATATACTTACAGTTAGTTTATTTTAAATTTAGAAATTATATTTTATTTATATTTTTGATTTTATTAGGATTTTAAAAATTAAAAATCGTTCACTGCACGCACTTCACTAAAATCAAAAGCAGACTAAATGTATACAATGTAGGCAAAACAAGAAATTCTTAATACTCTCATATGCTTTTCTTCTTCATTCTTTTATAATTTCAACCCCGAAATTGCCTGAGTCGAACACAAATGTCGAAAACAAAGAAAAATAAAAACGAAGAGCTATTACCTCGTCGCTTACTTTTTCAGCGCTGGCATAATGGTGCCGCTGGGTTCTATTCACAACGTATGATGTATAGTTTTGTTTGTTTGGTTGTGTTAGTACCAACATACATTTGTCTCACAGAAATGTTTGTAAGTAGGTACATTGTACAAGTGCATAAACATGTGCGTCCAAATAAGCTGGCAAGAGGGCATAAGAAGTTCATAGCTAAGTCAAATACTGTTACAGCAACACAAACCAAAGTTGTTACAAAAGCATAAAGCAACCGAGCGAGCAACAAATCGTCATACACAAAGGAGCCAAACTAATGCAAGCATCAAGCAAGTAAGCAGCCCATAGTTGAAGAAGAATAAGAAATCACTCATCACAAACCAACAAACACTCCTATGTACATGTACTTCAATCAAACTTATTTGCAATAAATCGATTTTTAAATTTTTTTTCCATTCTTTAATTCACTTTAAACAAAATTTTAAAACAATTTTTTTTTTTCGTTTTTTATTTGTAGTTACTTGTTTGGTTTTTTTTCTAGTTCTCCTCTTTTTCTGGGTTTAAAATTAGGGTTAAAAGTTATTTTTCCTGGGGCCAACTCTCTTGCTTATGTTACACATGTTACACATGGTTGTATGCATGTCGCCAGTTTTAAACTGAAAATTCTATTAGCGACTTTATTCGTTTGCACACGTGATTAATTATTGAATAATTTCCAAAAGGATGTAAGCATATTGCAGATTTTCGTTCTTATGTTACGTTGCCAGTGCGGTTCTCTGTTCTCTGTTCTCGGTTCTCAGTTCTCGGTTTTCCATTTGAAGTCAGGCGTGTGAGGTGTGTGAGGCGTCGTCATTCCCAAACTTAATGCTATTGTTAGCTTTTGTTTTAAATTTAAGTTCTTTCATGATTCTGTGACTAGGAGCTTTTGTTAGTACGCTTAGAATTTTAAATACTTGTGGGAATATGTTCAAGTATACATATATGTCAAACCAATCCATCAACCGTAATGCTTGGCATACGAGTTACACAATGGATAATGGTTTATGTTTGAGCTCCGCAAACTCATATCTGTAGCCTTGTTAATGCTGTTGGATTTAGTCATAATTTTATCACAAGATAAACTAGGTTTTGTAGATTAAAGCTCTTGGGATTTGCACATTGTTTTCCTGTTAAATGTGGAAACTTTAGATTAAAATAATGTTTCAATTATTTCATTGTTTTGTTTGCTTGATGCATACTCACATCAAGCACAGCCAAATACCGTCAAGCATAGTGAAAGGAGCTTACTAAACGTAATATAGTACCGTCTTTTGTTATTAGGAACCAAAAAATTATAAGTTAAAATTATATTTTTTGGTAATTGAAACTAATTCTTTTAAGTTTAAATTACTTTTCTAAACTCTGTCTTAAAAAATTTTAAATATATTATAAAATTAGTATTAAGTACTTAAATCAAATTAAAGGCTTATATACTTTAAGGTTTTAATTATTTGTAAGAAACTTTCAAGTCTTTGCAAATATTGATTAACATTAATACCTACAATTTATCTTATTTATACTTTATGACTTATAATAATAGGCAGCAGCTCAAATAAGCACGGTTCTGAAGTTTTCTAAACCGCCAGAAGACGTGAAGTACAATAGTCTTAGAGTTATACGTTTCGTTTCAGGAGAAGAAATACAGAAATACATTACAGAAATAATGACCTTAGTTAATCATAAAATTGGATGCTCACGAAATATATTTTTTTTATTGTGTTCATATCTCTTAAAACTATTTAAATTACGAATAGTACAATATACCATTATGCCCGTTTTAAAGAGATGGGTTATTAATAGATAATATAATATTAGCTTAAAGATTTTTTGTGGTCTATTATGTTTACCTTATTCTAAATAAATAGCACATTTAATTTGAACATTTTTAATGGTTCTCTTCAGATAATATAATACAATAGTAGTAATTGTACACTCAACAGTTAAGAATAAGATATAATAGACAGCCTAATTTCTAGAACATATTTTGGGCCTTTGATAAAAGTTACTATAACAGTCTCTTCAACAAAGTGCTTTCCTGAAAATTTATTCAATAAACAACACTCTCCTAATAATTGATAACCCGTCGTGCTAGATCCTTAGTATAAAAACAAAGTAAACTAATTAAACTAATTAACGCTTTTAATTTCTTTGTAATTAAATAGATTTATTTCAAATGTATACATTTAAGCTTTAATTTAAATTCTTTTTATATATTTTATACTGTAATCTGCTTCCTAAGAGAAAAATAAAACTTAATAGAATATTTTGAATATTTGACATACAAGCTAGCAAAATTTTTTAATACACAGTAAAGCCTCTTTATTATGAAGCCGTTGGTATCTGCAAAAAACTTCATTAAACAAATTTTCTCTTAAGTGACTTTTTTCACATTTTACTGGGATTTATGTACGTATTTATTTTAAAAATATATAACATTAAAAACATTAATCATATATTGGTTTATATTTAGAAAAATTATTTTTATCAGACCGGAAATTTTAAAGGCCGATTTGAAATTTTGAATACATTTCTAAAGAGTCCAAAAGATTCCAGCAGTTCTTGGTAGCCATATTCCCCACACTCTATTATATACTTTAATATATTTTATGAATGAAGTGAATCGGCTATACACTATTATCTAGAGTCCAACTTTTAGATTTGGTTGGGTTCAATAGCTGACGATTGTGGTCTAAAATTATATAGGTATAGTCAATACAAACAAAAAATATTTTCAAGAACCTTTTGAAAATTTGACAATATCTCAAACAATTCTGTGGTTATTCAAAAATTTTATTTAATTAACATTTTAATTTTTATAATCAATGATTTTAAGACTTTGTCATTGATCATAAATTATTTATTAGTAAAGTTTTCTTGATATATTAAACCCATAGGATTTAAAATTTTAAATGAAAATTAAAATGCAATTATAAAAATGAGCTCGATTCCGTTTTAATTAGAACAATTCAATGGACTTCGGAATACAAGCGTAGAGAACCATAATAGCAATGCTTGGAGAAGCAAAACTTCCGAAATTTGTTAGCCAGTCAATGATTCTCAATAGTCAAAAGTCACTTTTCGATAGCCAAAATTTATACCTAATTATCTTTGAAGTGAAAGAAGTGTATGGAATTAGTATCCTTTATAGAAATACTGCGCACTCAATTTGAATACGACAATTTCAAACAGATTGAAGAATATACTCGTGACTATTGTTATATGAGATATAATACTTCAGAACAAAAATAAATAAATACATAAATACATGAGAACATGAAAACATGAGAATAGTTTCTCAATAATCCTTTAACGTCCTGTTAAAGGATGTCTTTGCTTTTTGCTTCATTAAATTTTGTTTAATTGTTTGAGTGACATGCTTCGTGTTTTGGTTGTAAATCAAATATTTATTTATTTTAACTCTTTACACTGATATATCAGCTTTAAGGAATCGCGCACAAAGATGATTTGAAGTCTACGCACAAGCGTAGGATGCAATGTGTGCACAGTGTATCTACAGTACGTTCTACAGTCCACTCTTTTTCATACTTCATCATTTCAACTGGCAGCTATAAAAACGATCATCACAAAAAAGGATCCAATGAAATCATTATTTATTATTCTGTTTTGCTTTGAAATCTGCACACTTTTAAGCAAAACATGTGTAAACAACGGAGGAAGAACAATTAAAATACCATAGGATCAGAGCGAAAGAGAAGAAAAGGATTGCAAACATCTAAAGATTCTTTAAGAGAATATAACCAGATTCATTAAATGAAAATGAACATTTAAATACACACCTTCTTGAATAGAATAGAATGCATCTATTGATTTCCAATATAGTTAATCCATTCCAATATAGTTTAACATTGGACTACTTTTTAACGTTACATACTTAAACACAAAGAATCATCGAGCCAACATTTGATAACTCCAAACTAATCCCGAAAATTGCTTCACATTTATCTCAGAGTTAAATGAGTGAAAGTAGAGGTCATCACTAGATTTTGCTTCACATTTATCTTAGAGCTAAATGAGTGAAAGTAGAGGTCATCAATAGATTTAAATTGTAATTAATTAAAAATTAAAAAGACAATATTAAATAACACTTTTCCTAATTATTACCTCTGCATTGCTAATTAATTAATAGCTATTCAGTATTTTATTATTATTTACCATTTAATTTGCTATTAGATATACGTCCAGAAACTTACACAGACAAACAAATATATGCCTACACAAAACCATAGGCTGTTACTACTAATGGCTATTTAGTGTGAATAGTCCAGTAACACAACCAGACACAGCGTATTTCTGATGATGAAGAAGAAAAAATTATGGCTGTGAATATTCCGTGTGCTTAAACAACTTAATTAGGTAGAAGGGACATATGAATCAAACGTCCACTACGAACCACCAATTTTAATTCATCTATCAATAATACTAAGGATGACAAATATATATTGGAACAGGACAGCAAAGAGGCACACAAGCAAGATAATATAGCAGAACATGCCATCACTGTGTTAAAGATAAGATTAGAAGCTGATTTAGGAAATCAGTGGATAGAGTCACATGAAGAAGCAGAATTCGTGAGGACACAATTTATATTAAATTAAACGCTATTAAAGCAGAAAAATAGAAAAAGGCAATAAAATCATATAATTTATTTTTCATGAAAAATTAACTTTCCAAATGAGTATTTATTACTGCATTATCTTTATCTTTTCGTCTCCTTTATATCATAGTGATATATCCATCATACATATGAATCTCATTTACGTTCAATATCTATCGTTCTTCTCTAGGTTTTTAACTACGATGTATGATCTTAGAGTTTAAGTATATGACTAACACTCTGCCATTTGCTTCTCTTATTTTTTATTTCCGTTTCTTATGCGTATGGCCTATTATGCATTTCGTCTTTAAGGACGCACTTTAAACACTGTTGCTGATCTGAATATAGTTTACATATATTCAAGTAGAAAAATAATATTAATTGCTATAACTACTTAGTCTTATAAAGTCTAATACGGACAATTTAGTTGAAGTAAGATTTATCAACATCTAATTTTATTACATAGCTATCGATATATAATTAAATAATCCTTATATTGAAATAATGAAAATATTAATAAAATTTTAGGTATCTGAATAAAAAAAAACAATGGCATTTAAAGAGTTTCATTTTGATTATATCTCACATATGATGTTAGAACAACATCTAACATCAGCTGTATTATATTATTATACTTTCTTGAGATCCTAATTGTGTTTTAATCCATTTAGTACCTTTGATAGATTTTCTCCGTTTATTTGTATCGATACGTCGGTCCCTTTTACATTTTCTAAAAGATAATATCTTAAATATTTTTGCCGGAGCTCTGAAAAAATAGACAGTGACAAAGAAAATACTTAATGTTGTCTTGTTTTGCAAAGTTTGATGATACAAATATCTTAATTCTAGGGTGAACACACGTCTATCAACTACTAGACATGTGTTCATACTACCAACTACAAAGTCTGATAGAATCATTTATTTCTCTATTACTTTGCTTAAGTACAGCTCTGGACTTCACTTGAATTTAGTTGGGCTTCCAATTTATTTTCCTGTGCATTGTTTGTTAAGACAACTTTTTTCACTTTATTAGGTATTCTTTATCGACATAAATAATATCCTAATAAATTTATTATATAAAAATATTTTAATGGTTTATAAGCTCAACTTTTCAATTAATTCCTATATTTTTATGTTAAGGAAATGTCAATCAGTCAAAGTTTTTGATTTTAATGGTACATAACTCAATTGTTTGAACAACTACTAAATTCACTGATTTATTCTATTGTCTATCTTCCTTCATATTGTTACTTTAAATATCTCATAGTTATAACTGTTAGCTATAACATTTGCCTGGTATCTACTGTAACTATCCAAACATCGGAAAAAGCTGTTATATTTTCACCGTCCGATTCGTTCATATAGTTTTGAAATTCATCCCCGAATATATGTTAATGGGAAGTTAGATTTGGTATTGTCTCGACTGTGTATCGTGTTCAGAAAGTGTACTGATTTCATATATCTTTTATAAGGCTATGTTAGCTGTGTGCTGCTATAGCAAGAACTTCACTCCAATGCGGGCGAACATACCGGGCTTGCCACCGTGCTATCGGCAACACACAAGTACACGTGGACATATATTATGTATATACATATATTGTGTATGATAATCACCATCAATTTGCATAAATCAGTCTAAAATTAAATATTATCAAGTGACAATCAGAGCATTTCTAACTCAATTTCTGCGAATATTAAACATAATGATTATATATTACACCGACGAGCGTTATTTATTACATTATTTATTATTATTATGCACCATGTCGGTGCAATATACCATATAACCGATAGTCTATATAAGTGGTTAGTATATTTCATTAAAACTTGAATTTTAATATTTAAACATTGGAAACATTGGAGCCCTACATTAAAATGTTATACGATGCAACTCTTATATCCACATTGTATATAATTGTATATATACATATAACTATAAGTCTCCTGTAGGCATAGAACTTCTGCTGTTGCTCTTTTCGTTCACAAAATCAGTAAATATGGGTCACGTGCTTAACCACATCTCTCAACACTTTTCGAAACTTAAGTATAATGGCTATAAAATTCATTAAATTAAAACTTTATGGGTGTGATAATTATTGTGAGAGGACCAAATCTTTTTTCTAGATACAAATATAAGCAAATTGTCACCTTTTCATGCGAAGGATAAACCACAATCTTTGCAAGTAATTGCAATTTTTAGGCAATTATATTGTAGAAAATTGAAAAAGAAGCTAGACTCGAGGAAAAGAGCAAATAATAATATGAAATTCTTCTCCTATTGAGACACTTTTTAAAAAGGACCTGAAGCCAAGGATTTGCTGCTCACCTGCTAAGTTTTTAACTGTTGTCGCAAAAAAATGAAAAAAGAAAAGTAAAAAAGGAAATTAAATCACAGTAAACACAAGATAATAAAAACATAATTTCAGTCACGCCAATCTTTACAGAAACATTCTCAAAATGTACAAATGCATTAATTCCATGTTATCCCACATGTTTTGGATCGCAGATATCGATCGAACTTATTTGCTATTTAACCAATTCCAATTACGCATGATCTGCAACAAACAAATGTTCTCAATTGTGTTCTCAATTGACCGTTTAATAGAAGACCTTTTTTCCATTTTCTTTTTTACATTATTCTTCATAACATATTTTTTTTATAAATTTTTCTTTCTTCTGCTTGCCACTCTGCCACTTTACAAAACAACAAGGATCAGCCAGGATAAGCTGTTCCCTAAAATATTGCTGTCCATTTTTCATTGATATATCGGTATTTCATTGTATCGTTTTATGCCTGCACTTAAGCCTGTGACTGTTCTATTTCTCTACTCCCTCTCACTTACTCACTCTATCTCTTGTTATTTTTAATTTCGCCATCTCTTTCTTTTACTGATTAACGAATTCTGTAAGTTAAAAAATGTTCAGTGATATGTGTTTGATTGGTTATTTACTCTACAAAAAAAGTTGTATATATCTACAGCTACATACATATATACATACATATACATATAATGCTCATATATATATGCATTATTGTGTACCTATCAATAGATGTTTATTAATGCATAAATATTAATACATATTTATCGGTGTATAGAAACAGAGTATTAAGTCTTTAGAGTCGTAATAGGTATCCTTCGATTCACCATGGTAGATTTTCTTAAAGGATATTTGTAAATTTTGTAATTTCCTGTTACTAATTGTGAATAAAATATTTAATACCTTAAAATATTTAATACTAAATCTCGGCACCAACTGCGATCAAATGGTTTAAACAAAGTATTTATCCAGATATTTAATAATCCCAAATTACTTCAGTTTACTTAAAAAGCGTGTGCATATCAAGTGTGAAAATAAATTATTGAATAAAGTCTTAAACGGCCCAGCCCACACACAAAAATAGGTAGAGTTTGGAATTTACTCAGGACTATTTATATGTGATTGTGGCAATCATATAGGAATCTTAAAATGATTTTACGAGTATACATGCTTTAAATAAAACTCAAAAACTGCAAAATTCAGATAATAGAATTGATGATACTATTTCCGATAATCGTAACCACTCACAATTCAAACACTTCTGAATACTGCTAAATGCTCTAATAACATATTATATTCTAAATGCCTCAGCATCTCAAAGAAGTCTCTTGAGATACAATGGATTTGGTATGGAACTACACAACATCTCTGGAAGGATTACATTTTTTTTTGTTACAGAAAGTGGAAAGTATCGAAAGCCACAGTTATTCAAGTAATCAGGAGAGATGAGAGCAGATAGGCTTAATATCTAGCGGACTGGGTTTACTTAAGCCAGAAAGCATTGACGTAATTAGGGAGATAGGCTTATAGTAAAGGGGATGGGATTATAGCGCGAGCATAGAAGTAAATCGTGTGTCTAGGATCACGAAAACCGCGGTTATATAGCGGAATGACGTGGGATTACTACCTTCGTTCAATAATCTATTAATATTGAAATGAAAGATAAAGTTGTCAAAAGTCGCTATCACATAGACAAACATGCAATTAGAAAATGCAGGAGCGACTCAATAAAGAAGAGGAATTGTGAAAGTTAAAATTGAAAATAATTTGCAACATCATTGAAATAAAAGAAGAAATATTAAAACAAAAATTCATAAATCCATTATTGTATACGATAACTTTCCAACATTTATAATATACTCGTAACATATAATATTTTATATATCAAAATTGGAAGCAACAATTACTACAGCTATATTCAATTAATGATCGATACATTAAGTCTTAAGCAACCTGAAATATAGTTAAAATATTATATTAAAATGATATACGAACTCTCAGAGTTGGAATAACTCTTTTATATCAATTTTGTTTTCAAAAGTGTTTTAGAACTCATTTAGAGTGCTTTATAAAAACATCAAAAATTATCTTATTAATTTTTTTTGAACGATGTTAGAACAGTCAGTTTGAAATAAATAAATTGGGCTGTTATGTTAAGTAATAATTAGTGCTATATTTCTTTCTGCTTTGAATTAAATTGTTTTGACGTCCTGGCCACTTATCATTCCATATTTGTTTCTATTGTTATAATATATAGTTCTTCAACTCCGTATCGAAGACCTGTATATATATTTATTTTATAAATATATCTTTTATCTGTAAGATCAATATTTGTATTGGTTCCATCTTTAGTGAGCAAATACATTTTAGTCTGCCAGCTGACTTAGCTATTTTGACAAATTTTTGTTATGGAGATATTATATGCATAAAGAAGAAGAACTATGGGTTCTAGGGTACTTCTCTCAGGAACCCTAACTTTGATGTATGAAAGATAGGGTAACGGTCTTTATTTTCATTTTTTTATTTATTGAATCTTTCTAAATAGAAATTAACAATAATCTTGCGAATGTTAAAAAACTAACATGGATTGTATTGGTATTCATATTTATGATTTTCTTTTAAGGAGGTTTAGTGCAGGATTTGGATGCGACTTGAATCTCTTTCAGAATTTTGGTGTGTATTGGCGAATAACTTCTTCAACTATTTGTAGATTTATATCTTTGTGTAAATTTGTGTCTTTGACATACCACGGAGCGCACGTAGGTTGTCGAAGAATTTTATTTTATACTCTCTAAAGTTTTTCTATATTTGAGTTACATGCTGAACAATACAGTTTTATACCATAGGTCTAAATTGACTTTAATATTGATTTGTAAATTAACAATTTGTTATCGAGACTGAGTGTAGAGTTTTAATATAGAAGCCAGTACAATTCATTATATTAAAGATTTAATTAGGATCTTTTGGCTTCAATATGACTTGTCCACGTCTTCTATTTAAATGAATTCCCAGATATTTTACAGAATGTGATTGAGCTATGTCCACAGCTCAGGGCATGTTTCTCTCGTTATAATTTTGTGACAGTATAGTGCAGTCATGGTCGGTACTGACTATAGCAGGGTCGTCAGTAAATTGTTTGGGTATTGTGAAATGTCAGCTGTGTAGATTAACTATAGAAACGGCCCAAGGACACTACCCTGAGCAACTCCAGCATTGATATTGTACTCTTGTGAAGTAAAATATTTTTATCTAACCCTATATTTTTGGTGAGTAGATTAAAATTTTAAATAAATAACTCAGAAGTAGTAGGTTTTTAAGTATTATTCAAGGAAACCACAACTTTTTATTACATTGGTATATCCATGCACCTGTTGTATTGTCATTTCATATGACAATTTCGTATATATTGTGCAAAAATTGAAAAGTTTTATTCCAAAATATAAAGCTTAACACGCGAAATTCTGCTTTTTTCAAAAATATGTACAAAAAAATTGTATGCGGTAAATAATTGTGAAAATAGAGGAAACGTCCATATCAAAAAAATAATCTAAACATATGATTTTATATATTTCCAGATTATTAAAAAAGATTTCAAAAATCAAAAATATTTTGGAATTTATTTAATGAAGTTTTGACAAATCAAACAGTCTGGATTTGTAATACGGAATAATATTTTTCGACTGTAATATTAAGACAGATAAGGCTTTTGTGTATTATGAAATCTGATTGCTATGACAAAACCCTGACGTTGGCAATGACCGGGTGCTTTAAACGTTAAGTACAGAAGCTTGGTTTAATCCCCAACTTACCTAGTAAATGATATTCAATTAACAAAATTACTTTAAAAAGTGTGCGATGCGATGCAGTGATAAGAAAAAATATAAAAAATAAATAAAAACAAATTTTAGAGATAAAATTTATTTAATGTTAAGAAAAAAAAAAAAAAATAAATAACTAAATTTAATAAAAAATTAAAAAAGTGAGTAATTATAATAAATGATCTCCCTCTTAAAAATATCATTCCATAACGATATCATCAATCATTAATATTTTTCTTATTTTTTACGATGACCTATTCATTTCTCAAACACATCATCTTAATTAATATTTTAATAGATTATATGTACACATTATTAGCTTAGATGGTTTAAGAATTCTTATCGCTCCTGGTTTTGACTTATTTCAGATTACTCATACTTTGATATTTAGTGAAATCGACTTCATCTGCCTCTAAAAAATTGAATTTTCAAACTCAATGATAAGATATATAGAATATGACTTTTGCCGCAGTCCTCTTCAAAGCCACTGCCACGCTATCATTCGTTGTAATCAAACTCCATTTAAAAGCACAATAAATTTGTATGCAATCTCTTCATATCCGTCGTTATCAACCCACAACATCAACACATCGAACGCACTAGGCCGAAGAGGAGGAGAGTGTGAACATTCTCATTGGCACTTCGTTTGAAAAGCCGTCACTAACGCACTTCGGCGTGAGCAGCACCCACTCGAAAATCTCGTTATCCTGTCAGTTGCAAGCGTTTGACGTTTAAATCAGCACTCGAAGCAAGCCGCATGTCCTCTGATTCACTACTCGTGAAATTCATAAGACCGCAGCATGTAAGTACTGGAAAATTTGTTCCATTCAAAGGGCAAACAAAGGCACAACCAATACAAATTATGAATAGTTTCGCTGCCGTTTTTCAATTGTAAAACTGAATTAAAATATGAAGTAAAACGTGGTGTGAATAATACTTAAAAAGGGAAGATTAAGGAGAGTCAAAAGATGGGTAAAAGCAAAAAAAAAATAAAGCTTTCTGAGGTAATTGGTAATTGATCTGTAAGTATATTGACGACAATGTAAAAACTTAATCAATATTTATTTCTTCCATTTCATTGCAGCATAAAAAATAATTCTCAATCTGCATTACACAAGAGATTGTAAGCCATCAACAGAAGTCATAACAAAAATTTTATTTTAAGACAATGAAGGTTTCAGTTCAGAGACACCGAAATGAAATTGATATGGAATATGGAATTAGATATGGAATTAAAGATGTCATATTGGAAGGAAAAAGGCAAGTTTAATAAGTCCTTTTTTGCATTTTGATAAATATTTTTTTATCAAAAAAATATCATTTTATTTATTTATAATATTTAGTCTGAATACTTATTAGATACTTATACATATGCAAATTTCTTACCCAGGTCTCATATAAACCAATTGTCATTCATGCTTTTTTATTATATTCATAATTTATGTTATTTGATTTCAGTCCTTTAAAGCAGCGCGGATTTCTGGTCTTCCAAATAACTACCAGTTATTATTTCGATGAATTATTACACCAGTAAAAATAGATGAACATACATATCGATGAAAAAAAAATAAATAATACAATCATCTCAAAGTATGTTAAATATTAGTGATTTCACACTTGTTCAGAATGGGTGCGGAATTGAGTCCTAAACACACACCTCATACTATAAAGCTTCTAATAGAAGCCACGGCAGATATAAAATGTAATAATTTAGTTTAATTAATTTATAAATATAAGCAAGAAGTAGTCGTAAATTGAAAAGACGGTTTTCCAGTTCAATAGACATTGATTTATATTCTAAGAGAAATTAAGATCGAATTGAAGCAAGATATTAGCACTTGTCTCATAAAAGTTGATAGTGAATAAAGTCTATAAGGTAATTTTTTTGATGATCGTTACAGATCAAGCAATATTTGTCTTATTATACCAATACAATCAGCTTTTTGTTTTGCTTGATCGACAAAAAGTCACTGAATAGTCTATTATATATTTTCTGAAAAGGATGAATTTGCGACACAAATCGTCAATTCTGATCTCTAACCGTTACAGTCACTTCATTACCAAATTGATTTTGTTAATGTGAAATTGTAGATATGATTTGGAAAAGATATGATTTTAACTGGATAGTGCCACAATGATGTCAACAATGATGATGAGTTTATTGCTCAAGAAATTTTACGGGCATGTGAATTTAGGTATTAGTTATGTTAATTGGTCACCAAAATTATGCGATTCGAGATCATTACTGTTCGCCTTTATGCAGACAATTCTCAAGCTCTTAACGCTTTGAAAACGAACATCTATCAAGTTATGGCCCAACTATTGTCAGCTGTGTGTTGACAAGTCATCGTAAATGGCCACATGGCATCTGCCTTACTCCTTCTTCTCACCTACTCAGAAAGAAGAAGAGAAACAAATAAAACTATGTTAAGATAATATACCAGGGCTATAACAATCAAAATCGCTTATCGAAAGTTTCAACTTGAAATAATTTAAAAATTGAATGCAAACCCTAAGTAAAACTAATTAAAGAATTATGCGAAGAAATTTGACAGTAAATTCAATACTCTGTAACGTAACTCTGTAATGTGAATTCAATACTACAACTTATCTTTCGATGCAGAAGATCGTGAGTAAGCAAGGATGAAGTCTGGACGCAGGCTATTAGCAAACAAAAATTGTGACAAGAAGCTAAAAAAAAAACAAAAACCTTCTCGAAGTAATACGAAAATGTTCCCAGGAAGGTCTCCCTGATAAGGAGATATGTTGTTTTAGTTGGTAATAGTCTGGCAGACCGGTATCATGACATGCCTCACCGCAAAAAAAATAAAAAAAAAAATAAAATACTCATACTTAGGAAGTTGGACTGGGGGAAATACTCTAAATCTATGAAAGAGGTACAATAGATTTTTTTACACCGCCCTACAAATCGTGTAACATAATCATAATGAATATCATTATCAACTACTGCTGCTGTATTTGAACCGATTTTCTACTTCTGACCCCAACCTAGCGCAACCACTACTTTATATAATATATTTTGTTAGCTTTAATCCAGAAATAAAAAATTATATTAATGTATGAATATTATTAGTGCTTATTTAAGATTGCCAACCGCAAAGTTAAACGCAGCGCTAGAGCCGATAAGCGCAGATGGCTCGACAATTTAGCAACAGAAGCCCAAAAAGCAAGCGAATCACATAGGCTCAAAGACCTACACAACATCACTAAAGCTATGGTGGGACGTAAACACAGGATTGCAAAGCCAATAAAAAATACCAGAGGCGAACTAGTACACTCTACCGAAGATCAGCTAAAAGTTTGGGAAGATCACTACAGAAATCTCCTAGCGGGAAACAACACCTATCCTCAGCAGGAACTATGTAGTAGACACCACGAACATATTGCTCGCAACGATATAAACACAGATGTACCTAACATCAGTGAAATTGAGGCAGCAATAACTCAGCTTAAAGCAGGTAAGTCCGCTGGTCCGGACAATATTGCCCCCGAACTGCTCAAAGCAGACAAAATTTCAGCTGCTCAAATTATTCAACCAATTGTCAACAACTTCTGGTCCCAAGAGTCATTACCGCCTAATCTTAAAGACGGCATCATTATTAATATACCAAAGAAAGGTAACCTGATGGAATGCTCCAACTGGAGAGGCATAACTTTACTAAATGTAGCTTATAAAGTTATTGCTCAAATCTTACATAAACGTTTAACTTCGGCCGCTGAGCCTACACTACGAGCCGAGCAAGCAGGATTTAGGCATAATCGATCATGTGCCGACCACATAAACAGCCTTCGAATAATAGTCGAACAGTCTAGCGAATGGCGATCTCCCCTATACTTGCTGTTTATCGACTTTAAACGTGCATTCGATACACTTCTCCATACCACCATCTGGTATGCATTAGAGTGTAAAGGTATACCGAGTAAATTAATAAATTTAGTAAAAGGCTTGTACTCTGACGCGCACTGCTCAGTACTTCACGAAGGGCGTCTCAGCGGGCAAATCCAAATTAAGTCTGGCGTCCGACAAGGTTGCATTCTTTCACCTATACTATTTAATATAGTCTTAGATGTGGTTATGTCGGAAGCTATGAACACAAATCATGGCATATCATTCGGCCTTCATAACAAACTTACTGACCTCGATTACGCTGATGACATCTGTTTACTAACGCATAACTTTTCCCAGATGCAAATATCGTTAAACAACATCGCAAAGCGTGCACTGGCAGCTGGTCTGTCAATCAATATCAACAAAACCAAGTCTATGCGTCTCAATTCAAACTGCTTAACGAAGTTTCAACTAGATGGCTCCTACATCGAAGATGTACAAAGTTTCTGCTATCTGGGAAGCTACATTTCGAACAACGGCGGCAGTCGGCAAGACATACAGTACAGGCTATCGAAAGCGAAGCAAGCGTTTGGAACCCTTAGCAAAATCTGGCGTTCATCCAACATCACACAACGCACTAAGATACACCTGTACAATGCAAACGTAAAATCAACTTTACTATATGGTAGTGAGAGTTGGAACCTAACGGCAAGAGACGCACAACAGCTACAAGCCTTTGTCAATCGTTGTCTACGACGCATCCTTCATGTATTCTGGCCAGCAACCATAACCAATAATGAGCTCTGGTTTAGAACGAATCAGCCTCTTATAACTGATGAAATAATGATGCGCAAATACAAATGGCTTGGCCACACGTTAAGAAAACCCGCTGATGATATCGCAAGAAATGTCTTAGATTTCAACCCTCAAGGCAGTAGAAGACCAGGGCGTCCGCGCAACACTTGGAAACGACAAACTGAAGCCGAATTAAGAAATGCTGGAAAGAGCTGGAGTGACGTCTTGCATTAGATAGAGTTCAATGGAAACTATTTGTTACGGCCCTCTGTTCCACCTAGGAATAAAAGGATTAAATAAATAAATAAAATTTAAGATTTCAATTAAAGTCCGGATTATTAACCCTACATCGAATTTTCTTGTGCATCCCAACTGTATTGCATATTTAAGATAATTCAATTCATAAAACTGATTCCTCCAATATACGTAATCGGACTATATTACGAGTATGAAATTAATTGGACTGTTGAACTATAACTAGAGCTGTTTTTTTTCTGTAGTGAATGAAATTTTTTTAATGTTCTGGTCGCTTAGAATATTTGACGTTCATACAATCACAACAAATCTAGATAACTAGAATTATTCCATATTAATTTCATTTGACCAAATATACGTTTCTTCGAAAATTAAATCGTAACATAAGCGTATTAATAACATCTAAGATATGCAATACTTTACAGATTACAAGTGGGAGAAACTGCTATTACTGCCATGGATCAATATTTTAATTGTCATGGAACTTAAAGTCCAATTAAGAATATATATTAAAACAATAGATGAAATCTCAACCTGTAGAAGACGTTGAATAAGTATTTTATATCAATTTTGTTTTCAAAAGTGCTTTAGAACTGATTAAAAATGCTTTATAAAAATATCAAAAATTATCAAAAATTATTTTATTGATTATTCTAAACAATGTTAGAGAAGTCAGCTTTTTTTTTTAGATTTAACTAACCGGATTATATTATGAAATAAATTGAACTGTTAAACTGCAATTAGAACTAATTTTTTTCTGAATTGAATTAACTTTTTTGACGTCCCGACCTCTTAGCATATTTGATGCTATAAGTGTACCACTTACACCCAAAGTATATAAAATTGTACAGATTATAAGTGGGAGCAGCAATTACTGCCATGGATCAGTGTATTGAGTATCAAGCTAATTGAAATGTAATTGAAACGTTATATTAAAATAATATACGAAATCTCAACATATTGAAAACTGTGAATAACTCCATTATAGGAATTTTGTTTTAAAAGGTGTTTTAGGACTGATTTAAAATGCTTGATAAGAACACCAAAAGCTATAAAAACTTATACGTTTTTTTTCTGTGTATTAATCTCAAAATATTGAATTATATTAATAAGTGAGCATGTTATTATTAATACTTATTGTAAACATTAATTGATTTAGTACTTTAAATTACTTCATAATAAATATTTATTGACTTTATTAATTATATTATTTCTCCAAACTGCTATAAGTTCATACATGGCATCTTTTTTTGTAAACCCTGTCGTTATGGCATTTATGACGTTTAAGATAATTGAATTCAGCTTCATTTATTCATCCAACACCAATTTACTTTGCACTTAGACACACTTATTTTATATATGAATCTATAAAATAAATCTTCTAGATCCTTTCTAAAGGCAGTTTAGTAGCAATAGCTTCTCAATCACAAATCCAAAGTTCCAAATAGCAACGAAGCAACAAACCCATAAAATTGTTTTAAGATTAATTTTGCGGCTTCATTAAAATCCTTTTAAAAGTAATGAGATCGTCCTGCTCAGCATGTGAACTTAAACACTACTTAGAACCCTTGCATTTGCCTTCTTAGCCTTTGCGCGAATGCTAATCAGGAATCAGTAGTCAGTAGTCGAGCAAACAAAGCCAAGCCAACAACAAAATAAAGCAGACTAGTTCTTGCCATCACTAATAATTTTATATGATTTCGGGTAGTCACTCTTTATACCTTAACCTGCGTGCGAGCTCAAGAACTGAACAAATTTCTAAGCTGGTGTTTAAAACTGATGTCATTTGTTATCCTTTTACACTCATCTGTCTGGATTAGTGTGTTTCGCTCGAGAATTTGTACAATTTGTTTCTTTCGTTAAGCGTAAGATATAGAAAGGCTTCTTTTTAATGTCTTTTACGGCTTTTATGTTGCAAGGTGGAAAGGGTTTATACGAGTTAATAAGGAGAAAAAGAGAATGCGGAATTCGTTATGGAACTATTGTAGTTTAAAACAGTTTTTAAGCATCCACAGCATGACTCGTTTGTTTTGTGCTCAATTTACAGTCTAATTAAAATCATTTTTAGAGTAATGAGATCTTCCTGCTCGTACTGGTAGTTACTATAGCTCATCATTTCTATTAAGTTAAGCATGGTATTTAAAAATAATTTTAATGCAAATAAAATTATTACCAATTACTTTAACTAGCACACCCATAAAAGTGATGAGTACCTGCACTAGGGCTAAAAAATTTAAGAATACCAAATTTTCATTAAACCAACAGCAAGGACAGAGGACAGAGTCTATCAGCTAAACGTATTTTTCTGTGTTGTCTGCTCAAAAACAAAATAAAACTCGAAGCATATTAAAAAAATATAATCTGCACAAAACTAAAATTGATTTTGTCACATAGAAAATATTAATGAAATGAATGAAATGCCAGCAAATCTTACCCGAGGATATTTTTCGTGTATGGAAAACCTTTTTACCAAATCCCAAACGTTTGCGAAATACAAACACATTAACGTCGCATATGTGTTTTCGTTTGAATGATGAGCACATCATGGATTTAAGCCTGTGAATGGCGGATGTGAGTGGGAGGTAGTTGCGAGAGCGGATGTGGGCAATTTAGCAGACATTATGCAAACCATAAAAATGTTTCCATTTGAAAAATCAATGCTTTTTCTGCTGAAACTCTACTCCCTCACAGACCCTCGCAGACCCACATAACATTCTTTACCTACGAAAAACTCACACGAAATGACAGTGGCTATAGCCAAGTGAAAATTCGTCGTTTTTTAAATACCGCATCACTGATCCAACGAATGGGATAGGGGCGATATAAAGTTTGAGAATGTATAGAGTATATAAGGAATAATGTACTCGTGTGGCACAGTCGGTATCAGTAGAGGATAAGCGCGCATGGGATAATATTCAATTATGCGACAGGCATTGGATTTCGGATTGACTCCATTATTAATCATCATCAACGCATTACAAAGCTCCTATGGCTGATGCAAAGCAAAAAATAAACAGATAAGACATCCATTAAAGCATTCTAGTAATAGAATGAGGCTAGTACTGAAGCATATAGAATTGATGCATTGGCACAAAATTAGTTAAGTTTATTAAAGTAACCAAAAATATAGCAAAACCAAAAGCTTCAAAAAAAATTATTTCAAGCTGTTTATATACTATGAAATGAAGAGACTAATAAAAAAATTTAAGGATATAAAGCGTACACATATACATATGGACACTAATATGGCTAAAATTATTGGCACACCTAAAATTATAGGACAAATGGAGTTTCATTGAAAAAGTCTTGGAATATTTTCCATATCATAAGACAAAGGAACTTTAATGGTAAAGTATTTAAACTCGTATTATATCTTGATACTATTATTTAACAATCAATAAAAACTTAAAATTAAAGTTTTTTTATTAATTAAAGCTTAATATCTTAAGGCAATGAGTCTAAATGGGACAAAACTATATACGAGTGTATTATGATCTATGATCTACGAATATTTAACTCGAACATCAAATCAGATATTTATTTGTAAATTTTAGAAGAAATCGGTAAGTGATAGGAGAAAATGTAAACTACATCACGTTAAACCTTAGCGATTATGACTGTAGATCCGACAGACGTGTGGTCGGACCGAACATACGGACATATTCAGATTCTAGGTGCTGTCCCATACTGTCTGTATAGGATGATATTGGATTATCTGTATCCGTGCCTAGACTTTAAAAGAAATTTTCAGACAATATTTCGAATGGAAAACGAAAAACTTTGAAGCAAAACAATTTCACCCCTAATCTGAATCATATGGGAATGAGACTTTTTTCTTTTCCCTGTTTCCCTATGCTGACTCATATGGGAATGGGAGTTTTTTCCCTATTTTGCACAAAATATTTTTCAAGCAAATTTTGTGGGAGATAAGTTAAAAAATAATTAAAAAGAGTTTAATTTAATATGTGAGTGACTTATAATGATGAGATTTTTGAATATATTTTAATAAAATTATTGTTATAATAAAATTATTATAATAAATTTAATATTTTTAAATTTTTATTTTAATATTTTTTATTTTATCCACATGGGTTGACCAGTATTTCGAATATGTTTTTATAAAATTATTATAAAAAATTTAATATATTTAAATGTTTATTTAAAATACTTTTTTTAAATTATTATTATATTAAAAGTATTATAACAAATTTAATATGATTAAATTTTTATTTATTTATTTATTTTATCCACATGAGTTTTTTCCACAAATTCAAGCGTTAACTGTTATTATTTAAAACAACAGAATAATGGAAGGAAACCAAATCCTAGAATGAACGGGATTCCTGGAATAAGTTAAATATAGTTTTTTGTCATTATGTGCAGGTAAAACATTGCTTCTTTTTTATTGTAATATCTGCGCAATTATAAACTCTTATTACAGTTAATTAATTGATGGATATTTCTATCCTATTTATAAAAATAAATACGACTTTTGACTTTTGAAGAAGAAGTCAAATTGTAGTTAAAACATTAATAATTCCAATTAATAAATAAGATATTTTACTTTATTTTATTTTACATAACAAAAAAATAAATTATGTACATATTTAAAAAATAAAATGAATGAAAAAAAATTTTTTATTTTCGCTTATAAAGTATTCATTACATTTATTTCTGATATATTGTGCTGTAGACAAGTGACGATTTTTAAATTTAAATCAATATATGATACGCAATTCTTTATACAGAATTAAAAGGAATGGTAAGAATGTTGGAAATTTCAAAATAAAACACTAAAATTTTACTTTTTTCCCAATTTTCAAATTTATGAAATTTTTAAAATTTGTTTGAATTTGTGTTACATATGATTTTTGACATATGATTGCAATATTCGTTGGAATTTCCAATGAAGGTTTACAATAGTTCGCTTATTGCGTTGTTAACACTTTTTTCTTTACTGGTCGAAGTCTTTGGTAAGTAAACAACAACTGGCCTATGGAGAGGATAAAGTGTACTTGTTTTGCGTACATTTTGGCCAGTATAAGCCAACAGCTTGCTGTGTTTTGCCACACTTGCGAGCCACCGAAAACGCCTAATAATAAGTTTGCTCCACAAGCTACTCGCTATTATTTTGAGTAATACTGTGTATTTGCGTTCCACTAGCAAATTTTCGAATAAATGAGAGCATCTGAGAGAGCGTATCATCCCTGTCGATATTTGAAACACTACACAGACTTTACTCGTACATATTATTTCACATAAAATTTGTGTTGATGTGTGAATCAGCTGTTTTGGTTTGAATTTAAGTTTTTGTATTGTTTATTTGCGTGGCAGTGGTGTTTTCACCAGACCTCACACAAAGCTGTTACATGAAAATCTGTGTAAAGAACGTAATTTGGCAGCTCGTGGAACAGACGTATTATGTTATTCGCTTTTAAAATTTTAAGTGAGAGTAGCAAACTACAGTAAATAAGAAAATTTTTAGAATTCCCCACACTCGCCAATATTTTTCGAAATCATTAATATATTCTCCATTATTAAATTACTGATAGCCCCGTATTATATTGATATTAAAGAAATTTTTTTATTAAAAACTCAAAACTGATAAACAACTATAGGCCTTTTCGGTGGCTCGCAAGTATGGCAAAAAACAGCAAGTTGCTGGTCTATACTTGCTGAAATGTACGCAAAACAACAATATATATATATTTGAAAATTGGAAAAAAAGAAAAATTTCAATGTTTTATTTTGAAATTTTCAACATTTTTACCATTCTTCTTAATTTTGAATTCATTTTAATTTTCAATTTATGAATATAGACCATCATGCATTTTTGCCATACTTGCGAGCCATCGAAAAGGCTTTATGGTCGTGTGCGAGTTTGAGTAAATTGATGGTAAGTTGTGGAAAATAGTAAGTTATATCGGCATGGCAGCGATATTGACATTTATCAGACATTTATTCCGCGTAGGGTAAATTTGAAAAAAATTAGGTGAATTAGGTGTTACCATTGTGAAAATATCATAAGATGTTTAATAAATAAATAAATTTGAAAATTTTTAACCAAAAATAATAAATAAGTGCAATAAATAAATAAATAAATATTTACATAAGTGCAGTGCAAAAAACCCTAGGAAATTTCAATTTACTTTACCTCAATTTACTTGAACTTGCATACGGTCTATTACTTAACTTATACCTCTGTAAATTGTTGGACAATATATAATTTATTCTAAGAAATTCTGAAGTGGTTAACTCTGACAAATACAAATAACAGAGTTGGCAGCTCTAGAATTGTTTTCATTATTTGACATTTGGATTTTGATGGCATTTTATTTCTTGTTATTGAAAAGTAAGATAGCATAGTTTTAGTTTAACAAATTATTGATATTGAATAGTTGTATAAAGTAAAATTTATCAATTACCTAATTATTCTAACATTGTAAATCAAAAGCAATTATTAGATTATTGAACAATACTGAAAATCGGACGATATACATTGTGAAATATATCCGTAGAGTAAAACAAATTTGTTTACATTGCGTCAATAATTTTACCAAAATGTAAGTCCTTAAATATGTTAAATATATGTTGATAATATACATTACGTTTGTAGGACTGAGTATTGGAAATCAAACGACCGCAAATTTTGCGACTTCTGCAAATGTTGGATCAGTGACAATAAAGTTGTAAATATTCATATAAAACTTTGTATTTTATTTCATATGAAACGCTAATATTTCATTGTTTCCATTTAGAGTGTATCATTTCATGAAAATGGTAAACGCCATAAATTGAATGTTTCGAAGCGTATAGCTGAAATAAGACGTTTCAGTGAAAAAGCAGATAAGGAGAGTCGCCAAATGGATGCTGATATACGAAAAATGGAGGCAGCAGCTCTAGCTTCTTATGCTAATGACGTACAAGCAAAAGGTGATATGACAGCTCAATCGGTTAGTGTTATGAATAATGTTGGCAATTCTGCTGGTGAACGTCCAATCAACAGTAAAACTAGTGCACAAGTAGATCCTATGCGACTAGTTGGCGATTCGGATGATGAAGATGATCGGCGTGTACGCACAGATAAAGTTGATCATGAACAAGTACCAAATGCATCTCTTTGGGTAGAGAGCAAATGTGATAAAGGGTATACATATTATTGGAATGTTAAAACTAATGAATCCGTTTGGAAAGAACCTAAGGAAGGATATCTTTCTTGGGAAGATTATCAACGCATAAACGATATTGCAATTAAACAACAAGAAATGCAACAAGCAGCTGAAGCAAAGAGATTTCGTGAGAATGTCAACGAGGAAGTGGCTCGCTATAATAGGGAGAAACTAAAAAAATATTGTAAAAGAGATGGAACAGAAGAAACTAAAACTTCTCAAGAAATTAGAGCTACTTATAAAACGCAGGAAGAAGCTGCTGCAGTTACAATAGGAGCATGGCAAACCGTTGAAGAAAAGTATGTTGATTATTTTTAATTACAGTTAAGATATTTTAATTTAAAATAATTTGTTAAATGCACGAACAAAATTTGGTATGTGATGCTAACCGGGCAATATACACTCCCAACAGGAATAATAAGTTCCCCTTACTATATAAAACAAAACAAGAAGTAGAAATAAGTCGTATAAGCACTATAAAATAATTAAAAGAGTGAAATTCAAAATGCAAAATAAAAGCATTTCAAACTATGTTGCAAAGTTTTGTTAAAATTTATAATCAAAAACTGCATACAATGAAATACGGTTAATTCTCTGGATTTTGCAGCGATTATATGTAATTTGTTGATAATATACTCAGTGCTTAAAGCTTTTTACAACAAATGGAAAATATTTGCGAAACTAACAGATCTACATTCTTGCCATCAGGAACAATAGCAGAAGGTACTTGTACTAAGAAAACTTGGAACACAAAAAAATAACTGATGATTTCGTCAGTTCCAAAATATTGTACTATTTTTGTTGATATAATCAGCAACTTGAGAGAAACGTACAAATAAGGAAATATATAATTTTTAAGAAAAGTAACATTTACACAATTTGGTAAAGCAGTAAAGTAACATGCAGCCCTTTCGTGTAAATTGATAATCTTTAATTCTTATTTAAGATTCGAATATAAAATACTGCAAAGTCGCTTTTGACACTTACACAGAAACAATAATGAGTTTTGCACGGCTTTTTCATTTAGCATTATAAACTGAAAACTCATTCGTAGAAAATAAAATTGTCTCAGAGAATTGCAATTTCTATGAATTGGCAAATAAAATACTTTCCCAAAGCCGTACTTAACTTGTATATTCGGACTTGGAGTTTTTTGTTAATTTGCTGTGAAAGCTTATTAACAAATTTATTTGCTGTGTTATATTAGAACGAAATCATAAATCAGTTGTAGGATAATTGAATTAATTAATTCTTAAATTTCGAAACTATTCTTTTGTAGAGACATTATTTATTACATTATTTTTTGTACATATGGTAGAACGTTATTTGGAAACTTAATACAAAGAAGTTCCTGTTATTCTACAAAGTTGTGCTGTTATTCTACGATTCGCACAGGCGAAAATAGAAAATTTAAACCAATATCGTGTCTTTATTTATTTTCGATTGTAATTCCATATTTAATTTGAAATCATGTTTCTTAATATTTACTATTGCTTTAATAGAAAGAAAATTATTTACGAATAATTAAATAAAAGAAATAATTCCAAAATCACTGATGAGAGGTATTTGGCAATACTCGAAATAACTGTATGTTCAGTCAAAAATTAAATTAATTAATAATAATATAATTTTACTGTTGTGCACTTTACTACTGTTAAAAATGCGTCTCCATTAAAAGAATAGAAATATGGTTTCTTTGGTCATAATTGACTTTAAAACATCAAATATAAAATGGAAACCATTATTAGCAGAATGTGGTGCACTGGTTAATTCTAGAGAACAATTTTTTTTTTCATACAGACTAACTATAACTTTATTGATGCATAGACAAATTTGTCAAGATAATGTAATCACATATGTTATTATGAGCTACAAATCATAGTCCCATTGTGGTATCAATGTAGTTCTAATAAACCAGCAAGCCAGCGGGAAACTTAATATAATTACGATATTATCAAATCCTATTCGTGAAATTTACACAGACGTTGGCTAACTTAAAAGTTTCATAATTTCGAATCTTCATTACACATCTTACCATAATTGATATAATTATCCATAAAGCTTGTTTTAGTATTAATGCAAGCAAGACATTAAATTAACAAATATATATAAAAGTTAAATGTATATTGCATATCTATTGTCATATATTGTTATATTTACAAATGATTTACAGATTTAATTGTAATGAAATCGAAATTTGTGTCTATCGTATATAAAAAATAAATATAAAGTTTCCATTACCCCCCACCACTAACCACACATTGACCCATCCATCCATCCTTGTATATCCTTTACTGTTGTCTGCTTACAGGTCCCAGTGGGTTACAAAATTCTAAAAGAAAATTCACAAAACTTATGAACTTATTAGTGTTACTGCTAATATGTTTAAGCGGATTGGAAACGATGAAAACAATAAATTAATAAAGAGTTCAATATGCATCTCATATAATCTAATCGGAAAAGAATTTTTAATCTCAAAAGATCTTACCAGCTTTAGCTTCGGTCGAAATTCATTGGGATTTACCAATTCTGAATAACCAAATTGCAGAGGGTTCCAGTGCATGAAGAATATAAAAATCATATAGGAATGGATTCAACGTCAATAAGTTAGAGCCCTGCTAATCTTTGCTTTAATTTTGCTTTAAAGAATAGATTGTATTAAAACTCAGAATTATTGAGAATTATTGAGTAAATATAAACACCAAAGGAATATTATGAGATTCATAAATCTATCCAAAGTAGTTTTAAATAAAGTTTTTGTACTGAACTGAAACAATATTAAAATTCTTCTTCTACCGCATCTAATTATAGAAATACCAATACATGACTAGTGCTTTAATGTATAGAACTATTTAAAGCTAGATGATATGAAAGCCAAAAGCTAGTATTCATACTCATACAAGATAAACTAACTCCATGCATTGGGCAGAAAGGATATTAAAATTCTTGTGCTTGTCGCAGCTGCTCATGGACATGTCAATACATGCTAGATTTTCAATGCTTATTATCGCAGATAAAATGATTACAATGTTCAATGTGTATAAATTATATTTTTTTATTAAAACTTTTTAAACAAATTATAATTCAGCGTATTGGTAAGTTAAACTTTGACTGCGGAATAGATATTTTCCGAACTTTCAAAATTAAGCCTACTCAAAAACTGTTAGTAAATATTAAGTGTCTCCAGATCTAACTCGATATTAAGTAAACTTTTGTTTGTTTTTCTACGGCAACTTAATAAAAACATAATATACGCAAAAGCTTGCCGAGTAGTGATTTACTCAGTCCCGGCTGAATATTGCTATAGACTTTATTTATTTTATTCGCGGAAATGTTATATCTAGGGTACCTAATATTAAAGGAACTAATCAATTTCCAAATCATTTAATTATAATAGGTATGATTATGAAATCTATTGAGCAAACACTTTTTCATATTTAATCAATAATATGTATGAATATTTACATCATTTTGCATAAAATATAATATAAGTCAAATCTTCTTTTACAGGCCACCACCACAGGCAATCGATTGGGAACTACCGAAATCTGACAAGTTGTATATTGCTCCAGTTGTATCTGAAATTGTGCCAGAACCGCCAGTAAAGCGTTTTAAGGAAAAAACCATAACATCATTAGACGATGAATCTTCTGATCCAAAGACAACCGTTTTCAAAAAAAGAAAGAACTTCAGTAAAGGAAATGCACGCAAACGTTTAGAGGATGACTGATATAATATTTTTATTGATAAATAATTTAATTCAGAAAAAAACGTGTAACGAAAGATCAACATTAACAAACACTGAAATTTTGTCACTGTATTACTATGGCAAGACAACAGAAAAATGTACAAATTTTACATATAAATTTAATTATGTCTTATATTTTGTCCTGTGGAGATGCTATTAATCACAATACGATGCGTGGTGTGCACAATCGTATATTTTTTATGAAAGATACACATTTAACTGTTCATATTGGAGAAATTCTTAATTGATTATTCCGATTCCAATGAAATTTTTATAATTTCCTTCTCCTGCGGGGATATAATGGATAGCACTATTTAGTGCTATCCATTATATCCCCGCAGTTATCAGTTAGATGGCTAAGGCGTTGAATGTAAAATTTTTACCGTCATAAACAGGAAGTGGCTGATGGATTCTATGTCCTCTTTATGTTGGCAACTCCTGCATAATCCACTTGTAGGAGTAATAATTTCTCGATCTATGTACTTATGTCGTCGACGTTTCTAACCTGTGATAACGAGGCATCGTCGGTTGCTGTATCGATGCGCAAGTTCAGAAATCGAGATCCAATTTAAACTCTCAATCTTCCCCTCCAAGGCTCCTTGACTACCCAAAGTTGGCTTGGAGACCGCGCCCTGTCCAGTATTAGTCTTTGAAATTGAAATAGAATTTGGATTTAAATATAAATTTGAAATTGGAATTGCGAGGTCACAGCATCTCGATGCTAAGTGCCCCTCTCGTTCGACACCTATCGTAACATTAGAATTTTTTGATGCCATTAGCCATGCAAACACCTCCTCTCTGTCAGGTTTCTTTATAAATCTACCACCCCACGCACAAAACGACTAGGATTCGACTGCCCCTAATATGGAGAAAACAGAAGTCGTTGTGTGACGCCCTTACTTTGAGGAACACAGACGTACACGCAGGTAGGTTTTAGTTCGTTACTCACCAGCCGGCCTATTTAACATGAGAAACCCTACCAGAAGGTAGCATATCATTGAAGCACTAGACCCCCACACCACGATGAGGTACCTATCAAGTGGGGGAACTTGTGCGAGTTAGTTTTGTAAAATTTTATGATCAACAGCTTCATTTACGAAAGAATAAATTATGCTCGGTCGTGCTTTAATGAATAGACTATAGAACGGCTAGAAGAGCTCTCAATAGAGGTATAGCATTTGAATTTAAAGGATGGGAAATATCGATCTATCATATTAGTTTATTTCCCAACAAATACAGAGCCCATATAGATCCACCATTTGGTGGTGTGCACCAAAATAGCGTCAATGAATTTAAGGTAAACCAAACTTATTCAACATAAAGTTCACTGCTATGTATTAATTTAATTTAAATAATGAACACTTAATTTAATAGCTGCACACAGTATTCGTTTGTACTCAAGGTGCAATGATATAATTTTTATTATCAATTTATGTCAGTAAAAGTTATTAAATATCTAAATACTTTGACATTTAGAACTCTACAAGATAACGAATGGGCTCATTCATTAAACATTTTTTCGATTTAATTAACTTTTATGTATATTTATTTATATATATAGCCTACATCATTAAATATAATACAAATAAAACCGTTTTGTAAGGTGTTCTAAAAAAATGTCTGCTATGTGGAATATGTTCAAGGCTATTATACCTGTTAAGCAATAAGTATTATATCTTTTATTTAATATTAAAAACCAAATAAAATCTTTTAATAATGCCACAACCGTTTAGTTTAGCTTCCTTGAACTATTTAGTTTGACTATATAATTTCAGTCGATCGAGTTATAAAGGCTCGAGTATTATAAGAATTTTTTTCCTTTCAAAGAGATTGATGAGACGCTTAAATCACCGAACTATTCAGTATGAAGACCTGCCAACAACGTTGGGCAACGACCAATACGTACTCGTACTTTCAATTAACAACAGTGGTACGAGCATTGTAAACATTCTTTTGTAATGAAAATATTGATAAGATATTTAAGTTATTATATATTAATGGTATTAGAAAAATCGACTCACTTTTCCTAAGTACTTCTATACTTAACGAATTCTCTACATATTTATTATTGTTAAGGGATGTGGCCGATTCCTCATTCTCATCACAGAATTTACAGTTAGCATTGGTAAGTATACCCAGTCTTGTAATTCTCTACATACCTATGGTTGGGTAAAAATATTTCTATATTTTTATTTGTGGTACAGGTTCTGGTTTAATTACATTGTTAGTGTTACTATTTTATGGAAAAATTATAAAGAGTCTTATAAACATTGTAGTAGAGGCGATATCTAGAACAGGTAAGCCCGTTATTGCGATATTAAATATGGCATTATAAGAAAGATTTTAAAAGTTTCAGGTCAAGCGCTTTATATTAACTCTTGTGGGACTGGGAAACTTTACAACGTTAAGAGGTGGCAGAGGAAATGTTGAACAGAAATTTGGAAAAAGCCTATAAGCGATATGACTGCAGCACTGTCGACAAACAATTATTTCCATTCAGAGGCCGTATTAAATTTACACAATATGAACCCTGTTGTAAGCCGGTAAAACACGGCATTAAAATTTTTTGGATGTGTGATGCATCAAACACGCCTACATTTTACAAAGTCACATTTATACTGTTAAACCAACAGATGATCCTCGACAAATAAACATTGGTGAACGAACTGTGCTTGACTTAGTTTGCTTGTATGCCTGGCACTTGTTGGAATAGTCAGAAAAATAAAAAGTTTCTACCGAGCAACATGCAGCTGTCAAAATAAAGGAAAAATCTGTTACTATGTGCCAAAACAAAAAAAAAAAGTTGTGCTTCTATCAAGTACACGCATGACAGGAGATATCTCTGGCACCAATCCAGAGATAATCAAATTCTATAAATGTTGAGTGAATACACAGTAAAACGATGAACGTTGCATTGGCCTCTGGCAATGTTCTACCTCATGATTGATATAAATGCATTGGCATCTTATATTATCTACACTGAGCATCATCCAACGAAGCACAGTAAAAATGGTGCTTAGACGTTGTATTTTGCTGACACCAGAACCTCTTCAAGGACTACGATACAGCCTTCAAGGACTGTTTGCATAGAAGTTCTTCGTTTTTAAAAACTCAAAATTTAAATGTCACTTTATAAACTTTCCAATGAACTCATCCGTTTTATGGGAGACGTGACAACCCACGTATGGTACATATGGTAATAATCATACATATTAAGTAAGTTAAATGGATATTATATTAAATAATAATAACTTTTCATTTTTGATTGAAACATATTTAAGTTTGATATATGACAAATAAATATACTTCATATAGGAATATTCCCTTAGTATCGAAGTTACACTTCGAGCTATTTACAAAATATTACACAACTTCTGGATGGACAGACAGAAAATTATTATCTATAAGATACGGACAAACTAAAGGACGGACAGACTAAACTAATTTTAGTTTGTCATCGAACTCAGTTGCATCTTTGTGTGAAACTTAGAACAATATATAATATATAGTGTGCAATCACTATTCGGGATAGGAGTAGTATGAAATGAGAACAAGTAAGAATCAAATCAAATTTTTGTTTTCAAAATGTTTCGAAATGTGGTTTTCAAGAAGACACAGTCTCTATTTGTTCTAGTAATGTGAAAACTGATAAATATTCGCGCCAGACATACTCTGAATTCAACTGATATCATTTTTATTACTAAAAAATAAAAAACACTACCGTTTATTAATATTCATTAATATTCAGGTTGAATTCAACCTGCCATTTATTTAATTTCATATTAAATTCTTTATCTTAATTCTGATATTTGTTTATCTTATCATTTATCCATTGTCACAATTAATTGTTTTCTTCGGTTTTTTGTTTTGTTCTGTTTTGTTTTTGAAGAACCCCGTTTTGGTTGATCATAATCGTCAGTTTATTGTATGAAAACATTTTCTCATTTTACAAATCTATCTCTTCTTATTTTTATTCTAAAATTTAATTATAAAAATTATCTTTCTACATTGCAAGTTTCACATGATCTTTGTTCTTCGGAAGAGAAAGTGTTTCTTACTTATGAGTATATTAATGGATGATCTTAGATCAGTGCGTAGCGACTTTAACGCATTAACTTAACTGTCTTCTAAAGTATTTCAAAGACGATTTTTCATTCATACATTCGTAATTAAACTTCTGCTTTTCATTTGTGTCGTAGAACTTCATTTTCAAAAGAATTTCATAAATGAGACTCAGAAAGAAATGAATGAAAAAAAAAATCCTTTTGGCTATAAATACAAAAAAACAATATGTACTACATCTTTAGATAAAATCATCTGCTTAAAAACATAAAAAATATTTATAAAAAGATGTTCCTTAAAGGTTTTAAAGCCTACCTCTTAACTCTACCGCTACCAGTTCTTATCCTATTCTTTTCCCGTGGTCCACTCCAGTTTTTTCCGTGATTTTTTCTGTATTTAATATGTTTTGAATTTTGACTATATTAGTCTACATAAGAATGTTTCATTTTAAAGTTCTCTAGCGTCGTGAAAGAAATAGTATTGGAGAAGATGTAATCACAAACGGTCTTTAAACAAGGAGTTAATTTAATAGTAAAGTTTATATGCAGTTCAACATTTTTAATAAAAAAAATCTGGTTTTATTAAAAATAATCTTTCAATCCTGTACTAATTAAATGGTGCTATTTCACAGCTCATTTAATTTGAATTATAGTACAATATGTATCTAGAATTTTTTATAGTATATAAACCTTTCTGCAATAAAATGTTATTGGTAATTGTTTTCACTAACATTATTTTAATAAATTATTTTATAAATTGAGAAGGATTGTAGTGAACTTAAAATATAACGATTAAATTTTGCTTATCGTCGGCTTAAAGAGAAAAGGTTCCAAATCCAAATGTTCTATTACTTTAGGAGAGGCGAAAAACTGAAAATAATTTTTGGTTTTAATATTTTTGGAAATCTAAAATATAGTTTTTGTGCTTTTAGATTTGTCGTCAAATAAAAGAAATCCATAATTTTCCTATTATATATACGGTAAACCTTTTTTGTAAGCATATTATTGTTAACGTTTTGTACGTTTGTAAAGTGGACTTAACTCCTTTTCTCTCCAAAACGACTAAATATTGATTACTAATCTTTAAGGTACGGGTATGTTATATGGTTATGCATATTTTTTGAAGCGTTTCTAAATTAGACTTAGTGATTTTTTCCTTTAAACTGACGATATATTGATTACTAATCCTTAAAATATGGGTATGTTATATGTTTAGGAATTATCTCTGAAGTCCTAAAATCAATCATTTCAGTATGATATGAGTGGCGGAGCCACTTTTCGGCGAAGTGGTTTACCTGCTGTAAGTACACAATTATAAAAGCAAAATAAATACATTATTCTTTATATATGGCCAAAATTTTTTTGTTTGTTTGATTTATTATTCTTTAATAAATTATAAACAATCAATAAAAAATAGATCCTAATTTAATTTACAATTTTTAGGATGACGAATCTCTAACTTTAAGTCTCATTTCATACGCCACAATACAATGAAAGAATTTAAATTTCGCAAAAATGGAAGAGCTTCACAATACCTCTGAATGATAGCAATATA
Source organism: Teleopsis dalmanni (assembly GCF_002237135.1). NCBI lineage: Eukaryota > Metazoa > Arthropoda > Insecta > Diptera > Diopsidae > Teleopsis > Teleopsis dalmanni. The sequence goes on from NC_051848.1 coordinate 11,910,389, forward strand.
GACATCGATGTGATAATATAGAGATCACTATACAATATGTTATACTTTACAATTTTCCAACTTTATGGATGATCTTGACTTTAGCATGACAGTATAGAAAGCACTACCATATTCCAGTCGTCTAAAGCTAGAAAACTTATTAACAGTTTCCAAGAATAACCAACCCCTACATTTATTTCTAAATTTTTATTATTGTATACATTCATCCATACTGTGTAGTTCTCAAGGCCCCCATTGTAAAAACAGCTGCCAAACTCTAAACATTGCCTAAGGAGTTGGTATAAATTACTTTTTCTAAGGCATGATACTAGACATGTGTCTGACTGTAGACGTGTATATCTAATGTAATAATTTTGCGCGACAATTTCCATTTTCTTACAAAAGTTTTTTTACATAAGTGCAGTGTATCTATTGTTTTGTAAGTCCTTGCATTCATGTTGAGCTTCCAAATTTATTTCCGTGAGCTTCACATTGTTATCTAGTTTCAATTTTACTCCATGGAATAAAGCAAGTTTGCAACTTGTTATGTGTTGCGTATAAAAAAGCTTTTCTATTTTGAATAGATTTATACAGAATGCTCTACACCTGCTTAATATATTACGGACCTCCTCATTAAAGAGTGCCTCTGATCGCCGTTTAGTTGATGTAGTTGATGTAGTTGATGCACTCAAATCGGCAAACAGATTTAGTTAAACTGCAGTATATAATATTTGTTTTCTTCACATTTGTTAGTCCCTCACCTTCAATATTAAATATTGTATTAGTGGTAGTACTAAGTTAGTATCTCCCCAGTTTTGTATATTTGGCTGACAAGGCACAGAACAAAAACGCGGAAGCTGCAAACCCCTCTGATTCTGACACAGTTCGCTTGAGATTTTGCATTACCAAAGTGAAAGCAACTCAACTTTCACGACAATCACTGATGTTTTTTACGGAAACTTTGAACTTCTACTCCATATAGCTTTTATTTTGCACGGGACATAAGGTATTTTTTCTTAGTTTCTCTGTTACACCACACTACCGAAAGTTGTCTCTATCAGATGATGTAAGTTTCTGATGCGACCTGGTATTTGCATATGTGCATATAAAAATAATATTAAATCTGGTAAGATAGGTCGACTTCACCCTTCGGTTTATTTAAGTCAATTTATATTTATTTGAAAATGATGGAAATGATGTGAGTCTACACTAAGTTGACGTTGCCCCTGTTAAAGCCAATGCCAGTTCAGCAGTAAAATTTTCCTCATAAACTAAAACGACTCACGTTATGTGTAACGTTGTTGTGATAAGCGGCTTGTATGGTTTTATCAATTTTAGATAACTTTTCTTAATCTTAATATTTTTGTATATTGTTTATGTAAATGAATTTTATCTTTTTCCGTGCATGTTTATTAACAAAATTTCAACATATTTTCTGATATGTAAATTATTCAAAATCCACAGAAATTTGATTAATAAACTTGAAAACATTTTCGACAACTTTCCAAAAAATAATTTTTTTTTTTGGAATATATATTTCATAGACATTATTAAGATTTAAATACTATCCACCGCAACTGAGTTGGTCTGTTATATTGAACTTGAGCACCTTTGACGGTTTCGTATTATTCTTTATGTTATGAGAAGCAAGAAGTTTGTTCCCTTCATAGCCAAGACTGCTGCTGCTCAGTTTAGGGCATTCAAAGATAATATGTTTAAGTGTGTCAATATATGTTTCAAAAAAGCGGCAATCACTGGTCTCTGAAACACTTGAGATGGTACCTTAACCTACGGTAACATTTCAGAGAACACTTAAGAATTTTAATATCTTTTATAAATATCTATTAGAGACTGTCATATATAGTTGATCAATTTTTTAGACTATTTATTGTCTTTAAAGTTAATCTAGTAATTTGTACTAGGTACGTACCTGATTTTATTCACTAGGCACTTTCCTGCCATAAAATCACTCAGGTTCAATTAACTGATGTTAAGACCTTCGTTTTGCCTGACGTAATATAACCACCACAAAATAACGCAGTTAATTATTTCTCAGATATTGTAAATTATTTGTTTATTAATTATATACTATTTAAGATCAATCAGCGATTAGAGTCTTCAATATAACTCGTGTAAGAAAGCTGATTGTGAAAAAAGAAATCCACTTTGAATAGTTCCGATCATGAAAACTTGAAGAATCAAGAAAGGTATTAGATTGTTTACTAAAAGAATGAGTATCAAAAAATAGCTAACCAGGTTGAAAATAGGTAAATTGACAAATTTCTCTTAGTCTATTAGCAAAAGTTTTATTTTTATTATCATGTAACAAGGAAGAAATTTTTGTCTATTTGCATATACCTCGGAATATTGCCGAAGATGGGGTATAGGTTTTGGATATCACTCTACTGCAGCAATTAATAACGTTAGAAGTAAATGTTAACCTAATTGACTGAAGTTTTGCGTTGGAGTTCTTGTTTGACTTATTAGCCGATATTCGTGATAGTGTGATATTTAATGAAAATCTACATTTTTGGCACACATCAATAGAAAAGTTACAGACACTATATTGTCAGTAGACTCTGATACCAACTTTTTGTACACAATTGTATGAAGGCGCTCTTGTTACCACTTTAAAATAAACATTAACAATAACAAATGCAAGATGAGTTAACTAAATCTGCTTTTAATTTAGCTTTTACTCTAAAGGTGATGGACTAAATTCTGTTGATATTCGAATTACTATAAATCACAAAGAGGATACCTACTTAGGTACATCCGGTATAGTGAGAATAGTGTGTGAGATAATATAATAATAGTGAGGATATATGTCAGACAATAGCGATCAATATATTCATTATATGCAGATATAGAGTACCAGGGTGCTGCTAGGTCACTTGTCAAATGTGATGACCAGTCTCTTATTAACCCACAAAATAAGCTAAAATATCAATAAAAGACAGTTTAGCCAATTTGACATTAATCTTGTAAAAAATAAAGTCCTTCCTGGTATATATTTAAACAATAATATGCATATTTATGTGTAAACAGTATAAACAATAAATGTTGAACAGCATTATCCCAACATATAACAATATTACTATGTCAATCTCAGGGACCCACGCAGTGGGTCATTTTAAAAAGAAAGAATACGAATAGATATTAAAACATATGTTTGGCGGGTTTTAAAACTCTATCTAATGGTTATAAAAAATTTGAAAGCAGCACAAGGTCTGTTACACTGTATCAACGATTTCAGATTTATCTACATATCCAGCTTATACGCTTAAAGGCAAGCATACTTGAGAAAGCTGATTTTGCGTAGTAGAGCCAGTAAAGTAAAATACAACTCCAGACAAATTGAAGACAAAGTTGAGGCCTTGAGATTGTTCAAGTTCAAGAAGAGAATGACAACAGACGAATTGAAAGATAGTGAACTATATTTAAGGGAAGAAAATAATAAGATGTTGGAATATACTTATTCTTTTCCTTTCAAATTTTATATGAGATCTATATTTTAAGAGTACTTTAAAAGTGGCATGTGCAGAAGGTATGTGGTTAGTCAGTATTCGTCTTAAATAGATAGAAGGTAGAATTGAAAAGAGTGTAAAATTAAGCGTTTTAAAATACAATAGTGCGATCTATGAAGATGTGAGAGAGTGAAGTTTGAAGGAATACATGCTGCCTTATAACCAAACCATAAAACACAGCACTAATAATTGTAGAGATGTCCATTTAGTTTTTTCATAGTGAGTCTAAAGTATGGCGCTTGAATACTTCTTAACTTTCTGACATGATAAAGTTTAATCAATGTTTATTGATTAAATGATAAAAATTATCATTGTTGATAATTGAAGACACGTACTGGTTTATGTCAGTTGCTACTAAAATCTTTGAACACTTAATAATGCTTTATAAACGATTCTTAAAATGTATAATATAAAAATTGTCCACATTCTAATCCAATGCCTCTATTATAATAAAAGAAGATAATAAACAATCTTGTTCTCCATCTAAAACAGCGCAATAATATGATCTGATGTACAGAATATATGTGATTGGGTGCGATTATGCATCCTCTATTACTTTCTTTCTTCCACAATTAATTTATGTATGTAATTTTATAATTAAAAATATTTTTCTAATACATTTCATTGGATTAATCAAATATGTCAAGCAATCAATGTCAAAAACACAATTCAAAATGAAAATATAATCGATATTTAAAACAAAAAGTTTTACAAATCATTTTACAATCCTAGGAACTCGTTACATAAAAGTGTTTTTATATATTACTATATAATCCGCAAACTACTTAAACTCGATCTATTTTATTTTGATATAAGAAAATGCTTCCCACAAATGATAATGCTAACACTACTAGTTCAGTTCTGGAGCAATCCGCAGCAATGGAAGAAGATAAATCCCCTACTACAGAACATTTGATTGACAAAGCGACAGAGTTGGAGGGCAGAGTATTGAAATCTATTTCTACAACTCCAAATGAATTCAAAGAACGTATTATTCACTCACGCAATCCGCGGGAATGTCAATCTATGGACCAAAAAAAAGTTTTAAAGAAGTCCGGAATTTGTTATGTATGCAAAAAGCATACAGTTAATATTAGAATTGTACAACCTTATAATGCGGCAAGTGGTAGGTCTTTGTGGGATCAGAGCCGTGTACTTTGCTTAAATGCTAATACTGGGATTAATAAAAATACCAAACGTACTGAAATACAATCTACACTAATGACTGACGCTGAAAAACTTTTACGACACTACAGTGAGGCGGAAACAGAAAGAAACAGAGTATTTTCTTCTGAGATTGATCAATATTGCCCTTTTTTGCGTCGACAAAACTGCACATTTCCTGAAGAAGGTAATTCGTGAATAATCCTCAAACGTTTAAACGTAGGCAGTTTTATTAATATATTTTTTTTTATTTAGACCGTATTAAAGATCTTGGAATTACACCAGATATTGAGGAAGTTTCTAAACTACAAGCTGAGGAAAATCAGATGCAGAGACTAACAGAAACATTTAATAGGCCATGTATGGTAGGTAATAGAACACAGATGGAAGTAGTTGAGGCACCAAAAAGCATTATGAAGAAAGGAACGTTGATTGCTGATCGATGCTTTAAAATCAGTGATAAAGCAAACAAATGTGAGTCTGTTGGCCATACTATGTATGCATGTGTAAATAATTTACAGAAAATCAATCAAAAGTTGTTATCATCTGGAATAAACCTATGTAACAGACCAACTGAAAAGTATTTACACAGTTCTCCAGTAGAGCAAGTGTTCGGTCCAGCCCATACTATTAAAACTCAAAAAGTGTACAATCCGAGTTTGATTTATAACGAGAAAGATCAAAATAATGGTTTAGATCTCGCAACTAAATTTGCTTCCACATTGCATATGACCGATAACATTATAGTTCCATGCAACAAAAAGGTCAAGCAACGTTGCATAGATTGGGAAGAAAAGTTGGGAGCCATAAATAAGTCGTTTCGGAGTACTCGCTTCAATAAAAGTGAAAATATGGATCAACAAGTTAAAAGTTGTAAGTCAACAAAATATGATAGAGACTTCTACGTGATTAGTCAAGGCCTAGTTAAAAAACTACAAAATGCTTTCTCGGCAAATCAACAGATCTCAATAATGACTAAAGCAAATAAATTATTCTCCAAATCAAACGAACCAAATAACAAACGCACCGACTATCTACGCTCAGCTTATATTAATTTTAATCCCAAACTTTATATAAATAAATGGAAACAAGAAATTACTGGAAAAAATGGTGTGAGTCCAGGCAGTGCAACAACAAGAGAAAGGTGTTTGGAATGGGATACGAAGTTGGGAGTCATAAATTCGACGTTCTCAACGAACTATTCAGTTCTTCTGAAAACAAATACATTCAAATGCTTTAATAATAGTACTAAAATTAATCAACAGGCTAAAACCTCTAAGTTGGAAAACTCTGATTTAGAATTAGATATGGTTTGTCACGGCCTAGTTAAGAGAATGAAAATCGAGTACCAGGCAAAGCAACAGATTCCAATAGCGGCTAAGGCAGGTAAGTTATTCCTGAATACTAATGTATCAGTAAATATTCCAAATAATTGCGATAAATTCATAGCTACAAATGTGGAAATAAGATCAAGTTTTGCAAAAGATAATGTTACTGTTGAACCGTACAAGATCAACGTTGCTGAGCTCCGTAAGACATATCTCAATAAAGGAGCAACTAATAAAATTGGTAAGAATAGTACATGTACGGAAATTTCTAAATTAGCTGATTTAACACGTAGCCCTGTAAAACATGACACTGACTTAGACTTTAAAATCCAAAACCCCAATATTGACATGTGTGGTTCTGTTCCAACGTTTTTAAAAATGAACCCGAAAATAGGCCAATCTTCGTTGGAGTGGGAAGAAAGAATTAGACACGGAAATATTTCTTCAAAAGTGCAGAACTCTACCCCAAAGTCTCACTATAACCCAAATATTTGTACAACCGGCTCTGAAGAATGTGTGAAAAAATTGATAAAAAAATTGGAGAAAGCAGATCTTTTCAAATCACCTAATATATTTTTGAAGAAAAATTAAAATATTTAATATTTGAATAGAATTCTTTATGTTTTTTTAATAAAGCAATTAAATTAAACTTAAAACAAATGTTGTTGCTTTATGGTACCCATGTAAGTATTAGCAGTAATCATATATAAAATGAAAGTGCTCCATTTGTATAAAATGGATCACATATTACAAAACTCGTCTATCAGTTTCGATGTTGTCTATATTCTTATGGGACTCACTAAAGGTAAGGGTTCACTAATAGTGTAATCTCTTCGTTGTCAGTTATTTGATCGTCTAATGATACCATTGATGTCTATGGTATCTCGATATAGTAATCTAGTGTAATATGATGATTAGTTTCCATTAAGAAAATTATCGTAGAAGCTATTCTTTCGCTTCAGCTGCATTTTTCATGCGTAAAAGTAATGCTTAGTCCTGTTACACACGAACATTCAAAACACTCGACTTGAATTTTCTTTCCAGTAAATTTCTTAAGAGAGAGAGTATATTTTACTTTTTCTTTTAATTTTTCTCCAATAAAGAAATTAGGATTAAATGTTTAATTACCATGGTTAAGTAAAAATAATTAATGTTCACCATTTAGTATAAAAGCCACATTGTTAAGAGGGTTGATTTCTTGTTAGTATCCATATTCCATACTGTAGGAAAAAAAAGAAATATTTTTAGATCAGTTGGATTGATCAGATGAAGAGCAAGCAGTTAAAATTTCTAACAATATTTATTGTCATAGTTGCAAGCAATTTCTTATACTCATGACCTTAAAATCAAAGACCAGCCTAAATTTATTGCTTTTCAAGTATCTCAAGGAAGTAGTATAAATAAAAATAACGAACTTAAGAGGTTGCTGAAACGAATCCGTCGTTGTAACCAAATAACCAATAGGAAAAAAGATTATAACAGAATAGACCAAAAGTGCTAACTGGACTTATAGATTGAATCTTCATTTTGTCTAACCAAACCACTAAAGTAATAACTTTACCGAGTTTTTAGTTTTTTGAAATAAGATATTTAATAATTTCACAATTGAATACTAGGTTTTATAAAAACTGTATGAAACGGAAATGAAAAACCAAACTTTTAATTGTTAGAGTGACTATGTTTTTTAGTATAGTCCTTCTCAACTTCAATATACGTAGTTCAACGATTCTCTAACTCATGGAGAATACTTTTTTACGGCACTTATTACCTTTTCGTGTAATGAAAACATTTTGAAAATCGAAAACATTTTTGAGATATAAGGACATATAGAAGCCAAAGATAGCGAAATCAAATAAATTGGTTGTTCAAACTTTAATTTCCAATTGGTTCAAAAAGTTCTATAAGTAATAAGAGTTTATTATTTTACCAGTTTGGAGATAGTTCAGCCTCAAAATTTTCTTAACGACCCAAAAAACTTTTGTTCACACCTTTTTGGCCAATTTACGAAGAGAAACCAAAGATTGTAGTTCACGACACTTCTAAGGGTTTTTTATTTACATCGGATCAAAGTGGAAGACCTGAAATTCCGCTATAGTGATAAAGTAATGCACAATATCAATATCAAAGCCATATGTGAGTGTTTTTTATGTGGTATCGTTAACGAATATGGCACACATTAAGCAAACATCTATTTGAAACTTAAAATTTGGCATAAAATATTGTTCACAGCTCCATATGCAATGCCAAGATATATTTGAACTTATCGATAGTCTTCCAAAACCATGTTTTGTATATTTATAACAATTCTATTGTTGATGCAGTTTTTACATCTCTCTCATGTGGATATCCGCCAAGACTTGTTCGAAGTCTTTTAAACAAACTATACCGTTTACTAATCTACACAGGTATACTACTTTGATATGACTTCTCACGGCCTATAAACTTTTGAATAAACAATTTATGTTCGTTGTTTAAAAATACGCTGATACGACAAGGAATGAAGTAATAGATCGAAATGAAATTTTAACATTTTTCTTATAAAAAATGAAATATTAAATTGGCATTCCGCTAACCCCTAACCCGGCATGTACACTTAAACTCAAAGTAATTCCATTAAGGTTTTTGGGAAAGTCATTAATTTTTTAGAAAATTCAAGTGTCCGTTTTTCTGTTTCTGTGAGTGTTGATGTTTCATAAAATGCTAATGATACTAAGATTCTTTGACAAATGCAATTAATAACAGCAAAGAACTTAATGGAATCAGAATTACTATGTCATTGGTGGGGCTTGTAAAATTTTTCTCAGTTCACTAAGTACTTGTTTTTGTACTAGTAATTAAAAAAGATATTTTTGTAGCAACGTACTGTTCCTATGAATACTATAATTTTCTAATATGAAGACCATAATTTATACGTGGTACTTAGTCAAAAAAAAGAGGTGAATACGTGGCGTAGTGGCTACGCCCATATTCATATTACCTATATGATTTAAAGGCGTGTAGGAGGTGTAGTTAGTGCGCCTAGTAGGAGTTTGACTGTTTGTGTCTGACAAAGTTATATGACAATACAACGATACAATAAAATGACATTGAAAAATAACTATTATCCATTACTTATATTGGGAACTACAAGACTACTTTCGCAAATGTTCACACCAGTAAATCAACAAATTCAGATACGGACGTGATAAAGCAAATTAACATACGAAAATTACGTGTACGAATGTACATATTTGCGTATTTGAATCCTTTTCGTGTGTATTCAAAAAGCTTTAAATAAACTTTAATTTATTTACGGTATCTTAAAATAGAAAGGACATTACGGAAACCCTTGAGGGTTACTTATATTTAAACAACATTCAACCAACAAGTTTAATCGGTAATCGTTTCCGAATAAATAAATAAAATAAATGGGCATTATTAATCAATATTCTTCCTTCCTGCTATAGGACGACTGAATATAATAGAATTTTCAGATATTTATTTTCAGATATTCACACATGAACGCCAAGCATACTTCGCACGGGTTTAGGGGCAGCCAAACTTTGTAATTATTTCTTAAAATATCTTTTAATATTAAGCGAATAGAAATTCAATTTGGTGCTGGGACGTCAACTGTTAAACTGGTGGGCTGTGTCAGGGAATTTATCTAACAAAGCCAGAGTCATGCACTATCGGGAATTGAATTTAATGAATATTATATGATGGCATGTATTTAAACATGTGTTACATTTTTTGAGCGTCGAAGAAAACGTCACCGAAAAATCGACATCTCCTGCAAATCGTCCTCAAGTTTGTCCTGTCATATACACATACATAAACACGTCTATTCACAAAAACTTACTGACGCTACACCAATAAAATAAATAATAAATCGACTCACATACGTGTTTAAAGCAAGTCACAACAAGTATGTAGTATGTTCGAACTGGTTCGTTTCCTGCCCCAATAAACCAATTTCGAATACCACATCAATACAATACTCAACTGACGTTTAAGCAACAGTCGCTGGTTGCAGTACGTACAACTACAGTCGCTTGCAACTGTAGTCATTATCATTGGACTACAGTGGGAGTTGTCAGCTACTATAACTAGTCGCTAGTATTCGTTATTATTGAACTACAGTGAAAGTTGAACTACAACTAGTATAGCCAGTCGCTGACAATAGTATTCATTATACTTGAACTACAGTGGAGGACTCACCACTCATACTTTAGCCAGTCCCCAGCTACTGTATTCATTATTATTGGACTATTGTGAAGGAGTCACCTACTGTAGACAGTTGGTAGCAACTGTATTCAGTATTATGGGACTATTGTGAAGGAGTCACCTACTATAGACAATTGGTAGCAGTATTATTGGACTACAGTGTAGAAGTCGCCACTCCTACTGTAACCAGTCGCTAGCAACTGTATTCAGTATTATTGGACTATAGTGTAGGAGTCGCCACTCCTACTGTAACCAGTCGCTTGCTACTGTATTCATTATTATTGCACTATTGTGGAGGAGTCGCCTACTGTAGACAGTTGGTAGCTACTGTATTCAGTATTATTGGACTACAATGAGGAGTAAGCTACTATGCTCAGCAACTGGGGCTTAATAGTGCTCAACGCTTTTTGGCACGTCTTACTACTGTAGCCAGTGACTGTAGTTCAATGGTGTGTTGGGCAAAAAGTTTAGTGTTGTTAGAAAAAAAAAAAAATGATTCGTATAAATCACATAAGACAAGCATTCAGAAATTATTTTGAATCAATAAATTGTCTATAATTGTCTGGGGTCTTGAAAGGGCGCTACAAATACGAGTAATGCAAAAGCCTCTGGGCAGACGTGATAAAATAATCACTTATCGTGTAAAAATAGTATAAATGCTGTACGGCAGCAGTCCATTCGGTGTGTTGGGTACCTTCAAGTGTTCGAATCGAACTCAAACACAAGCAAACTGGCAAAATATCTGTGGCGACCGCTTCCGAAAGAGTTTTCAGTAGTAACTGTGTCGCGAATGAATTCGTGCATGCGTTATGTGAGCGCAGGGTGGTTTTTCGGCGACGAACACACAAGCAAAAAAGCCACAAATGAACTAACAGTTCCACGGCGATAGCACAGAAGTGTGGAAACTTTGTTTTGAATTCTGTGTATCCCTTCGTTTTGTTTGCTGTTCTCAGCTGAAGTTGTTTCACTTTCAATGATTTTTTGAATGTCATATCAGCAATAAATTATTTACTCGAGAAGCCCTTAAAGCGACTTAGTTACTATCGAAACGGGAATTGAGCTACGGTCAAAAATCGTACCGCCGTTCTTGAAATTTCCGGATACGTTAAAGCAAATACGTTAAAGTATTTTTTTAGGATAATGACCTTTTAACTGCACGTACACCTGCATATGTTACTTTAAATGTGGAACGGAAATGAAAAGTTAGAGCTTTAAAACAAATAAATAAACAAAAGAAAGGACTGACAAAAGGCGGTCGACGGTCGACTGTCGCCTGGTTTCCTATCGGAGTTTCGCAATGTCTGCCTGCGATTAAGATACGAGTATGTACGGCTATCGGTGCGCGCTGTTTTGTGTAAATACGACAATTGCGAAAACTAATTCAATTATTCAAATTCAATTTAAGGCAAGCGAAATATGTGAGCTCAAGCGGAAGTTCTAATGGTCTAATGGTGAATTGTTTTCTACCTGATATCAGCGAGCGGAGTTATTATTGTCCTTATGGTACGCAATAGTGTTCAAATCAATAGGAATAATAACAAAAGTAATAATAAGTCGTTAATATTATAATTAATTTAACAATTAAATTGTATAAATTAGATCGTATATGTAATATGAATTTCAATCTTATCTAATAAATTTCGGACCAACTATTATTAGAATAAGTGTCTTAATGATACTCTTAATTAATTAGAATAACTGTTTAATTAATCATAGTGGTTAAAGCTTTAAATAAATAACACTATTCGGATATCGGATATCGGAAATCAAAACAATACAGCGATTCGTGGTGAGTACTGAAATATCCTGTGTGTAGTTGTTGTTGTAATATTTAGTGTACGGTTTTAATGACTTTTGTGTTTATGCGCCATCTAGCTGGACTCAATTTTGTTCAGCCGTCTTCATTAAAATACATATTAGAGTTCAGTGTACTGTTGACCTTTAATGCGAGTTAGTTGCTTGCTTTAAAAATCTCTAGACAATTTGATCTTAAGCTGGTCGTTGGGACATATCAAATAGTTTATTGTATTTGCTTCATGACACTTGGCTTGGCTTGGTTTCATGACACCATCTTGAATTAGTTCTAAAGCCGAGTTTAAAATACACTTGCTAACACTTTACACTTTTATGCAATAGTTAGCCCTAAAACCGTTTTGATTAGGTTACAATCATTACTATTCAACTGAAAACTACTATAATTACTATTTTCTTGACATTTGTCTGTTTATGGTATCTTGTAAATACTTCAGTAAGTTAGATCCAATTTTGTCTACAAGAATTTATGGATGCTAATCTTAGAGTTTGAAATTTTTGTGTTATTGTGAGAGATGACGAAAGCCAATGTCATGTATATATATATATATATATATATATATATACATCAATATAACCATTAAATATAATACTTAGGATTTAAGTTTTTCAAATTAAATTAGAATCCGTAGAGTTGCTTAGAGTCCGTAGAGTTGTGGATTTTCTTGATATATGTAAGTTTTCAAATTTTCCTTATAACAAAAGCTATAGACCTAGATAGAATAGTAAATTGATTTTTCTGCGCACGAGAATTACGAGACATACACGAGACAATATTAAGCATAACAAACAACAGGGGTTGCAGAACGATCTTGGTGACTTTGATATTTTATTTTTTTAATTATTGCACTGAAATGAAATATTCTCCTAACTTTGCCGAATGCCAAGTTACCCACTTGCAGAGTTCTGTCTGAATACCACTAATTTGTTTACCGTATATGTGTGCATGTACAACTTAACTCTCACTTGTGTTATTGTTGTTAAAATGTTGCAAATTTTTTTTACAAAAAAAAATTTAAGTACAGAATAAAAGTTACAACATGAACTTCTATTATCAACATATCTGCTTTGTACCATATACCAATATATAGAAATAGATGCCTCATTTTGACACATAAACATTCAAAGACTTATAATAAAAAACATATTTTTATTATTTGATAATTATAATCATCGGCAGAAAAGCACGAATATAGTTCAATATTTGTCTACCTATAAAAATTCTCTATTTTTCTGGCTCATTTGTTCTCGAGTATCTCTAAACAAGATGTTTCTTCTCCTACATTGTCTATCCAGCTCAGATTTTCTCTACTCTTTCATATTCGAAACCAAGTTTATATTTTTTTGTTATCGGGATGCATGTATCCATTCTCTGTACACAACAATCTCAAATTTAGTTTCATTTGTTTTCTAGTTTCTAGGTGTGCTTGCCCTGTGTCACACTTGACAGTATGCCTTTGTCGAAGTATATTGGGACTTACTGAATCGAGTAAGTGTCGTTATATTTGCTGCTCACAAACATTTGACGTCCTCTTATCAGACTTCTTCATAGTTCACATCTCTACATTATACATTAAGATTATATTCATTTTATAGAATAGTATTTCTTTATTTTTTGCCGGTGTGTTGAAATTTAATGCATTATACATATAATCTTCCAAAAGAATTGTTTGTGCTGACTTTATTTTTTTATCTTTGTACAGAAATACTTTCATTTTATAGTATTATATGATTAGGAGATAGAAAATTACTTATATATTATATATTATGTTATCAGCATTTACATGTATATCAGCCCACCGCCCTGACTTATCAATGGCAGTTAGAGTAACTTGTATGAAGTGCTACGCTACGACGTCTACATAATTAAAAAAAACAGATACTATGTCAGGTTCGCTCACTGACGAAATTCGTGAAGGTCGTCCAAATTCAGTTGCTGTGTCAGAAAACATTGATGCTGTGCAAAAACTGATACGAGTAATGCAAAATCATCATGCGACATACTGTGAGACTGAGCCATTATTGCACACTAGGCTTTAGTTCCACCAGCATATATAAAATATTGCAAAATGATTTAGCCTTGAGAAAGGTTTGTTCTTGTTAGATCCATCCCTCATCATTTGACAAAATCTCAAAAAGATGTCCGTGCCGATAAGTGTACACAAATGATCAAGAAGTACAATGACGGTGCTTCGAAAGATGTATATGAGTATAAGATTGTAACAGATGACTAATCATGGATATATGCGTGTATGAACCGGAACGTAAATAGCAGTCGAATGTATGGGTGTTTTAAGATGAACCAAATCGAAAAAAAGTTGTTCGCGCTCGAAGCACTTCAAAACAAATGATCGCTTGTTGTTTCGGGAAAACTGGTCATATGGCAGCTATAATATTACAGGAACATAAAAAGGTCAACTCCGAATGGTATATAACGATTTGTTTATTGGAAATATTCAGTGAAATATGGAAAACAAACAAGCGTTGTCATTCGCGAAAAAGACAATGTGAGTGCTCACACATCTCGTGTAATAACCGACCATTAGAACATTCAAAAAATTGAATTGATGGATCATTGATGGGTCATTGCATTTAAAAACCATGTTTTGGAGGTGTTTGAAGAAAAATGTCAAAAAATGCTTTGACAAATTGTTCGAACGCATGTAAAAGTGTATTAATCATAAAGAAGAATACTTCGAGAAACAATGAAGCAATTTTTAACGACAAGTTTGTATTTTTTCATTATTAGGTTCAAAATATAAATAGTAACCCTCGTATTCTTAATCGGTAAACCACTTCGTCATTCTGATGATACTTACAATGCCTAATGCCTACATTGAGAATGTTGAAGAGACATTGTAATCATCAATTGTATTTACTGCGGACGCAAGACTTTGACATTAGACCTTTCAATAGTAAAAACACAATTTTTATCAAATATTTATAATAATACTTTAATCTTTTATTTTTGTAATACAATGTAAGGATTCTGTACAATTGTGTTATGGGGTTTTAATATTATTGGATTTTATTTTACATAGATTTGATAATTTTGACAGAAAATCATTTAAAATAATAATGGAATGATTGAGTTTCTTTTCCAAAGTGTCAAGGTCTTAAGATTTAAAATTAAACACTTACCGGTAAACTTTTGTTTAATTGATCCCGAAGACTTTATTTTTGCATATATTTAGTGTTTGTAGTTAATGTTTTTTTTTGTTACTAATACTAATATTTTGTGATCTAAAACGAATCTCATATATCTAAGTTATCTGAATACCTCTATTGCTGAAACTTGTCTCTAGCCTGCTGGTTTCGGTTGGGCTAAATATTATCCCACATTGCAATATTTATTAAAAAGTTCAAAGTTCAGAATTTAATTTTAAATGAAACTACAGATATAAAATTTGATAGAGCAAAACCTTTTTTCGATATAACTCCAGCTGCTTCTTATAAATCAAGGTAGACTAGTAGGAGACTTCGACTCAGTGATCTTAACTGCCTTTTCCATTTACTGCTTGAAGGAAGAACACCTATTATGTTGTGTCTTTTTCGAGTTAGTGGATCAGGGCACTTTTACTCTTTGATAGCAGGGGGTTTCTGCAGAGTCCCACCCTTTTCGCTGACTAATTTATGTATTCCTCAAAAGCTGAACATGTTTTTCTTTAGTAATATCTTCTAAGGAATAATAACCTATTGTGTTGATCAGTTGATATTATTTTGAATGAGGTATGAAGTTTAAAATAGGTATAGAGATGAAATCGAATTGATGCTGAATGAGATATGAACTTTAGAGTCTCGGGTGTAAATCTGTGACAAATATTGCAACGAAATACGATTGATATAGTTATGGTACTTAACATATACCATAACGATTGATAAGACATTTACTATTATACATTGTACTATAAGTCGACGGACGACATTGTGTTACAGTCGCTATTTTGATTATATTTATTTATATATTAATTTAAGATTCACGTACGATAAAAATGAAATTTTAAAATGAAAATAAATATACATATACATATATACATAGTAATGGTAAATATGTTTCATTTAACATTTCTTAAAATCGTCAAATTCCTAGTTCTTTATTTAATAAAAATTTTTCTTATGCTTTTATTTTTCTCATCATTTATTATATATTATATATATTATATTAAAAAAGAAAACAGTTCTTCATCATCTATAACATCTGTTCGTAGGTCAAAATATGTCACTGAAAGATTTTTACACACAATTTAAATTTTTATTATCTTTATTTTTAAGTTCTGAATACTTTTAATTTATACTTTCAATTGATTTTGGCTTTTCGTTCATATTTAACGCTTTAAATTAGATACTGGAAATAAGAAGACTTCTTCAATACCTCTTCAATAGCTCAGGGCACCTCAGCATTGCAATTTTTACGGTTCGTTATCCGCTCGCGAGATAATCTGAGAGAGCTGAGAGTCAGTTCGAATATTATAAAAAAATTCAAATTATTCACACAAAATTAAATTCTTTTCTAGAATTAAAACTTTTTAAGTATATATGTTTATTGAAGAATTTACCGTCATACCATTAAACCTTTTATGGTTTTGCCTTTAAATTTATCCATAACACTGTATATGCTATTCATTGATTGATTGAGATAGATTGATCACCCTTCTGTTTCAGCTCCTTAATAGCTTTCAGCACCTTGACCCTGGCGTTGTCTTTTGTTCATTATCCTTTCATATATACTCATGTCTACATAGCCATACATGGTATGCTCATAAAACTATCGTTTCTAGCAGTAGCGAGGCGTCAGCTTTTTGGCAAGGTGTTCACAATTTAATCAAAACAGAATTCCAACTATAACGTATTCCCCCTACTTCTAAGTTTTGTCCTTTCCACAAGCAAATAGCGTACAAGACCAATAAAACAATTTATTTAAATGTTCGCAGCCTGTGATCCACTGGTTTTTATTTACCATAAAGCTGTAGCTGTAGGAAAACGACGACTTACCATAGATTTCGACATTTTTACAACAGGTTTCAAATTCTTCATATCTGGAGTTGGTTTATTCGTTCTATAAATTAAAATCTTTTTTTCAGAAGATCGTTTAAAAAAAGACATTAAATCAAATCTTTAATCACACATTTATCCATTTCTAAATATTATTTTTCACTTCAAATTTCTTTAATTTCTTTCTTTACTTTTACCATTTGCTGGTATAAAATTGCAATAATGACTTTGTTTTGATTTATTTCCAACCTCTATATAAGAGTAAGAAACTCTCATGCATTCATTTACTCTTTTACTTTGTATTTACAATACCCGGTTCAGTTTTTATACTGAACCATTTCCCCATATAAAACAGCAACCGTGACTTTGATTGTATTTGCACGCTTTGTATAAACTTTTGGTTCAGTTTAGTGGAATGATCCTCTCAGTTATTTCTTTTCTCTTTTGTATTTACTTTGCATAACATTGGAAGTGCACTTTTTTTATTGAACTGCTTGCACGCATTAATTTAAGAGTTAAGATTATTTTACGTACATATATTTGTTTGTATGTTTTGTGTTGTGTATTCCATATTGAACATAGTCCCAATGTGAATGTTATTTTATTTGCATGCTTTGTAAGCAACGCGGTGCAGTTTTTATTCTGCACCTTAGTATATTTCAAGAGGAATGTGTTTTCTCTTTTATTAATTATAAGCAATGTTGGGTGTAACTAGCATACATTAAGACTGAAAAGTTTTCGGAAATTCTCATTTAAAATTCGCGCGCTGTATATTTTTCGATATTTTAAGTTTATGTAGTTTGCAGCATGTCCTTATTACTATGCCAAAATGAGCGGATCTGTCGACATCGTTTACGGCAGCTGTATGAAACCAGTTCACTCTAGTGCGTTGCGAAATTTCGGTGTACACCTCTAAGCTTCATTATTGAGTTTGAAAACTCATAGCTTTTGTAGCATTGCAACGATTCTGCACGATCGTTGCCATTATGCAACTTTGTTCATATTTTTCATTGTTGCACGCACTACTAGAATGTTACAGTAGATTTGACAAGATGGCATTCATAGTATGTTTTATATGCTGCAACTCTATTTTATCGAAAATATATACAGGCGAATGTTGGGTGTAATTTCAAAACTGTTGGGTCTTAATGTATGTATGTGTGATTTTGTTTGTATTCTACGTTTTGTGTTTATGTTAATCTGTTTGGAAAAGCTATTATAAAAAATGTTAAGTAGCAATATAGCGAGATTATTTACCTAATAAAAAAAAATCTAAAAAGGAAGCTTTGTTAAGGTGTTCAGTGAACACTCTGAACCATTCGACGCCTCGCCTCTGGTTTCTAGATGTTTCTTCTGAAGCAGTACAAATATTAGCATTTAAATTTATTCTCTAAAAGTAAAAGAAATATAAAAATTATGATTTTTTATGAAAGAACCTTCCAAAAAATATTTCGAATTTGATTCAAACTTTCATTTGCCAACTCTATCGCTTCCCTGGCTTAATTTGCGTTGTGAAAATGCAACAATTTAATAATATGGACACTTTTTTTTCTTAAGCTGCATTTTATTGAATAACAAAAATATCGACAAGGAATTAAGTCTACTAATTCTCATGATAAGGGCATTTGAAATGTCTGACTTCATGACTGTAGTAAGCGATAAGCTTTTTTGTTAACAGTCTTTACTTTGTATGCTAACCACTTCATTTCTTATTTTTTTTTTTTTGAATCCTCTTCATATTTTTCTTGAAAAAGTTAATAATGATAGTTTGCGTTCTTCTTTTATCGTTACTTTTTATTTAACTTTCCACCATTGATACCCATTATTAGTTTCATCTTCATTTTACTATTCTAAATTGAGTTTTCATTATTCGCTTTTATCTTATTTCTCTTCTATTTCCTTTTCTATTTCCTCTCGTACCATCTGAACCAACTCAGCATTTAAATTTATTCAATAATAAAAATTTAAAAATTACTTGGAATTTAGCAAAATTTTAACAGAATATATAGTTTCAATTATAGGTAATTCCATATGTGTCTTTCTAACCCGATGTACCATAAAGTAGAACATTGTATTATATGGATAACAATGTGGCCGACATATATTGAATTGAACCCCTGCTCACTTATTTCTGTCTGTTTGTTTCTTCCGTATTAGCTCTTTTGAACGTTTCGACACATTCGAGGTATTTACACTGGCTTGCAAACTCATTGCAAGGTGCACGAAATGCACAGATTGCGCGAGCTTGCAATGGACAACAACAAAATATACACACAAAGTTTCTTGCAATTGCTTGCAGTCCATGGATATATGCTAAACCCATGGATATATGCTTCCAACGAAACAAAAAAGGAAAAAAACAGCTGTTTTGACACGTGTTGCTTCTCATGTGGATGTGGTGTGTTGCAAAAACAGGTATTTCATATTGATATTTTAGTATAGCATTTTTGCATTTCGTGCAGCTTGCAATGACTTTGCAAGACCGAGTGAATACCTCTGTTTTCTGTGGATGTCCAAAATTTAACAGTTTCAGACTTATCCAACTTGGGGACAAACTTATTATCCTTCGAAAAAAATCCAAAGTGTTTATGTGAGTGTTTACAATAGATTACTTGAGTCGGGGTGCGTAATATTCGCACACCACCTGAAAGAAAAATAAACTATAATTTCAGTTCAGTATAAAGTCATTATAACGAAAGAAGCTATTTTTAACAGTAAGGTTTTGAATAGTAATGAATTACAACAACAAAAGTCTGTTTTTACTCGTTAAGTTCTTTCTGCTGAAACAGAACTTAACGTTTAGCAGATGGGTATTGTATCTGCAAGAATATATGTTATACCACTACGCTATAATAACGTAATAACACTTTCAGCAATAGGGACTTTAATAATTTCAACACGTAATTACTTTTGGAAATCAATAATTCAAACAAAGAATGCTTTATAAGTAAATAGAATTCACTTTTTGCTTTTCGTTAAAATTTGCAAGATTTTCTATTTTCCATTGTTATCAAACATAGATTATGTGACATGGCCTGCCAACAGTAAACCGTAGCTAACGGAAGCCTCTACTAGGGACAAAAAGTAACCGCCTACGCATAACGATGTGTTAAATTACCACAAAGTAATGGAAATAATTGCAGATCTGTGCTAACATCTACCTATTTAATGATCTCATTGTAGGTAAAATGTTGAGGCCAATTTATATATATAGTACCTTCCACAACAAGGTGGCAAAGTTCACTAAACTGAATACAAATATTAATTGATTTTTCCACCCCGTCCTTTCTGTGATCCTCATAACCTAATTTTTCATCAAGATATCTCTGATATGAGAAAACTGGCTATGTTTTCTGCTAGATACCTTTTAGGAATTAGCTGGAACATTACTACTCTTGAAGTTACACTGGGGATGTTCGTTGACTGTTTGATACATCTTTTTCTAAGAGAGGAATTTGTCATACTTTTATGACTTGAAAATAAATTGATGTAAGCCCGATTACTTTCTTAACATAATGAGTGCCATGTTATTTATTTTTTTTATGTTTAAACTTATTATTTTATTGGCTTTTAACAAAATTAAATCCACCAGGTTGCTATCATTCTTTCCAATAAAAGAGAAAATAGCTATTAAATTTAAGTTAAGTCAATTTTTTGGTGCTTTATGTGCAGTTTTCTTTATGTTTCTGACACAAAAAAGTTTAGTCCAAGGCTAAGACAAATTTTATTTGACCATCTGTTAGCAATACACGAATATTGAATAATAGCTATGAATTTTCCCAATACTTCACTTTCTTCAAAACCAACTTTCTTGCAATTCCTTCGAGTTCTTAGTAAGCCAAGACGATTGTTAAACTTTTATTTATATATCATTTTTATGTTAAGGAAAAGTAGTATTTCATTCCCCTTTCTCTTAACTCGTTTTGGGTCATACTGAGCTTTCGCATCCTCAAACATGTGCTCTTGTGTCGGGATGAAAGCAGTTAAATCTCACGTAATCTTAAGAAATTGTATTTTTTTTAGCAATGGAATAAACTGCATCAAGAACGAATGCTTTAAAGTCGTTTAAATGCCAAAGGACATGAGAAGACGATAAAATACCAATGGAGCAGTTGCTACCCGTATTAATGACAGTTCTACACTCAAATTTATTTGCTTTAAATTTACGAAATTGTTTAACTTCCATTTGGTGAATAGTTATTTTCATGATTAAAATAAAACAATGTTAAAAATTAGCTTTGATTCCGATGAAATTTCAGTGCCTTTTACACAATTATACACATATAGTATACCGATTATTCATATCGAAAAGTTTGCGAAGCAGTGAGAAAGGTTTTGAGTACCATAGAAACCATATGCATTATTGATTAGCATTGCAAAATATGTTACATGCACTACATACAATTTCTGGAAAAGCTAGATAAGCTTGGAAAGCGCCCAGAAGTTTCAATGTTCAGTCCTTCTCCTATCTGAGTATGTTTCCGATATTATTTATTGCTCAGTTAGCCTTAAAAAAGTGAATTATTTTTTTGATTTGTGCCTTGTTAGAGGCTTTAACTTTAGGATTAATGGATGATTGAAAGTTCTGCAAGAGCGAGTATGCTTCCCAGTCCAGATTTCTTCGTTCATTAAATCCACATTGATTCGAATTACAATATAACATTTTCTTAAATAAGAAATCTACAACCATTCCGTGCGTGGGCATTCTGTACACTAATGGCAACTATTTATACCTAATTAGATTTTACGACTATCGTTTAATTGAGCTGGCGCCTAATCTTATCATGTATCAAAACCGCAATGAATAACTAAATGAACCTGGGTTTCAATTTCGTGAATCATTGTTCATTTTTTTTCTGTAGTTATAATACGTTTATATTGAAATTATACAATATATTTTCAGTTTCAATAGCTCAAAGTTTTTAAAGTACGAATGTGTACACAGTCCTGTTCTGAACTCCATTGGACGAAAGTACCCGTATCTAATGTGAATTTGTGAAATTGTTTGGCCTAGGTATGTCAACTTCGTAAAGCAATAAAAATTTGCGTGCTTTTTTGTTATAAAAATGACGTTTTAGCGCCATAATTTTCTGTTTTATTTTCTTAAATTTTTTAGTGCCTTTGTCACGAAAACCGACATTGAAGTCTGTATATCTCGACGCCCACTGTTTTCTAATTGCGCATTTTAATACAATTTTATTTGAATACTATTTGCTTATTATATATTTTCACTTCCCCTTAATGAGGAACAACACGAAGTGCTGGTGTTGCTTGAAACGGAGAAGACTTTGTACTCAAAAATCGAATGGGGTGTTCTATGTTATTGTACCGTTATTATTGTACAGTGATTGAAAATCGTTGGGTGCTTAAAATAAATGAAGTGTCAATTTTACTGGAATGGGGCATAACCATTCAAAAACTAAATTCATTATTCGCAATTAAACGCGAATTTGCAGTCTCAATAAATTCTGCTTAATAAATTTTTAATGAATTATATTTGACGTCATTAACAATTTTATGAGCTAAGAACAGTTGCGGCCTGAAAACTTGTCATCGAAACTCTGCACTTTACAGATACAAATATACTTTGCACATTTACGCAAACAATACGTTGCCAGGTTGTCTGTAGCGGCATGCCAATCCGGCAGGGACGGGCCGTTATGAGGAATATTCGCACACTTCTGAGTTAGACGACGTACATTTGTCCCTACAGAGATAAAATCAATCATCACGGTTCACTTGCAATTCTTAAATAAATCGAAACGATTTATTGAGAGAAATACTGATTGTTGTAGTGTTTATTATTATTTTAATATTTTTAGAAATTGTATCATTTTAGTATATGAATGATATATTGAATGATATATGAATGTGAATGATATATGGTATATATAAAAAACTTTTTTGATTAAATTCCATTTTGAAAGTCGTCGGCAAATTATTTGGCTTCATTTTTTTAAATCGTATATTAAATTGCCGAATATTTTCTGCTTAAAATACTAAAATTAGGTTAGTTGTACCAAATATATATCTCAAATATGTCGTTTTTATAAAACATTCCATGTCATATACACATCTTCTTCTTCTTCTTGTTCTTGAGTTAGTGCTATTACGCACTTTTACTCTATAATGGCTGGAGGGCTTGTCACTATCCCACACTAGGCTTTAACTAGACTAAGAAGTCATATAATTTATTTGTCTTTTAGTTGATGCCGGACCTTAAATCAGCATATCTTCCTGAGTATCCAGAAGTGGACTTGAGGATTGTTAGGGCGGGGTTAAGCAGCGTATTAACTTTAGTGAATAATTTTAGAGCTCTGTCTCTAAAATTATTTTTTCACTGAGTCATATATACTATAATTGTTGTGAAACTAAACTGTGTTCACACAATACTACACAATTTTCTCTCTAACTATATTGGCATTTAGCCATTAAACGAAAATTGGATCTACACATAAACTTTCTTTTGAAAGTTGACATTGATACGAGCCGGGTAGACTTGCTAAAATCATATTTTATTCGATCCTTTTCGAAATCAATGCTATGATACTATTTAGTATTACATAAAAGTATATATAATAGTGCACAGCTTTAAGGAACGTTTATATTCTTGCTAGTACCTAACTCACGTTCAGCTAGTTCCACAAATCTCACTATGTAATTCGTATTTTTTGTAAAAGAAGTAGAGCCCATTTTTTATTAATTTTGTTGTTTTTTATAGTCATATTGCAATAAGAAAGTAGTGCTATTTTTACTTATTGAAATTATTCGTTTAAAGTTAACAAGTAAAAAGCTTGGCTTTAGATATAGCTGAAACGAAATTTCTCATACATTCATTGAAAATTCTCCAACAAAAATTTTTTAAAATTCGTATATATCTCATTCAGCATCAAACCCCTAAACATTTGCCTCATCAGACTTCAATGAGATATTCTGTGATTGTATCAAATAGAGATAACTCACAAATCAAGTTATCTTGATATTTAATTAGATCCATAAATCGAACATTAAAATCGATTTTGTATTACAAATAAAATTTTTACAACAAAATATGGCAAAATAGACTCATAACGAAAAGTATATGCAAGTCTAACGATTCCGTAGCTCTAAGAATTATCTTTCAATACTTCACAATTTCAATTTATTAAAATAATACATTCTCAAGAGTTGACATAACGCTTTTATAGTGCAAAATTTTAAAAGTGCTTCAAAGAGCACTGAAGTGCTAGATAGGACCACAAAATGTTATTTTGCAAACTGCTCTTAAGTTGAAGCACTTAGGCTCATTCTTTGACAAAAACCAGATTAGATCCAAAACTAAAAATCTTTTAAGTACTTAGAGTACTAAGCTGTGCCTATATGGTATGACAATCCCTTTTAATAAAGTAAAATAATAATATTAAAATCTCAACTTATTAAGTGCTCTACTTAATACTATTAAAGTGTAAATATGTATTAATCTGTTTCAAAATAGAGCGTTGAGTATTATTTGAATTTTGAATCTGTTTAAATAATTTTAAATTTATGTTTTTGTAAGATTATATAGTTTGAAACGATAATAAATTATATTTAGAAAAATGGTATTTGATACTAATTTCTTTTAATCTCCTTCAAAACTTAATACCAAAAATATCAGAGCGTTCAAGTTTATAATTTCGTAGTTAGTACAAGAATCCATAGGTACAAATACATATTTTTGACTCTCGGCACAATCGCATATCTCGGTACAATGATGGTATATATATCCAATGGAGAATCTTTGTTTTTGGGTTATATAGCAATCTAGCATTGCGTCGTACATAGTTAGAATAAGATTATGTACTAATTTAATAATCAAAACATAAAAAACGTTTAAAAAACTATAAATAATTTTTATATTTTTTTGCATTGCTCCATTGCTCTACTTCTCTACTTCTCCACTGTTAATTTCTGCTCGAGCAAATTTCTGCTGGAACTTGAATCTTATAGATTCGAGTAGTCTACGTATATGAAAGCATTAATTATTGTAAAAATTCGATTTTTCGATTTTTTGTTCTATTTTTGAATTTTATGATTTGTTGTTACGTTGGACCTATTAAACAAAAAAAGTAAATAAATAAATAAATCGAACATATTTAATTTATAATGTAAATAAATTTTTCAAATATTTTTAAATATGCAGAAATTTTTTATTCGATATTTATTTTATAACTTTTAATCATTATTTAAGAGTATATAGTATAATACAATAAAAACGTTTATGTTCGCATTTATTACGACTCTATTTAATATCTTAATGTTCGCTGTAAGTGAATCAGTGAAGGTGATCAATGGTTCATTACTCACCTTTCAACAGTTCCATATAAACTCACGAATCGTGTATTTAATAGACTTAAAATGATGCATTTATAAAGCATACCATGTGAGAAACTGCATACCATGTGCTTGGGAAGTGCGCGTTTATGATGCACAAGCCATAGAAACACATAGAATTGTATTTCATGGATCGTAAAAATTCAAGACTAGGAAAGATAGGCTCTATACTGTTTTTCATTAAAGATATTGGACTTAGAAAGACACTCTAATTCGACTAAGGGGTACAATAGATCTTTTATGTCGAAGTGCACGATCCCTTCTTTTAAAAATAGAATAATGCTATCCCATGGCCTATAAATTCTACGAATTTGTGTTTTAATAAACTATATATTGGGTCTGTTTCATATCTGATAAACTTTATAATATGAGTTTAACTCATAGAGCTGCAGGCGTTTCTCAGTGAACTTTATTTAAGTACTATTCAATCTTCATAAATAAATTTGAAAATAAAAAACTATTGCCTTATCTATTCTACCTAAAATTTTTTATCTACAAAAGCAAATAGATCCACATATCAATGGGCTTAATTTTTACGGTTTGTTTTTCTCTACTTCTATCCCTTCTACTATGCAACTTTTACTTTTCGAAACCTCTCTATTGAATCTAACATATAAAAAGGAAAATTTATTTTCTCCAATGACTTAAAGGAAATCTAAACACAACTTCCAATCGATTTATACACACACGCTTCCTTCTTTCCAAATATTCTTCTTGAAACGAGGCTTGTAATAATTTTATTTTCGCTAAGGATATCTATATATTAGAGTACCCTGGATAAGCAATACTGTGCTCTTTATAAGTTTTGTTTAATATCTTTTCGTTGTTCATCTCTTGGTATGTTGTTGTTATTGTTGTAACCACTAATAGCTTAAATTTAATTCTCAACAGTGGTTTTACGCAAGTTCCTATAAGATCTAAAGATATCTCTCTATAATTTCATAATTGTAAATTTTTATTTTTATTGTTATTTGTTCCTGTAATTTTTTTTAGGAATTTCTATTGTAATTGGAGCCGTGTATTTTTAATTGTCCCCTAACTGACCCTTAAAAATTAGTATTACCTTGTAAAATTTGGTTTCTCCAAATATATATAGTATCACACTTGTTTGATATTTAAGAATATTTTAAGGATCCTCATAAATATAATTTATATATTTATCTTAAACTCAAGTAATAAATCTAATAGCTACAATTATGACATTGAGTAACAACTAAGAAGAAGCATAAATCCATTTGAATGCTATAGTAGAATTGCTGTAAGATCTTCAGTGACCGATTTTTGAGATGAAAATTTTTACCGTCTAAATTAAACAGCCAGCAGACACGCTCGTTGACTGAACATATGATGAGTACACATCGCTGCACACATCTATGTACTTGCCTGTATGTAGGTCTGTCTGCATGTAGACATGTACGAGTACATGGGCCGACTCATCTATATAGTGTGTTTATGCCAATTGTACAAATTAAATCAAAACAAAAACAAATAAATAAACATTAAGCAAATAAACAAAAACATTTTAAAACAATTTTTCAATCTGTGCGTTCGTGATTATCTCTTGAATAATTTTTTTTTTTTGTTAAGAATTTAAATGCAATTAACAAAATTTCATTATTAGCAAAAAACAAACACAATATTTCTTTAAAATCAACAAATTTATTTGGACCTTAAAGGTGAATAACGACGAATGACAATAACGTCTGCTGGGGTCATCCCTAGTCATTTGATTAAAGACCTTCCCAAATGAAATAGTTGACCCCTATGATTCTTAAAATATTCGATATATTTATCAATAATGATCTCAAGAACGTTTTTTGTGGTCTGTTGTATAGAGGGCGGATATCATATATTATTTCCACAAGTTATGATAGACCTTCTTAAATGTTGTAGGATTTAAAGCAATTCCTTTTGTTGACGTTTAATAAATGTTATAATGATTTTGTAGGATTACATTTACGTGTTTTGGGGTCGGTTATGTATAATGCCCGTTTTATATGTTATCTCCACACATTATGGTAGAATGCTGCAGGGTTACAGTGATTCCCTTTGATGAGTTCAAAACGATGCAGTAAAGATTTTGTGTGAATATTTTATCGGACGTGTTAATGGTAAATTGTAACAAGCAGTTTAAAAATCTCAAGCACTTATGGTATTGTCATTGAACGAGTAAAAACTTTTAGTATGTAAGTATATTGGTTTTATTTACATCGATTATTTTTGGTCTTAACTTTTTCTTGTCTTAACTTAGACGGAAAATGATGGAAAACGAACTAGGATAATTGAATTATTTTTAATATTGTAATTTTTCACATATAATTCATTGTGCATGTTTACAGACAATTGAATTCTGTTTTGACTCGAGAGATTTATCGTTTATATGTTGTTACTTTTTTTTGTTTTATTCTTAAATTACGAGTATTTCATTAATCAATATATCAATATAGAACAACAGTCTTCAACCGGGTGTCTGGTGAATCACTTGCTGGACGTAGACTTCGATTCTACCACTACACAATGTTCAGAAAAAAAGCAAGCGTTGTGTTTCCTTAAAAAGATTTATAGTTTCTAATATCACCCCCAATATAAAATTTACTACTGAAATTTTGAATGAAACAATTCATAAAATATATGTATACATATTAATATCTCAGTAAAGCAAATTTTTTAAAATATCTGTCTAGTTACAGTCAGGATATAATACATAGACATACGTATGTATGCTCAGGAGGAGTGTTCGTTTTTAACTACTAGGTACGCCGATGCTTTAATATGTTCGTATAAAATCTTATTTCAAATCCCAATGTCTTTTTTGAAATTAAGAAATTTTGATCTATTGAAGGGCATATTTTATTTAAATATTCGGACAGTGCAAAACGAATTTCGGTACTGCGCTATATCTCCCAGATAAACGGAATGCTTTATTATTATGAACATTGTTTTTTTTATCCCAAATGTTTTATTATCAACAAACGCGATTGATCGAAGTCGATCAATGAACTCAGTATAGATCCTTGTACATCACCTTACATTTATATCTAATTACTTACTTTATTAGTTCCTCGTAAAATTTTTCGGTTGTGTTCCACCACTTTGCAAAAATTTGTACCAATTGTATATTGATCGCCGCAATTTTGCACTTTTTTGACAGGAAATTAAAGTTGATTGTATAGAAAGCTTTGATTACGTCTGTAAATGAAGTAGAATAAATAATAAACGTAGAAAAAGTTTATAGCCTAAAACTGTACAAAATACTACTGAATTAAAAAAATGAGGAAGGAGAAAAAACCACAATATATACAATTGGCTATGGTACAGCCCCAATATAATAACAAACTAAAGTTCTAAATAATGAAGCTAACCATCAATAGATGGTACTATTGTTGAAAGTCGAAATTATGATGTTAATAATGAAACACTCTAGTAAGATAAAATCGATTAATTAATTTTTTAATTTTTTTTTTCTTAATACTAAATTTGTCTTAATAAATTATTAAATAACAAATAAATTAGACCGTTTTTGGTCATGCTAAAAAACGAAGAGCAGGTAGAAAGAAATTATAACGATAAAAAATGTATTTTTTTCTTCTAATAGTGATCAGATCTTTCGTAATCCATTATTAGTCCAAGATCTGGTTGAACTGCATAAATACTGACGTAACGTACTTAGAATTATAAGTACTTCTCTGACAAAATAAATGAGTGCAGACCTGATTAAATTATATTTTTGTGCATTCATTAAAATTTTTCATTTTTTAATTAATTAAAACTATAAGAAAAAAAGACATTTTTTTGATATTTCGAAATCAAATTAAGAATTTTGCCGTGCAAAAAGTTAATTACGGCGTCATGAAAGCACAATTTCATCTCAGCATTCGCTAGGTTCTGTACTTCGTAGATAATATATATTTTACACATAATTTGTATTTTTAATTACATCGCATAGCGTCGCATCTCGACACTTCTTGTATCAAAGAAGAGCATGTCAACCCCAGAAGATGCTTGCGTCACGTTGCAATTTGGCAACGAGTCCAAGAATTTGCACCAGATTTCGTTCGATGTGATATCGCAGAGCAGCTATCGAAGAAATTTTAGTCATGTAATTCGACTGTTTTCGGCTGAGAAGGAAACTCTTTCAACCTTTGCAGACTTCGGTATTCGGTTAATTTTTTATTTATTTTATCAAATCTAATTAAATTAATTTAGTTTAATTTAATTCAAGAACTTTAAGCCTTTAAAATATTTTCATACAATAAAGTAATTATAGTCTGTTGGATAGAAGGTGTTAGATGCCATATTAGAGTTTTCTATAGGTAACTGCTCTTTCTCATCTGATAAACTCATTATATATGTGCTATGTTGATCCACATCAGATCTAACAAATTTATCTGAAATTGTAGTTTAAAAAAAAAGAATGTTTCGATATATTTAACGTTATCTTATAATTTCATTCTCATAGATGAAAAGATGATGAAAAAGTAATTAAGACTAACATACTAGAGGATATTGAGGACGTAAACCGATAAGAAACATTAAGGATAAGAACAAGAATTAGTAGCACAAAAAATAAAAAATGGAGAAATAACTTTGAAGCAATTATGATTATGAAAGAGTAAATGGAAACTATAGAACTATAGAAAGTTCGATAAAAATAATCTTAAACAGTTTAAGTTCTAGAAAGGAATTTGATTCTGTATGAATAATTTGAATTTGGGTCTTAGTTCATTCCGCGAGCGGTTAACCACAAACAATGACGTCTTAAGACTATATTTTATATTGAAGAAGTCTTCTGAAGAAGTTTTCAGTATCAAATTTAAAGAGTTGAATATGAACGAAAAGCCAAAATCAATGGAAAATATGGTATAAATTAAAAGTATTCAGTACTTAAAAATAAAGAACTTTCGGAGACATATTTTGACCTACATACAGACGTTATAGTTGATGAAGAACTGTTTTCTTTTTTATATGTATGCGATATATATAATAAATAATTATTGGAAATGAAGCATAAGAAAAATTTTTAAAAATGAAATATATTTGAAATATATTTACCATAACTATATCAACCCGAATTCATCTCAATATGTGCTAGCGGTTCACACCTATTTAATATCAGAAGTAGCTGTAAAACTTAAACCCCATTTCGTAACATCTCAATTAATCCATGGAATTTGGATTAAATAGCAGTTTCAAAATAACAGCTTAAAGGAATCAAATGGAGTCAAATTAATTAAATTAAATGTCGACAAAAAATTTTGTTTTTCTAAATTTTATAATTAAAACTTAAATTTTACAACACTACAACTTATCAAGAATGGATACTGTAGACAAGGCTAGGAATAATTTACAAAATTGATGTTCATAGAGAAATTTTATAACATTTAGGATTAAGGTTGGTTCTCAAGATTGCAAAATTAACAATTGTAAGAACCGATTTGATAACGATTATTTTATTTAGAGTTAGTTTTTAACAATGGTTATCGTATTGTATACTATATAATATATAAAACATATCTAAGTATATCGATTTTATGCAATTTCATATATCTAATAAACCATATAGTTTATTCATTTAATCATCATAGTAAAACAAATTGATTTGGCGATTTCTTTATTGTCTGTCTCTCTAAAGATTTTTAAATAAAAGTATCGCTGTTCTGATTCGGAACACCACTGCATTGTTTTGATGAATTCTTTATGATTGCATGAAGAACCACTAGCACTTTCACTGTATAGGTGTCTTTTGGCGAATGTCGGGTAATGACAGAGCAAATAAACAACACATTCTGTTGCTTCCTCTAACTAACAAACACGACAATAGCTGTTAAAAAAAGCATCTATTTAATCGAATAGACGGTTCTGTTACTGATCGAAGTATATCTTGTGAATATAATATTGGAAGATAGAGCTCTCCATTGATATGTGGTGGTAGGAATCTCTTTGTTTCTTTTTTCTGTTTATCAAATTAAAAATGCTATTTAACTTTAATGACTAACAGTCTGCAAAATTTTCCCCGTGAATAAATAAGCCCATGCGTCGGGCCTAAATCCACATAATTTAAGAATATGCACTTAAAATGCACCGAACTCGTTAGAGAGAAGGTGCATATGTACTGCTGATATATCTATACAGTATAATGTGCCCAAGAAATACAAAGCTGACACTACCGTTCTCCAGGAAAGGCAATGGATGGGACTATGATACTATAAAAGAGCAGATTGTGACATCTACTATAGCTGCCTTGCAACAAACCACGAATTTGGAGTTGAATTTGCGGTAAAACGAAGAAACTTGGTCTTGAATCTTCACACCATTCAACAAAATGCATATTAAAATCTGTATTAAAGTAAAATTGTACTACATCGGCTAACACTCGTATGCCTCGATAGAAGATAAACATAACAATACCAAGGTTACTATTTATGAACAGCTTAATCAAATATATGAACGCAAGTATGCTTCTAGCGTCTTGGTCTTGGAAATACGTGCTCCAATTTACAGAAGTATAGTTTAAATTTGATAGCATTTAATTTAAGAGAATGCAATTCTAGATAATAGTGAGCATTTACTGCAATTTCAGTATTCCATCTTTGATATACTTTTGCATACTCTCGACTGTCAAGTTTTTGTGTATATCTTCATTTCTGATATACCGTAGAGGTTTTTATTTTTCACACTCTTCCACTATATTAATGGTTTCAGTACATTCAGACCTATATTACTAACCAATTTTTTGAATGCCTTATTCTCACACTTGGTTAGTGTATCTTCTGTCAAAAGTTGGATATAGTATTTGATAATATCTTCCACTCATATTTCCATCCTATTATTGACTTTTATTTTCCCTGAATTTTTGTTTTTTCAACATTTACTTTAATTCTCCATCTTCGGAAGTGTCTCTTCAACTTATCAAAATGTAGTTATAAATTATTTACAATAAAATTAGCATTTTGGTCATCACGCATAATACAGGTATCATCAACATAGAGCAAAACTGTTCATGGATTATAAAAAGAAAATCTGCTGTGTATAAATTATACAATAAAGCAGATAGTGGGGATTCTTGAGTAACGCGTGCTTCAAATTTCTTAATAGATGAAAAATAAAAACGATTTTGAACTTTGACCAATAACTCTGTATCAGATGAAAAGTTAGCTAAAAGTTTTATCATTTCCACACCTTATCAAACGTCTTAGCGATATCAAATTACACCACTTCTATAGAATTTACTTCCCTGCGAGCTTTTTTTTAGTTTAAGAACATCTTGCTAGTCGAATATGAACTGGTTTTTGGGAATAATGTTTTTGACTAGAACTATATTTTTATACTGTTATTTTTTTTGCAGCTAATTTTAAGGTCTTCAATTTTCAGGCAAATAAAGGTCTTTTCAATTTTTTGGAAAGTCTACTGTAACTGCAGATTTCCAGATTTTACGGCAAGACACCTAAAGAAAGTATTGCAATGAGATTTTTATTAATATCTTTGATCTTTGTTGTTACTGAAACCAGAAGATTTTGTACTGTGATAACATGTTATTGATTTTATGTTGTATGTCAACATTACAGTTTGGAAGATAATCAGTTTCGTGATCTCAATAGAATTACAATTAGGGTAAAATCTGAGTATAATGTCTGAGGAAAAATTCAGATAATCATATAACCATCATATGATCATATTACCCATATGCCTCCATAGGGCTTTTTATATTATTAATTAAACGATATAAAATCATTTTAAGATGAAATAATTAACTAATTAAAAACGTTTTATATAATACTTACTCGTTGCATTGAGATTTTAAATAGATTTTGATGTTTGTATTTCAATTAAGATAATTTGCAAAGCAAACCCATGCCATGCACTGCTCATTAATTATTCGGGATGGTGTTTGGTACTCGTACAGCAAAAAGTACTGGCATCCAAATATAGTTGTGGACCATGAGGCTTTCATGTCTGCTTCAGTTGCACACTTAGAAGCAGAGAAATACTAGCCTTATTAAAAGTCACAACCACAAAAACAAAAACAAAAACAAAAACTTTGCAAAGAAAAACCTTAATTTAATCAAAAGAAATAAATGCAAGTACGAAGTGAAATATTATAAAAATAATAACAACTAAGGACAGAATAACTTCATAATCTTGTTCACAAAAGAACGCACACAGACATACACACACATATTCACAGTCGCATACATTTGCCTTAACATGTTGGACACTCGATTGCCATCAGAAACAGAAACAGAAACCGAAACAGAAATTCAAATTATAAAGTTCTTTGCAGTTTTTCATTTGCAATACATTTTGTTTACAATGTTTTATTTGGTCGCCAACATGTTCGATCATACATACATGTTGGACTATACATGTTCGCTCCGAAAAGCATTTCTATGAAAGCAATTTGAGGCATGTGTGCTTACGTTTTCCTTATTCAAACATCAGTAGCGTATCTATGAATGAGGTCAGTCGGACCGTGTGGAGTGTAGGGTCACTACCGTGCCTCGCCCTTTTGAGCTTTCTCGTTATGCTGTCTTCAATTAATTCGCTGTTATTTATTTCAAATAAATAGATAAGATAAACCTAAGCGCAACAAAGTAACGACGTAACGAAGTCAAAAAGAAAATTATATATTTTACATGAATTATTAATAATGCAATTAAAAATATATGCTTCGAGTGCTGTACTATAAATTAAATGTGTGGTACATAATTTGAGAATATTTGAAAAAAAACATTTAATTACACGTAATTTTAATGGCACTTTTATGTTGCCTCGGTTTTTTTCCACTTAGGCCTATTCACCCATTGTGTCACCGTATATGTAGGAAAAACTCAAGGTTTAAAACTACCTAGAACCTTTGGCGAAGCCTGAAATGCTATTTAATGTCAGGTCTTGTAATTATTCAAGATCATCAAGAATGGGTGCTCCTTATGTGTTGAGTCGACGTCGTGGATGAGCTGGGCGAAAACATAGTAGATGAGATGCACGCTCATCGTCTTACTCACAATCTTCTATGTTAGCATGGTTCCCTAATTTACAATGACCTGTAAGTAAACCTGCCGAAAGACCGATATCTCTACGGGGTATCGCAATGAGAGTTTTGGATTTCCTTTTATCGGAATGTTGCCAGTTGGCACACAGATACCTACATATTGTTGAGTGTTCCCTTCTTTTATTTTAAATTTCACCACAATGTTTGTTAACTGGGTTCCTACAAAATCTTTTAAGTCAATCGGTATTTTTATTTATTTTTTAAGCACTGGTGCTGGGATTATCATTGTTGTCGTTGTTATTATTATTCATATTATTTAGCTTATGAATGAAGGAAATGCTAGAAGCAGAAATCGACCAACAATTTAACAAGCTTTCAATGTCTAAAGGAACAAACCTTCCAGATTTGTGTGAAACTCCGATTCAAGTAGAAGACGGATAACGATGTTCATCCACGAAGCTTCGTGAATGTAAATTTTGTGGACTAAAAATAACTTCGTGTAGTTTGACTTTCATGTCATACAGTTCATATCTAATCATGGATATTTTTTTAACAATATCTATACGAGATGAAAAAAGCAGACTAACCAAACTGTATATATATTGTATATATGTTGTATATATTGGGTGTGACGAAGACAATGCTAAATACATTTTTTTCAAATGCAAAAAGTGGTCTCCATACCAAGAAATGTGATAGAAGAGAATATTGATCACTTTACTGTCGAGAATATCATAAGAAAAATAAAGGCACGAGCAGATAATTGAAAAAAAGAATACACTTCGTCGAAAACGTTCTCCAGAAAAAGAAAAAAGACGTGAATGCAAACTAAACTAAAATGAACAGCAATCTAATCTGGAAACCTTCCAAATTGGAATTGGAGTTGAAGCTTAGAAACAGGTTCCACAAAATGCATACGGTTGGGAAAGCCAATGAATAAAGGATCCTTTTCAAAGTAATGCGAAAGCGACCTCGAGAAGGAGGAGTCATCCCGAAGAGGAGTCATTTACTACACAGTAGGAGTTTATCACAATATTTTGTCCAAGGTCGGTTTAGAGATGCATAAAGCATTCCACATTCTCACCTACAAACAATTAAAAATAAAATTATTGTGCGTTTTCGTTATTTTGTTCCTCGACGTACTTTACACAAATGAATTGTGAGCTATTTGAGTAAACGATTAGAACCGAGTAACAGGAAGCAATGCAAACATAAAAATTATATACCAGAAAATAAAACAAAAACTATGAAATCTGGTTAAAATTATCTAAACAGAAAAGCCATCTTAATAGATCACTAGACATTTAATGCGTAAGGGAAAATAAAACTATCCCTATAATCTATCGCAGGCTGAAGTTTTAAAACATTAATTTTAAATACTTTTATTGGAGCCAAACTCTTGCGGAATATGATTGAGAATCTTTAAATTTTATATTTAGTATGCCTGAATGACATTGAATATCTCCTGAGTGCACGAGATGTACTCTCATATGCTTTTAATTTATAAATGGAAGCATAGAAGAAGTGGTTCTGCAAAATTAGTTTCAGCTGTGGTGCTATACAATATTATCCTATGCAGTTAACTTAAGGTTCTGTGGTTCTTTGTTTCAGTTTTGACCACCAGAGCAGAATTACATATGTAATTATTGATTCAAAAAGTTTTAAATATCAATAAGACAATTGAATCCTTTGCTTACAATAAATCTATGATATATAATGGTTCATTCTTCTTTTATTTGGATTAATTGTGGCTCAGTTTTCTTTACATCAATTTATGAAGCTGGTTGAGGGACTCTTATGTACTAATAAAGATTATGTCTTTATAAAAATGTAAAGGCAACCCATTAAGAAATGAATATAAATTTCATCGTATATGTGAAGGATGTATAAGCTAATAGCTCAATTGATTTGTTATGACATCGAAAACAAAATACTCCGAGAACCGAGAACACTTGGATGGATACAACTTGTAGTTGCTGTAAAATTAATTCATGAATCCAATTACTTTTCCAGTAATTTTTATGTTTACATTTCTTCGAAAATTGCATAACTTCTCTATAAATAACAAATGTTAATGCATAAATTAAATTTCTAAAATATTTATAAAGAAGTTTTCGTTCAGGAATGTTCCACCACATCTACCTTACTGCGCTTACAGATTTTGAACAAATGCAAGCACTTCATGGTTCAGTTCAAAAATTAATGTATACATTTTATATAAAATCTAATAAAATCTTCTTTGTATTTGAAACTTCTATTTTAACACCTAAACATGTCTCGTAAAACTTTCTCTAATTATGCATTAATTAAAATTTATTGTGAAAAATTCGGTTTGTGTGCATTTTGTAATGGATTCGTCGTTTTTAGTGCCACAAGTCACGGTTCGCAACACAAGATTGTGTGCAACGGCGATTCTGATTGAAACGTCAGCACTTGAGTGCGGCGGTCTCGCCTGTTGACGCTTTGAGGAACCTACGCGTTAGATCCGTAAAAGCTTTTACGATTTTTGTCATTTTTAATTTTTTATTTAAAAAAAACAGCAAACATTGTATGGATCATATTCTGCAGATAGGTCATAATTTCTGTAAGTCTCCTTTTTATCACTGACTTTATAAGCTTTCTATAAGGCATTACTTCAAGAGCAATGACGACATAGGATATATTAATCTGATAATATTTGGGGTAACACTCACTTTTAGGTACAAGCATTCACTCATTCGAAATCGCTTCATGCTATTCATATGCCATTTTATACAAATTGATTCCATAAATAATTTTTTCTTGTATTTATACATCCACTCATTTGAAAATCACTTGATTTGAGCAGAACATGTTTCTATAATTCATATATTTATAAATTTTTCACCTTTGGACCCCATCTTTAATGATTTTATTTTAGGTCTACTTCTGAAATATCACCGAACGCATATTCATATCTGATAATGCGAGTAGCGACAGATTGATGCGTGAAATTTATTTTTAATTGAAGAAAGTGCTAGAACAGTATGAATATAACTCATACTACGACCTTATCTGTGGCATTACTGCTCTAAATTGGCTTACTGAATACATGAATTTGTTAATTACCAATTATTATTTGTTATATTTTAGGTGTTCTGCTGATATATTTCTTTGCTTACATGGTGTCCAATTTTTCAACTTTCGACTTTGATAACCTAAGTTAGCAGTCTAAGTTATGAATAATTATTGTTATTATTAATATGTAGTAACAATTGCATATTTTGAGTAGTGAGACTAGGAAAAGGTGCCCCATATGAGAATAGCTTTTACAAACTCCTTTAGACCCAACGGAAGATAGTTGAAGTTACTGAAAACGGTTTTTTTATTACAGCATACGAATAGAGAATATTAATAAACATTTTACACTATATTATATAAAATGTACTTCTTTCAAAATAATCTGATAGGAGCGTTTAGTATTTAAAAACTAGTTATAAATCTAACGAACTATATCTATAAGAACTAAGACAGTTGTCGTTGTTTTTATTGTTAACAAAATAACATTAAATGAATAAACTGTATAGATTGCATTACACCTTGATCGTATGACTTGTATCGATACCGGTAGACTCCTTGGAATTCTACTGGGGGCGTTTATCGGCGCATTATAGCATGGGTGTTAAAAGCATCGTGGTGTTAAGACCTAATGACAGGTAATCACTTTAAAAACAATAGATTCTATCACTAAAGAGGTGTGATACAAATGATTTCATTATAACCTAATGATCATGATAATGTAATGTTGAATAGCAAAAAGTATTCAAAAACTTCGATTGCTTAACTTTCTTTACACATATATAGCGATCATACTAATGAACTTCCAAATTGAAATAACATTTTCAAGAAAAAAAATTGCACAACATTAATGAACTCCTCACACAAAATTGCATACTAAAATAAGACTATATGTTATATATTTAAGATCCCGGTAAAGCAGATTAAAAGATTTGTGTTCAGTAATTAATCCTTGATTCAACAGAAGACATTTTGTTTGTCGAATAGAGATCAAATTTTTTCTTAACTTTCTATATATACGTGCGAATATATGAGAATATTATAGAGCAATTATAATTATTTTATTATTTAAATTTAGATTGCTTAAGTAATTTTAACGCATTTAATTTTTTCTTTGAGTATCACTTAAATCTTTAACAAAATCAAATTTTTTTTATTTTCAGATTTCAAAAATTTAAATTGAAATATATGAAAAACTGAGCAACATTTGAATTGTTATAAATTTATAACTTGATATAAAAAATAGAAAAAAAAAATGTCGACAATAGTACAAAATTCTAAAACTAGTTCCGGAACGGTTCCCTCAACCGTCGCAGTTATTCAACAACTATCGTCAATATCGCTTATGCTTGAATACGATATTGATAATACACTAAACTCAATCAAAGAAAGTGGAGTAAATCTTTTAAAAATGAGTGACGAAAAAGATGCAGAAGTGCCAAGTTCCAGTTCGCCAGAAACAAATACCGACGACATTAAACCCGAGCTGCCACCCACACCACCAGCCACACCAACTTTAGAGAGTAACGCTCGCAAGCGTTGGAAGCTTTTAGCAAAAGTGTTATTGAAGGATGGAGATGAAACTGTAACCACTTCAACTGATGACCTAGACGAGCAATCAGCCTCAGTACGTCGTTTTAAGACATTTGACTTGTTACGCCAGGGTAGTTTTGAAGACGAAGTGGCTCTAAAGTGTTTGAGTAACCCAGAAAATTGGTACAAATATCGTGTTGCATTAGGTGACTCAACGCAGCAGGAGTACTTCGTAAATATTTACCAGGCTCCACGACAATGGTCTGCCAGTGACTTAATGGGCTTTAACAATACGGGTAATATATGTGTTTGGCCTTCCGAAGAAGCGCTTACAGTATATGTACTGTCACAACTTGAATCATATGAAGGCAAATATATTCTTGAACTTGGTGGCGGTTTCACTTGTCTCACTGGTCTAATGTTGTCGAAGTATGCTAAACCTTATGCTGTACATTTAACAGATGGTAACGAATTTTCGGTGCAAAATGTAAAGAAAACGCTTTGTCTAAATGAACTCTCATGTTACACGAAATGTTCTGTACTTAAATGGGAAGATAAAGAAGTTCGTTCGCCAATTGAGGA
Organism: Teleopsis dalmanni; assembly: GCF_002237135.1. NCBI lineage: Eukaryota > Metazoa > Arthropoda > Insecta > Diptera > Diopsidae > Teleopsis > Teleopsis dalmanni. Next base: position 11,949,889 of record NC_051848.1, read on the forward strand.
AGGCAAGTTTGATATCATATTATCGGCAGATTGTTTATTCTTTGACGAAACACGTGCGGCTCTAGTGGACACAATTTGGTATTATTTGTCAAATGAAGGCACTGCTTTAATTATGGCTCCTAGACGAGGCAAAACTCTTACACAGTTTATTGATGAGTGCTATGTCAAAGGGTTTCAAGCAGTTTTGTTTCAGAGATATAACGAAGATATCTGGCGTAAACATATTGCTTTGCGAAACTCAGATTTCTATGATGAAGATCTCCACTATCCTGTACTGTTGCATATATCAAAGAAGCCTTCATACCTCCACTGAAGGAAATAAATTAATTATTTATAAATTAATTATTAATTCAATTCTAAATGCTGTATTTACCTAAAATCAATTATTTCTTTGTCCTAAAAATTCCATGCCTTATTCCGGACTAAAGTCACCTGTAATAAAACGTTTAACTTATTTACATTCAGCAAAACCTATTCCAGTATTTGTTCATATTTTAAAACCAAAGTTAATATAAAAGTTATCTAAGCAACATTTTTTTTAACTACGTTTTAACCGACATGTTTTGAATAGACTTATATAGACCAAGTAGTAATACTCGTAAATGCGAAAAATAATGTTAAGTATCTTGTCGTTTTAATATGAAAAACTATGACCAAAGTTATTTTTTATATATACAATTCCGATGTTTTAGAATGTATGTACTTATAAAAATATAAATTGCAAATCATGTAGCACATATTCAATTAAATTTTTAAGACGACTCCATGGAAATTGTACACACTAAGCTATATTATTAAATAGACCGCAAAGAAAGTCACACCACAAAAACTTTAAGGAACATTTGTTGAGAGGTGAAATCTTTTCTAAAATTCCGAAATTTTTAAACAAAGACACACGCTTACTTTTAAAGACCACAGGTGCATAGAAAAATGTTTTTTAAATACTGGTTCGAGTTATAAACCTCTTTCGATTCTTTGAACCATTGGTTAAGTTAAACAAATATTTTTAGCTTATGGAACATCAGTTTCAATTGCATATAAAATTTGGAGGTTTCAGTTCGAGACCAGGTCACATCAAAATCGGTTGGGAAACCTGATTTAAAACTAATGAACAGTTTTATTCTAAATTATAAGAATATAATGTGAAGATATTATTACAATCTCATTTTACAAAAGACAGTTTTGTAATTCGTTAAGAGATGACCATGCATCCACCCACATCTATTATCTGACTATGATGCGACTAAATTTAAATCTTCTTCTGGCTTTATACTTTAGATATCAATGGATAATCAGTTTATTTATAGAAGTAATAAGGCATGATAAGGAACAGTTCAAAATGTAATCTATTGGATTTAAGCATGCATTTAGCTGGCGTACTCTTGAAAATATTCAGCTAGTAAAGAAGTTTTCTATTTCTGAGTCTTTCTAGTCTCTCTTAGTTAGTTCTTAGACACATCGAATATAAACCATATATAAAGTTGTAAGGTAATATTAAACATCTAAGACAATCCAATTAGTTCAATCGGATTAACAACATAAATTTTGACCAGTTTCTTTATTAATTAAGGGTTCAAAACTTACAAATATCAAACACTAACATTTACAGTTTCTGATGCATCTGTTCTGTTTATGTCATGCGATTCTCATATGAAGCAAGTCCACTAACTTAATTTAGGATTCATTGAGCCGATGAAGCACTGAAGTACCTTCACCTTAAAAGGCGGTTTCCTGAATTTAGATGGCTAATTAACGAAGCGATCCCTGCTGATAATCTGGTTGAATTCTTTTACCTTCAAAGCCCATGTCTTATTACAGAAGCCAAGATTTTTAAGACCACGTGTTGTAACTGTGTTCAATTAATAATAGTTGGATATTCAAAGGATAGATCGAATTGTTGAACATATAATATAAGATGTTACGTCCTCGTAAAAATGTTCCTAAAAGTGTTTATCCGGTGCTTTCAAACTTTGCTATTAAAAAAAAGGTATAAATGAATTATTTAAAAAATAATAATAATTAGAAAGTTCTTAAAAATTATATTAAAAACAATTAATATTTGATATATAACCGTTACGTCCATTCCCTTTTACAATGTTAGAACAATTATTAAGTATAACAATAATTTAGTAAAATTACAATTATCGCAAATTAATTATCGATAAATGAAAATGTAAACTATGTGATTATTTAGGTAGCAGCATATTTACGATTTGAAAAAATATTGTTATGAATTGTTATGATACGTAAAAAGCACCTTTGTTAATTTTAAATTAAAATAAATTTAGTTTGATATAGAAACAATATATTGTTGAAATATTTTGTTACTAGTAGTGTGTATAAAAGTAAGTATGAATTATGTTTCAGTTATAATTTACCCAATCGATAACTCATAACTAATCGGAAACATCTTTCATTAAATATCAAAAGGACATTGTCTTGAGCTAACCGCTAATTGCGTCCTTTGATAAGTCTGGAATGATTCGGTACAGAGATTTTAAATTTTAGAAGTTCACTTAATATAACCTATTGATAAGCTCTTATAAAAAACGCTTTTCAAACTAGAATCCTATCTAGGGTTCTCGAGGTTCAAAGCCACCTTGAACCTTCAGCGAAGCTTAAGATTCTGTTTAGTGAGTGGTCATAAAGTTGATTAAAATTCTTAAAAAAAAGTTGCCTCTAAAGTGTTGAGTCGCCGACGTGCATTCGCTGGGTAAAGACAAAGCAGATGAGAAGCACTTTCATCGTCTTCCACATGGCTTGATGGGTATAATTAAAGGGGAGGTTCAAGCATCTAACATGGTTACCTAATCTACAATAACTTGTAAGTAAATCTACCACAATTCTGCGTTTATGAGCATTGTGTTAACCGTGAGAAATTCGAGCACTCAAAGGTTATAGCTGCCGAAGCACAGGATACCGGGAAGTGTGTATTTAGTAGCAATTCTAACTATTTACTACTATTAATAAACCACGTGCCCACTGATTTTTTTAATTACCTCAGGGACAGTTAGGTTCTTAGATACGATTTTGGGCAGCCTAGAGGTTTCAGAGCTACTAGAAATTTCCTGATAGTACGACTGCCAACTAGCCCTCTTAAACTTAAGTAATTCTTTCTTATATTTCTGCGGAGAGATTTTGTTATCTGACTAATCACTCTATTTGCTATTTAGCTTTGTATTATTAAAAAGCCTCTAATACTCTTTTCGCAAAACACCTAATCTTTTATTCCACCAAAGTGAATTTCATTTTCTACAAGGTCGAGTAGTCGGACAGCAAGGTTAAGTGCCTTATTAAGCACTGGGGTAAAATCTTGGACCTGCTTGTCCATATTCACAACATATGTATGTATAAATAAAAGTAATATTCGTAGACATTTCTTTTATAATATTTAATAGCAAATATAATAAACCTCTTAATGTCTAGATATCTAGTCTTTTTAGACATCTAGATTAGTTGTTTAATTGATTCAAAATAAATAATGCATTGATTATCACATATTTAAGTGTATTTATGATATTTTATTTTGCCTTTGAGGGATTTTACATATGTCAATTTATGCATTGAAAGTAGTTTGCATGTCATTTTTCAGGTTTCGTGGCATGTGTGTAGGAAGTAGCACTTACAACAAATGTAAGCGGTTTCAGTACATAGTCCCGCACAGATCCCAACCACAATGAACATCCGCAATGACATCCGTAGTTCCACAAAGTTCTATCAGCGCAACTTCGCGAGTGCCTCAAAACTATTGTATCTTTTTCAATGCAAACCAAAATCGATGCTATTTTCAAATTAAATATTTTTCAATAAATTTAGTTAACGAATAATTTTTAAACAAAAAATTAATAAATTTAAAATAACGGAATTCAGTTTTCTAATTTTAACATAAATCTTTTAATTTTAAATAAAAAGTATTTTAAGCTAATGAAGAATTAATTTTTACTTAGGAGTACAAAACATTTGGATTTTATTCAAATTTATTTTTTATTTTATTCATATACAAACTTTTTCTTATAAAATTTTTATAATAAAATTTCTCAATTTAATTATTTTTTTAATTCCCTTTCTTTTGGAATTTTTCGATGAATACCAAATAACGTGTTTGTCATAAAAGACATCTTAATCCACTGATTCATTGACTCATCGATGCATTGTCATTTAAATGTGTAGAAATGAAATGCATAAAAATGAAGAGATAGTAAGTTAATAGGTCAAGGTCTTCTTCAAGAACAACCATATGCATAGAGTATTAAAAAGAAGCATCGCATCGAAGTAGTCAGAGAAGCAAGAAGTGCAAACTAAACAAAGATTAACTGGCAAATGCTCTTAGAATGGCTCTTACTAATTGGAAAGGGACAAAGATATGAACACTGATTAAAATGCATGTAAATTATTAGTAAATTAATTTTAACTTAAACAATGTGAACAATTTTAAATGAAATCATTGAACTATTCAATGTTCCCTTGATCTCATTCTTAGAAGGAGTTTCGGCAAAAAAGTTCTAAATTATTTTATATACAAAATAACATAAAAATCCATTAACAGAGTTTTCTGCAGTCTTTAAAGGTTTTTAAAATGTATTAACATTCTTAAAAAATGCAATCAAACTTTATTGAACATTTGAGTCTCATTGCGATCCACAGTCTACGAGAAATTAAAAAACTACTATACTTACTAGTTACTAACTGCAGATCTTTTACATTATTTAAAACTGTATATCCCTTTTTATCTATTCTATTGTCTACATTATTTAAAACTGAACGTACATTTTTTCTAGTCAAATCTATTATAGATCTACTTTAAGATCTAACAAGTACTAACAAAAGTACTTTTATGCAGGTACTCACAAAAGTAATTATGCAAGCACTTATATAAAGTAAAGGTACTTATACAAGTACTATATACATAGTTTATAAAAATAACAAAACCACATCACTTCTTTTCAAGCTTCAAATATTTCAAAGCTACATATTAGAGAGTTATTTTCTGAAATTATGATTTACTTTCAGGTATCTGGACAATCAATTAATCTCCTTAAAGCGAAACAATATCACAACAAATCATAACTAAAAAAGATATAGAAGATATAATAAGAGAATAATTTGTTGCGTCTTGTTGTGACTCTTTTGCCTTGAAATTTATTATCATGAAATCATAGATATATTAGAGCCCTGAAATTATTTGCGAAATCTGACAGTCTTACTAACACCGCGTTATCAAATCTCAGAATGGTTACAGGCTCCTCGGGGAGATGTGCAGATCTGAGGTCAATTATTGCTTAGTCTAATGAAGTGATAAACAAAAATCCAGTCAAGGCGCAAAGAGGGGTATTGTAGAAACCTCGCAGTTAATAGAGAGTAAAAGTGCTCAGGTGCACTGATTCAACTCAACTAGCCTCAACATAGTAAGTGACACAACTATTTTTTTTTTTTTTCAAATCATTGGAAATAGCAGCAAAATTGATAAGCTCTCATCGGTATTGTGTAGAGATCTAGTAAAATAGAGTTAGAAAATGAATAAAAACAATAGCAGTGATTTTGACTACATTCGACTAGATAAGACATGAATATTGGTATTGGTAGTTGAAAATTTTTAATATTTTGATGTAAATAATATATATACAGCAAAATGAAGCAAAAAATAGATCTTAGAATTTTCTATACAAAAATATGCTACTATCCATGAATACATCTCATCTGAATGAGATCCAGATCAATATCCAGAAACACGTATTACCATAATACTTGTCTGACATATGTAAACAAAATCTAGTTGCTTAGTTAATAAAATAAAAATAAGCTACCAACTCTGTTACCAACATCACCGACATACATACCTGATGAAGCTGTAGATATACCAGATTGGGGTCGTTAATTACTTTCTTTAATGAGAGTTATTAATGCCTTACATTACCTAAGGCATGTGTGTTATTTACGAATATCCAAATATTACAATAGTTCACTCTAATATTACTGGCATTAATATTGTAGCACGGTGTCACTTCTGGCCAATTCATCGGCCTTACAGTTGATAGTAATGTCCCTAGAACCTGGTGAACCTGATCTGTGGTGTATTCAGATTTACCGATGACTGCACTAACATCTCCATCAAAGCATATATAATTCTATACATGTGGTGTCATTAGACCATTAAAATCTAAGTAAGCCTTATCTCATTGGTGCAGGCTGAAACAGAGATTTATCTAAATATTGAATATATAATGAATATAAGTAGTAGTAATAAATCAATATCTCATATTTTCTCGAAAAAGTTTTGATTTAAATACATTTGCAGTATTTTCAATTGCACTGGATTTCTTCTATAAAATTCTTTATGTGCCATACTCACGTTTTACATGCCTACACGCAAATAGTTCATTTAATAAAAAATCATTTAAAAATATTTAAAGAGCTTAGGAAATGTTATTTGCCAAGCATTCGAAATTTCAGGCATAGTAAACTCATAGTGAACTGATTCGCAAAATGAAAGCAGGCAAATATTTAAAAAAATATCAATAAAATAATATTGAAAAATTGAAGGACATTTTCATTGCATTCAGGATATGAACGAACACTCGTGCTACGAATATTGTATATTAGAATTCATGAAGCAGAGCATTGGAGAATGTTTATAATAAGACACATTAATACTCTGGTAGCTATGTTCAACAATGGAAGGCACATGAGCATGCCAAAGTCTTTGAAAATGTTGTCTTTGTTGGAAGATGAAGATAAAATACATGACGACATTGCATCAAGGATTTGCAAATTGCACGCCATAAGCTCTGCCACCACGCCGGTGGGTGGTATATGAATGTAAAAGCAACGAAACGGACTATTTTGTGTGAAGGAATGTCCTGTCCTGCCTGACAAAGTCATTAATCTATCAGTAACAACGATAAATTATTTTCATTATTATTTTTAGTCTACAATGTCTCGTTAAATATTCAATAAATATTTTCTTTTCTCAGGAATAGCATGGGCTCTATTACTTATGTGGAGGATGTTGTGACTAGGCAAGTGTGATTAGATTTTATTACTTAAATTTTATACCTTCTTTTCGGCTTTGTGGATAATTTGCAATAATAGCAAATTTACAAATATCTTATTTCGTTATTTATATTTTTTTATTAGGTATGCAAATCGACTAAAACCGACAGTAATTGAATTCAATCCACAAACAGAGCCCTTAAGCAATCAACGCAACTATGTCTATATATACTCTTTTCACGATATGTGTCGAATATTACTGTAACCTTAACAGAATTAGATGTTAGTTGCTGTTAGAAATAGTTGCTGAAAATACTGAAAGATAGATTTTTTAATAAAAGTACATTTTAATCAATTTGTGTTGATACATTCAATGGATGGAATTGAACTAGTGGTCTTGGGGTTAACCCCAGCAAAACTGAAATCGTATTTACCAGAACACATATGGTCATCCCATCCTATATTTGAGGTTTGCGGTACAATTTACTGAGGAAGTAAAATTTTTAGGTATTTTTTAGGTAAAAAACACAGTGAAAGAAAAATATTTTAGAGCGCGCTAAGAAAGCCAACTTCACGTTGCTCCTATGTCAGAAAGCTGTTGGCAAAAGGTGGGTATTTTTCAATGGCTATACACGACTGTCATTAGGCCAATACTTTCATAAGGCACCACCGTGTTTGGTGGACGGCTTTTAATAAATCTTCGTACTGTAATGTACTTAATAGGGTTCAACGCAGAGCTGAACTCTGCATTAGTGATGCTCTCTGCACCACACCGTCTATCTGCTCTGAAACTCAAAGCTACATCACAATGGAAGGCTAGTGACCATGGGCACTCCAATAACATTGACTACACCCCTCCCATTCGCGATCTTGATAGACTTGCAATTTAGCCATGCTCTAATAAAAGGGGCATTCAGATGCTCCATTGAGACTAATATCTTCTAGTAGGTTTACTTAGAGGTCATTGTGGTTCAGGTAGGGGACTAAATCTCCCTTTCAACGACACCTGCCGCAGTTGTGGTGAGGACGATGAAATTGCCTCCCATCTGCTTTATTTCTCTACACAACATGTACGATGCCGCCTTTATACATTATACTTAATATTTTCTTTTTTGAGGATATTGGCGAACTATAAGAACTTCCTCTGAATAGCATTATAAGCTTTGCCAAAGGTTCTAAGTGATTCTAACCCTTCGGTAACACAATGGGCCTATATGTCTAAGTGGATCGCTTAGAATCGTCGGTATGATGCTTAACCTAACCTAAGCATCATATCTTTAAGATAGGGAGATATATATATATAGAGCACTTGATTCAAATATATGAAGATCATTGATGATAGTTTAAAAAAAATAAAATTCCAACTTAAATCTGTCCTATTATATTCAAATATAAATGTGATCTCTTATATACAGTTGATTTTAAAAGCAGACAACAATGTTATCAATATATGCTAGGTTAATTCAGTCACTTAACCCCTCCTCTAACTATGCGTTTGCATAGATACCTATCATAACACTATCGTTATATGCAAATACTACCTACCTCTTCGACTGTAATAAGAAAAGTATTCAATACAAAAAAATTGTTGGATTTTTCGAATACTAAAATAGTGCCTATCAATTTGAAATAATATCCATATTTAAATTATTATTACAATGTTATACAATTAGCACAAAAATCTTAAAAAAAAATTTCGGAACACATTAAAATAACAATGAATTATAAAAAACATGGATTGGAGTGACAAGTCAATATATAAGTAGAACGAACTTCCGCTTTCCTTTCTTTAGTGTTACCGTAATGACCAGCAAAAAACCACATAAGAAGGTACTGCCGACTCGTATTACAGAAAAGAATATATATTTATATATTGTTATCTCTAAAATATATGCATAAATAATTCTAGCCATTTTTTTAATTAAAAAATGTTAATTACTTTAAGTTTTACCCATTGAAACGAAATTTCCAGATAATAAAGATAGCGTTCGTACTGTAAAACTATTCGAAAGATCTTTAACATAAATGTATTCTAAAAATATTAGACATTTCTTTTAAACTGCGATTTAGCGACACCTTTTTCCATCTTATATTTGTCAGTCCAGTATGTGAACCACAGCTAATCTTAACTACAATTCATAAATACCATCCGTTCGCACAAAAACACCTGACCCACTGACTAAACGCTCCGACGGACCACCGCGGTCAAGACACCAAGAAAGTCATCAAAAAATGCAAAATATTTAAAAACTAACTCAATTTGTATTCGTCAAGAACTCGCATGGCTTCTCATCATAAAGAATTATTGAATAATTACTTTTCTCAAAAATTAATTTATTTTGTGCTAAAGAAACTTCAGTGAGCTTTGACTTGGAATTTTTTTCATTTATTTAAACAAATTCGCCATTGTCTTTTGCATTTTTTGTTAAAGGTTCGTCATAGAAGAGTGTGCAAAACAATACCAAATTGGGAACAACGGTGCCGAAGCTCTAACTGTGAACCAATTTTAACATTTTTCTCCACACTTTGATGGCTCAAGCACACCAATGCAGATCTCGCACAGATATGGTCTGCTCCCAAAATGTCGTCTTTATGACATAATTATACACTTAATTTCTTTTATACTTCAGTTTGTTCCTCTTGGATGTAAATAAACACAATTTCGTTTGGATCAACAGAAACTGAGGAAAGTGAGGTGTTTTGCTTAGCTTATAGTATGAATGTTTTATTTTAATAACAATCCCCACTTCACAGTCATTAAAATTATAAATAAAACGTAATTCCCAATACAGTTTTGCATATTTATGGAAACTTTATTTTCCATTCCATTATTTTTAGAATGAAAACAATACGGCAAAACCGATTGCAAAAGCACGTCTATGTATATTACCTCAAAATTAGTAAAGGAAATAAAACTGCCATTCCCTAAGATACTTAGATACTAATTTCCGCAGAGTTCGTAGAGTTCGCAGAGTTGAAGTCATAAAATTAAATGAAAATGAATTATGCGAAGACTGCCTAAGACGCCTGCCTAGTGACCAAAAGAAGACTAGTTTTTTGTGGTGTGATTAAAAAATAAAACTAAAAACAAAAAATAAAAATAAAAAAATAAAAAAATAAAGAATAAATAAATAAAAATAAAATGAACTCTGCAATTATCTTCACCGCTGTTCTGAAGTCAGACGCTAGCTAGCATTCACAAATCGGAGCAGTCAGTCAAAATGATTTGAAATGGAAAACGCTTTATTGTATTGGAGCACATTAATGCACAGTTTCGCGTAACGTAATATGTTGCGTTATTCATTTTGCGTTAAATGAGCTCTGCTGTAGAACGAACGAACGAACGAGCGAACGAACTAGCGAACGAACGAACGAGCGAACGAACTTCCTCTGGTAGTTGCCGTACTACCAGAGCAATTTGGGTCAGCGTATTTAGGTCTTACCAACATGAGCTTAGAGTGCGTACAGTTCTCTTAACTTCGAACTTAGTACTAAGAAGAGCACTGCAACGTAGAGCAGCATTTACCCACAACTCCCCTTTGCAATAGTACTAGTACAGTGAACTCGCATTTTATATAGTTTATGTTAGTTTAATCGGTTAATCAGTTCGTGGAAGCTCGTAGAACAGCCCTAATATGTATGAGTAAAGTCTGTGCAGGATTTTCAAATTTTGACAGGGTTGTTACGCTCTCTCAGAAGCTCTGATTTACTCGAAAATTTACAGGTGGAACGCACTTGTATATACACAGTGTTACTCAAATTTACTACGAGTTGCTCGTGGATCAGACCTAATATATTAGATAATATAATTGATCTCTTGAATATAGCAAATAGATTTTCTAATTTGATTCTGTCTAGAGCTGTTACTAAATACTTTACTTTAATAATACTTTAAAGCAGAATGGTTTAATAATATATAAATTAATATAACTGAATTTTAGAATCTATAAAATAGATATATAATTTGATTTTTTCTAAAGCTATTACTACTCCAATCGAATGTAATATGAGTTTATATAACAGAACTATGATATATAGGAAATAGATTCTATAATTTAATTCTGATTAGTGTTGTTACTACTAGATTCTGCTCTTCGAGGATTATTTAATTTAATTTTATCCAAATTTTAATTGTATACTTACGAAGAACCAATGACCGTAGCTAGAGGAAGTCAACAGTTACTGATTTATTATAAAAAATGGGGTTAAGTACTTTTTTTAAGGAACGTATACTATTTAGTCTAATTGTATACAATAAAATTATATATAAAAACTCTCTACATAAACAAAAATTAAAAGAATATACTTACAGGTTTTACTAAAATAGATCCAAAATTTTATAAGAAGCGCAGCTTGTATGTTTAAATAATATAATGTTAAAGTAATTATAATAGAACCAGGGGTTATAAAGTTTCTCCAACTGCTAACAGGTTTTCACATTAACATATGTAGTATATAGATGCTTGCATTCTCTTAGGCCGTAATACAAATCTGGTTTATGCTTTTGCTTGTGTTAAAGAGTTTTTACTGTGCCTGCGTCATGCAGTTTCTTCCGATCTTTAGGCATAAAAGCACATTTATAAAGAAAAGAGAAATACAAAATAAAAATGTAAGATGTTAAAACGGAAAATAAAAAATAATAGGAAATAAATAACCAAGAAAGCTTAAGCAAGAAGACACCAAAGCTGTTGATTTCATTGCTACCTTAAATTAGTTGTTTGTTATGACTGCGTGCGGATGGTCTGAATGCTATATTAGTGGAGGCAAGAAGAAAAGGAACTCGCAGAATTTGTAGAAGAGATATATAAACGCCGGAACGCCGCCAAGTAGGATCGCATCCTATTAGTACAATAAATTGGAATAATAAATTAATTTTTGTATAATTTATGAAATAAATATTGTCTATTAAAAAAAAGTGTGAAAAAGCGTAAATGCGTAGAGTGAATTTATTACCGACATTTTTATATTAGAAAAAAGTTCTCTGTGTTTTACCGGAAAAATATTCTATTGATTTTGAAGTAAATTGAAATTTAATATAAATTTAAATATGCTAATTTGTGAATATAGCAAAGTGTTAAACATAAGAGCATTAGTTATTGTCACACAATTGCTGTTACTTCACCGGAAAATTCAATGCGTGACATCAGAATATGATCCAGTAGCTAAAGGAGTCATTCGCACGCGATCACTGAATACCAACAAAGTTTATGATCCAGCACATTTTATGAGAAATTTAACAGACCCTGAATCAGAGACGAATGAAAAAAATGACAACAAAATCAAGGCGCCTCATAAAGTCAACGCAACGAAAAGGACTTCCGGTAAATATGGTAAGTTCTGTGATCTAAAAATGACGGCATTTTTAGATGCTGCGTAAACATTTTGTTTATTTTGCTTTCTGGTGTACTAATGTTCATTTGGTTGAAGACAACCAAAATGTGAAAGATTCATATTAGGAGACGTACTTTCAAATAAAGCGTTTTTTTTAACTACAAAGAAGAACGAAAATTTAGCAAACGGCAAATGCTGTACGAAATTGAACAATGAAACCCAATTCTCGCTGCTGCCGCTTCTTTTTTCGTCTCTTTCACCTTTCAAGTGGCACATAGGGCCCCGTTGCCAGTAATTATTACTGCCAAAACACAAATCGTTACATTTTATCTGTTCTCCGCAGAAATCTACAGTGCAAAAAAAAAACAATAACATTTGCTGAGAAAAGAGGCGAGACGAAGTTAACGAATTAATTTGACTTTACCAAGAACTGTAACTACAATTTTCACCTCTTAATTTCTATTTTCTTAAATATGTTTATTTTTTTATTTAATTTTTTCACTATTCTTCCTAAACCTATACATGTGCGCAAACCATGCAATTAATGACTATTTCAACTTGGCGATGATAAATGATAGATAATAGATGAACAATGTTCGATAATATTTTGTGAGAAATATTAGGGCAAGCGGTCGCCCATAGTGCGTCGTGGGTTTGCGAAATTATCCAAGTGATGCAGCCAAAATTTGTGGTCTGAATTGTGTTTTTTCTAATATTTCGTCTTAAAGTAAAAGTATTTAATAAGTTGAAGACATAAACAAAATTCTACTGTATATATTTAATTAAAAAGTAATAATTCATAAGGATTACTTTAAATTGGGGCGTTGGGTCTTTCAATGAGAATAGTAATTTGTATAAATTTTTCCTCTTGTTTTATATTAAAGAAGTAGACATATATTCACATATATTGAAGTTCACTTGTGACATAGTTACTAACCATTAAGGAGGAAATTTCCCGTAGCGAAGTTCTGTCTTGGTTGATTGCACAGTAAAAAGGTTAGTGGTGGATGAAGAGTTCGGTTAAATGATTGTAGTATTTTTTGTAAAAGTTATTTTTATAGGACAGACTGTAAGCATTACATGCTAATAATGTCTCTATGCAAAATTATAAAACCTTTTCTTCAAAATTAAGTGGTTAGTTTAAGTGGTTGAGTGGTTTGCTTAACTCCATATGCGTACAAATACTATTGAGTTTATGTTACAAGTAATTTTAATCATAAAAAAATGAAATTAAATATTTTTATACAAAAATTTATTATATTGTTTAGTATACATACGAATGTATCAAAAAAAATAAATAAAAAAAAATGTTGTCTTATAGAAATGAATCTCCTATTTAATAGATTCAACCAAACCCATTGTATAACAAGTCTCTATTCTTCTCTATAAGCATTGCTCGATGAAAATTTGGAGCATTCGATTTTCGTTCATTCATACGAATTTACTGTACAACAGTGATACCGATACTAATTCAACAGGATATTTACATTGAATCTCCTTCTACAATCCTTCAATCTGCTACAAGGGTGACCAAGTCTACAAATTGTTTTAGGATTTCATTTAAGGGATAATGTTACGTACTTTTTCTATCCGCTGTCAAGAAATGACTTATCATAAGTTGAAAAGAAAATGAATCCATAATACTTTATTAAGAGCTTTACATGTGTACTACATCCTGCAATCCAAACTGTCAATGTCTTATATCATAGAGTACAACAAAGAGGTGCTAGGGTGGCTAGACTGACAAGATCCATTAGAATGCCATTCAAGGGAGAATGAAATTCAGGTATCATTCCATTTTGCTGCAGAGTTATTAAACTATTATTGTAATTTTCAACTTAATATATTTTCACAAGAACCAATTCAGACATATAATTTCGTGAACGCAGCCTTCTTATGAAATAAAAAACTCTTTCTATATATCTGGTACTCGTGAATTCTTTGAACATTTTTTGAGTTCAGCCAGATATTCTAAATTATTTATATCCCAAATCAACATGAAACAACAAATCTATTTGGCGATGTACATTTATCTGTCTTTCCACCCGTCTCTCTGTTTCCTTGTTTATAGATAATTTAATCGCTAATAAACTGGAACAAATCAAAGGGAATTTTAAAATAGGTTATTATTTTTGATTCACGCAGATGTTGGAGACAAGAAAAATGATCAGCAACACGATACTAATCGATTAAGTGATACCTATCTGTCTGTCTCTCAGATTCGCTATCAGTAATACGCTTCTTGTGTAGCCAGATAGAGCAATTTTGAATATGTAATATTTATGAACCTGATTATGTAGCATCCCAATAAAGAACTATTAACAAGTAATTTTAAATTTTCGTGCACTGCATTTAAAGTCAAACCATAATTGTGCAAATAAAGCTAAAAACATTTAGTAAATAAATGGCTAATTACTTACATAATTATCTGTAGGAAGGGTATTCGAGCTATGGCGAAGCCAAACTTAAGTTTTCATCTTGTTTATTTGTTTTCCTTGTAAACGAATTGCATTTTGACTAAGCATCTAAAACACCTGTCAAGGTAGTAAAGTTAAAAAGAAACTAATTTTAATGGTCTTCACTAATTAAAAACCAAGCAATTGAGCCCTTGGTTCAGCTTTAAGTAACCATATGTCATTTTCTGCTTGAATATTCAACTAGGCTTTGTGTCACGAGGATAGTATTCAGAAACTTTTCTATAGAAAATTTTCTGATCACTTATAAACAGACAGAATGCTATTTTCCTGTAAGGAATCAATTTGATTACAAAAGGTCTGTTAGTGTATAGTGCTTGGGCTTCATTCGGGACTTAAAATGTAGTTTCTTTTAATTATTATTCGTCAATGTCAATAACTACAGTCTTATATTATAATGCATAATTTGTTCTCTTTCTTAAATATAAATATTTGACAGAATCATTCAAAAAAAATATACTCTTTTTGAACACATCAAACCATGTTGCCCGTTCATCAGATAAGTATTTTCATTCGTTTAACTATATTTCACTTATTGGGGAGATAACCGTCATTCACCTCATAAAATATATCTTTTAAAGTATTTTATGCCCCAAATTCATCAAAAACTATTTGAAATATCTTGATTTTATTCTAGGACTTGAAGTTGTAGAATAAATATCTTTAAATCCCAGAAAATTATAGGAAAATTCTCTAAATTTTAAATATTTCATTACAAATTTTTTTTAATCAAAAGACATATTTAGATTAAATATTTGAGTAAAAAACGAGGAGACTTACAAATTTACCACTTTCTATTTAACTCTGTAGATTTGCTGTAGATTTGTTTTTTCATATAACTGTCAGTTAAGATATTCCCCAAGGTATCAAGTTAAGGATGATTCAAATATATCAGTGGTTATTATTTACTGTGACTTCATTATCTTAGATGACTGTTCATTATTGCATTGTTACTATTTACTAGCCTCTTTACAGGTATGTGTAATCCTTCAAGAGAACTATGTCTTGCTCTATGGGAACAAGCTTATCTTACTTAATTTTTAAACTTATTATTTAACGAATCAATCGAAATGCTTGCATTTCAAGTATTTTTCTTATCATTATAAATCACATATAGTAAATGGAAGATCATTCGAAAATTAAACAGATATAATAGTTCAATTAATGAAAACTTGTATAATGTGTTTGCCCATTTAAAGAATTCCTTTATATCTCAACAAGTCTGAGTTTTTTATTTCTGTGATTGCAATTCTAAACAATTTTCTTATTAAAAATACTGTTTTATTTTTATTGATTTCAAATAGACCCTTTAAGCTCTTTTGAAAGTACGATTAGAATTATTTTCCTACACCTTCAAATTAATTACTATTAAAATTGTTAATACAATTATTATGTAATAATGTAAATACGTAATTAAAAAAAAAATAATAAAGAGGTTTCCGAAAAGTAGTAAACTAAAACAACAAAATTCATTTTTATATTATTTTAATTAATTGAATTTTTGACTGACCTGAGCATACAGCTGTTTCGAGTATTACCAAATACTCATCATCAGTGCTCTTGAAAATAATTCTTATAATATTTAATTTATTTAATAATATTTAATTATTTGCAAATAAATTTTTTTAAACTGCAAGTACCAGAAATCGAACTCGTGCCCTGTCAAATTTGAAGCTCAGTGTCAGCGCACCTTAACCAATTGACCTAAAGCCGTACTTGACTTTTATGTTCGCACATTTTTCTAGAGTTTTTTTTGTTAATTTGCTGTGAAAGTTTTGTTAACAAATGCACTTGCTGTGTAAATTGAAAAAAATATTAACAATTATTTTTTTTTATTTGTTATTAATATATGAAACTTTTACGGTTTATAAATCCTTACAATATTTTTCCACAAATATATTTGTAATAAAGTTTTCTAGTGAAATAATATAAACTACTTGACATAGATTAACTACGTTCAATTAACACACTTATTTGATACTTTAAATGTTACTTTTCTTATACGAAAATTCGATGAAATATTAATAATTTATGTGTTCATCCAAATTTCAATACTTAATATTGTTCTATTAATAAATTTCTAATATTTATTTGAAATGCAGCTGATATCCAAAATTACATTCTAATTTATGAAAAGCTTTTTTTTGACAAAAAAAACAATCTCTTCAATCTATCGTTTGATTTTTAATAAAAAAACTTGTTGACATATCTATCTATTAATAGAATATCATTAATTCATCACTTTTGCTTCTTTCAATTTAAATTTCATTAATTATGTTCTTAATTATTATTCAATTAAGATGATTAAATTATAATTAAGTTCTGCAATTTTAATGAAGTTAAACTTAATGAGTTAATTGTCTCTATAATTAATTAACGCAGATCGCTATAACTTCCACTCATGCACTCAAAAAAAGGAACTATACTTTTAATTTCACTCTGTTCAACAATTTGCAAATTTGTGTAATTAATATTTAATTAGTTTTAAATAAAACAAATTATCAAAACTAATTATTTACGAATCATTAAATACAAGAATTATTTCCAAGAGCACTGATGATGGGTATTTGGCAATACTCGAAACAGCTGTATGGTCAGCCAAAAATACAATTAATTAAAATAATATAAAAAATAAAAATTTTTGTTGTTGTAGTTCACTACTGTTCGAATAAAACCTCTTTATAATACAAATTAATAAATATGACACTAAGTTTTGAATACTATTCGTACATAAACCTTTTATTTGAGTTATAAATATTTATTGCTATAGTTGTTTTAGGGAAAACTTCATCAGTCAAAATAAATTATTTATATTCCTAACAAATGAGATCTTTGTCTTAAACTCAGGTTTATTATATACTCAAGTTGCTAACCTACTCATTTTCCTATCTATTTCCTTAGTCGTCCGCGTATTATTTATTTCATGGTTTGAGGACAATAAACTTGAGGTGTTTTTTTTTTTATATATATTGGTCTGATTTAGGTATGTTATGAGGTATAATCTATTTCCTCACCTTATTTGATTGAAATATGATCCAAAGTTTAAAAATAAAATAGTAGAAGATAAATTTTTTACCCTTGCTTATTTTATTTCTTTTAAATTAATCGCAAAGGATGATACTAAAAACTCAAATCATTTTTCAAACTCTAAAACAATTTGCATAGCCCAATTTTCCAATTTTGGTATGACTTTCAACTGCTTCTGACTTAATCGTCATAGATCAGGTTTTTATCTTTATTACATGAGTGATGTACGATAACTGGCGCCAAACTGGGAAAGACACAGTTTTGCAGATTATATTGTTATTTGTTCTTCGAATGCTCCATTTAATTCTGCAGAGTTAAATAGAATGGTAATAGTAAACTTGCTGGGCATTAAAATATATACTTTAACAATATTTCAAAATATATCAAAGTTAAGATTTTGAACAGAGCTCCTCATTAGAGTTCAGATCTGAAGTTAATTTAATAAAATTAAATCAAACAATTTAATTAAAATCAATTTAAATAGATGCATTTGTAATAGTTCCTTAGTTCAATGAAGTGAAAATATTTTTTAAAAAGTTAAGCATAAATACATTTAATGAAAATATATAAGTATATATGTTCATATTGAAGCTAGATAAATAGATAACGTAGATAAGTTATATTAAAAAAATATTAGGTTAGATTTGATTAAAAAAGTGCGAGTTAATACAAGTTTCAACACTTCCTGCCGGAAACATCTATTGCCCATTGTGATACACTCCAGTTTGAAGAAGGAAGTCAGCTACACTAACCCTCACAAATATGCAAACATCTATACAAAGCACCTTATTCTCCTTGCTTAAAACCTGATAGATAAATTTATGGTTAAAAAAGATTACCCCACTGATGGTGGAATTACCCTATCGAGATTACCCCGATGAATTATTTCATCGAGCTGATTCAGAGTATATAGACATTCATATATACCCTTTAACATTAATTGTGTGAAAGACAATATCATATCATCTCCGAGAATTTTTATTCTATTTTCAAATAAAACTAAATATTTTGCAAACAGGTTTTTCGAACAGTAGTGAACTACAAGAACAAAAATTAATATTATATTATTTTTAATTAATTGAATTTTTGGCAGACCTGAGCATACAGCTGTTTCGAGTATTGTCATATACCCATCATCAGTGGTCTTGGAAATAAAGCTTGTATTTAATTATTCGTAAATAATTTTTTGAGACTGCAAGTACCAGGAATCGAACTCGTGCCCTGCCAAATTTAAAGCTCAGAGTCAGCGCACCTAACCAACTGCCCTAAAACCGTACTTGACTTTTATGTTCACACATTTTGAAAAATATTTAAAAAAAACACACACAAACTTGTGTTTATATTGTAATACCCAAAGAAAAACTTACTGGACAAAAGAATTAGATAGAGGACTACAAAACTTTGTCATAATACAAATCTGTCATAAAGTTCAAATCAACTTCTCTGAGCATTAATAGCAAAAATTTGTTATAAATTCACTCATACCTAGAATATCCTTTGTGTCGGTAATGTAAAAGGCTTTTCCAAAAATTTTAATAATTTAAAATAATGTTTATATCGGCTTATTTAAATTATTTTAGTGCTGATTTTCACAAAATATTCAATGATTGTGAAATTTTCATTGAGGACTTTATTTTCTTTCAAACTGCGTTGCTAATTTAAATTGAATGAGACGGTTCTATCGTACTCTATAAATGCTTCGATATTGACGGGTAATTCTTGTAAATGATAGCTTAATTTCGAATGAAATCTTTCTACTTGCGGTCTTTACACTTCATTTAGATACAAACGCTTTTGACAAATGGCAGCCTCAGAACTGCGCTTATCTCGTGGCGAAGAAATCATTAAGATCGACGTAGTAACTTAAGTGCATAGACCTAACCACGCAGAGTTGCGTTACAAATTTATTGTTATTAAGAATAAATGGGTTAAGCGAAATTCATAAATAGAAGGCAGCGAAGCAACGTAAAACAAGTAATTTAAATGAAACCACCGTTGATAGAGTTTAGAGATACAAAACAGTCTTTCTATTTTAATTAAGGTTATAAGAAGAAAGTTCGTTTTTATTTAAATTACAATAACCTAACTTAAGTTAAGTTAAGAAATCAAAAAGAAACCAAACCAAAGAAAAAGTCATAGAAACAGATACTCGTACATCGGTTTGTTTGTTTTATCTTCGAGTCAAAAAAGAGCAAATTAGTTATAAAGCCATCAGTAAAAGTGCACAATTTGAAAACCTTCTCGTGATAATTATCGTGATTATAGTGGAAAATAATTCAAAACGGAACTTTATGGAACAGCCATGCGGTGCCAACTTCATACCGAGGCAGTCCGATCAAAGTAAAACACGTTCACATTGAAGGAAACTGTAATAGCTCAAGGTTAAATTAAGTATTATAATCATTTTATTCATACTTGTTCAAATTGTTTCCTAATGCAGTGGGCAAGCTTCAATGATTACAATTAGAAACAATAAATTTTTGAATTAAGGAAACCATAGTAAACGACAAACTAATCAACAATCAATAAAAATTTATTTTGTCGTCTTCAAATTGCATCCTGTCCAGTGCATTAGTATCATTTCAGCGATGACCCAATTCAAAGTATGTCCTCCAGTTCTCTCAATGAATTTTCCGTTACAATTACGATTAACTCGAAACACCTTTCTCGAAATTGTAGCTTCGTTTCTTCGTTGCGAAAAACTCCTGCGATGGTTTTATACCATCGCAGAGCACTCCAAAATATAATAGCAAAAATTGCTGATGTTGCCACTCTGGGCTACATATCGTTCATTGTAAAAGAGTGTAGTGCTACCAACTGACCGAAAAAAGTGTTTCAGGAGGTTTGTTCCACGAGGTACTCGTTGTAACTTTGAGTAACAGTGTGCGTTACACCAGCAAATTTTCGAGTAAATCAGAGCATCTGAGAGAGCGTAACAACCCTGTCGAGATTTGAAAATGCTACACAGACTTTACTCGTACATTTTATTTCAAGTAAAAACTTGTGTGATGTGTGAATCAGCTGTTTTGGTTTGAGTTTAAATTTTTGTGTTGTTAATTTGCACGGCACTGGTGTTCGCACCAACTGTTCCATCAAAATCTAATTTGGCACTTTATTTGTGTTACGTTGTCAGTTTGTATTTTACTTGTATTTTACTTGAGTTTTACTACGAGTAGCTTGAGGAACACACCTAGTATGTTTTACACTGATATTTTCAGCACAAAATGTTCAAACCAATGACTATATCTCAAGTCGCTAAAAAATATATCTAGCTTTGATGAACTTTCACTATCTGTTAATAAAATTGCATATGCCCTGATAAATGTAGTACAATCGGAAGAATCAATGTCACTGCGTTATACTAAGTTCAGACATACCTTAATTTCGCAAAAATCTTAATTTCATCTTCGTTTCAGCGAAATTAAGTTGTTTTTTCCTTTCAAACTTCAGTTTTGAGATTAGAACGAAATTAAGGAATATGGCCTTAATTATAAGACATTTCCCTTTCAGTTCATTACAGCTTAATTGCCAATTGAGGTGTACTTTCAGTTCTCAGCTGGAACTATTAAACAAAAATTATTGCATCTTTGCTGTAGTGTAGAATCGTAATTACTGATATTTCAAATACCCTTGTATTATTTCAAGTTCTCTAGAATGTATGTAATGTGATTAAATAAAATTGGAAGACTATATAGAGATTATATATTGGTTAATATATGCATATAATGAATGTTAGTTCATATTAACAAGTTTAGCATATTAACGAACAAATGATTCGTTCGAGATATTAAACATATACGAGTATATATATATATACATATACATATATATATATACATATATATAGAGATTTTCACAAGCGTTGGCAAATGAAGATTCTTGTCAGATCACCGGACTCACCAAGTCAAAATTGAACGAAAATTCGTATTAGTCAGTTATTTTAACTAAAGCGGAATCAACTCAATACTATGGTACGGGTACATACAGATCCCTACGTATTAAAAAATTATAAAACTAATACATTATTTGTGTTTGGCTGAGATTTGGTGGTCAAGATTGCTATTCTAATCTAACTAACTTATAGTTTATTATGACAGTGCATGAGACCAATAACTAATTATCACATAACGCCACATATATGAAAGTTGCAACTCCTAACTAAAGCATCGTCATAACTTGATCATAGCATGACATTTCATTATTCGTTGATTTAAAGCTGTTTTAGTGAAATACTTAGTATTTCAATAAAATAAATTCATGTGTTCATTTAATCGTTCATTATATGATGATATAACATACCGCACGCAGCGCTATCATGGGAACCCGGCGTAGAGGCAGGCCAACGACAACATGGCGAAGAACAATTAATACTGAAACTGGCAAATCTTTTAACGAACTTAGACAAATTTCGCAAAATAGATATAGTTGGAAATCATTTGTTGTATCCTTCAGTTCCTAATGGAGTATCGCATAAAATCATAATAATAATATGATAAAGTTAAAAATGTCTAAGGAGCTTAGCCCTCTATAGCTTTATATCTAACAAATTCAAATTAAATTCTTAACTTTTAATAAAATAAATATACACTCAAACTTCCATAACTCGAAGTCCAATTTTGCAAAGAAAAGGTTCGACTTATGGAGACTTCGGGATAATTTTTTCATATTTTTTTTATTTTTGAAAGAAACTAGAATTACATTTTAAGATATTTATTTATTTGCAATAAAATAAAGCACAGAAATTATAGTGAAGTAAAATATTCAGAAATTGGGGTTTGGGACCTTATTTTTTTTTCTTATTTTCAATAAAAAGAGACCCCACTTTATTCATACTTTTATAGTGATCATCAGTTGTACCAACATTCGTTTGCAAATATAAATTCAAAATATTGAATGAGTCTTCTACTTCATTCATGGAATGCTGATGAACAATTACATCCACCGAACCCTATCATTACTTTCCGTTGCGCTTAGAATTGGATCCAGTAATTTAGAGCTATAGTGCTTAATAATATCGTTTTCTGTAGGAAAGCTCGATGCACAAATTGCATTGTCAAGTTCAATATAATCGTTAAGAGTAGCATTGGAATTTATTCTATTTACTTTAAACCACGTTGCCAACGACTGGCATTTGAACAAAGAAGCAGCATAAAAAAGAAAAAAATCAAACATTTGGTTTGGAAAAAGGGACCTCCCCTAACAGCAAAATGCATTTATACTTAAAACAAAAATTCGACTTATAAAATGCACTTTCCCATATTCCTATTGGCACGGAACAAAAGTTTTGTTCGAGTTATAGAGAAATTCGAGTTGTAGAAGTTTGAGTTATGGAAGCAGAATTGTATGTAATTTGCTCTCTAAAACCTTGGTGCACTGTTTTTGGTTCTAGTTATAGAGAAATACGAGTTATAGAAGTTCGAGTTATGGAAGTTTGACTATATTATAAAGAGTAAATTCCAATGATTCTCAAGTAAAGTTCAGAGATATAGCGAATACCTAATACCTAAAAGATATTAGTATGCAATATCAACTCTATTTTTTTGTAAATATTAAATGATGCGGGAGATAGATTTATAAGTTATTTGCTTAGAATGTTTGATATGATGTAGTTACAATCGTCAAATTAGATCAATTGCGCTTCAAATGGTCTGCTTAATCACTATTTTTTCAAATTTGATCCATAGCAACTACTACCCCTGCTGCCTGTAAATCTCACAACGATGCTGGAAGAAAATGAATTTTTAATGCAAACCATCCTCCACAATACATTTAACATATTAGTAACTTTATGAATACTATCTAAAATCGCATGCAGGGTTTTAAAGAAACAATATAGAATCTTAAATTTTTTTATATATTACATTAATTTATTGTTTTTTTTTTGTTATATTACATATATTAAATGTATTAAGAGATCATATATAAGTATACAATACTTCCAAAGAATTTGCAAGACAACTGAACTCAAATACGTCAAATAATATATTAACACTTTTTGTGCGTCTTCAGAATTTGGAAAGAAAAGAACTACATGTATCTGAATAGAAAATATTTTGAACTTATTTTCGATATTATTTTTCTTATTTTTTCCTTTTTTATTCTGAGAAAGAAGCGGCTGACGAAAACAAAACAAAAACTAATTTATTTAATGCGTTTTTTATACGAGAATCCGCTTTCCTTCCAGCGAAATATTACGGTCATTACCAGTAATGCCAAACGTGACGAACGCGTTTGTAGATCTTTTAACCCCGGGTCAATATGGACTTAGCGGTTGTCTTAACTTCCTCTATGTACAATTTTTGACATAAAAAAATTCATTTGAAGTTTATTAGACTTACTTTGAAATTGTTTAAATGCGTAGTTGTAAAAAATTGTTAAAATGAAAATAATTAATTAAAAGAGGCAAATTAGAGATAATGAGATTTAAAGGTGATAATAAAGTAGCATAATTACGAAGCGTAGTAAAAGAAGTTCTTAGAAAAGTATATCAAAACATATTATTTGCTCTGATTGATCCACGATTCAATCCTACCAATCCTTCAAGCTTTATGAAAGTCTCATCAATATGATGTATTTTGGTTACAAATCTCTTTACTCTTAACTAGTTCTTTAGATTTAAAAATAAGACATAATCGCAAAGGTTTAAAACTTTCCGTCCTTCTTCTTGTAAGAAGGTTCATTCAGTGCGTTCCGTTATTTGGCTTTACCTTTATCTCGAGTGTATTTGAATGGATGCATATTTTATCCCAGTAATGGATTGATGGAAAAACTTTTACTTCACTGAAGTAGGAAGTAGCGAAGATTTCAAACACTGTTTTAAAATAATCATAACATTTTTGCTAAACGTTTTTCGAGTATTCTCGTATGTATTTTTGATGTACTCGAAAATAGAAATCGAAACATTTTTAAAATAATTGTAAAAATTTAAATTTGATATAATTTCACTTTATTCAGAAATACTTTCTATATCCGGAAATCCAAATTATAAATCAGTAAATCTTACATGGGAAGTCGAGTTCGTGACACCGGCTCAAGTATTGTCTACAGACTCATCCAATATAGATACAGTGACAAATACCAGTAGTGAAGTGGAACCACCAAAAGGATTTCAAATCATTTTCTGTGAATTACAGTCAACAGGACCACAGCGGTGTCGTTCTAAGACAATTAATGGTAATCAACATCTT
This sequence comes from Teleopsis dalmanni, assembly GCF_002237135.1. NCBI lineage: Eukaryota > Metazoa > Arthropoda > Insecta > Diptera > Diopsidae > Teleopsis > Teleopsis dalmanni. The sequence goes on from NC_051848.1 coordinate 11,974,898, forward strand.
GAATTAAGAAATAAGAGAGGAAGGCAAAACTCGAGGCAAGTAGATGCTTAATGTAATAAATATACCAATCAAAATCTACTTTACTAATTCAAATCAACATTTTATATAATCTACATTTCTATTCTAATAATAATAATAATAATAATAACAAGTAGACGTGAAACATTTCTTTTCTAACTCCAATTCCAGACCGACTCTACACTATACAGCCACAATTAATAATCTGCGAATGGCAACCAAGTACAGTTTTCAAATAAATCCGCAACAAATATATAAAGCAGCAAAAGTTGCCAAACGATCTGAAGCTTTGGATATTGAATTCGAAAATGACGTTAACAGAGTAAACAGCACTGGTCAAACAATAGTAGTGCCCACGAAAGGATGTAAGTTGATTACTTTGCTATTTGCTGTGGTTCACTATCATATCAAATGCCTTATTAGTTTCAGCAGAAGCAACCAAATGTCTGCCACATGCTTCAGAAATCGAGGTGGAAACTGGACCCTATTTCGGTGGAAAAATTATAGTAGACGGTGGTGCTTGTAGCATAGAAGGGAGTTCGAATGACCCTAGAGAAAATTATACGATGCGTATAGACCATAAATTGTGTGGCAGCTTAATTAAACCAGAAACCAACACTGTGGAAACATTCATCACAGTTCAGGAAAATTTAGACATCTTTACACATAGTACTAGAAGGTAATTTTTAATATAATGAGAATAAAATAATATATTAATGAAAGAATTAAAATTAAAGAATTTATTACATGTATATGATCCTATTCGTCTTTACAAATGTTGATCCCCCTTTTAGACTTTTTTTAATACACAACATGTACTCGTATCTCCACTCTATACATAGAACGATATCTGTAACTAAGCTAAGAAGAGATCAAGATTTATAGAAATCATCTGAACCTTATGCTCTACTCAGAGTTACTGGATGAAACAAGAAGTTTCAAATATCTACTAAAGCAAGGACGGTACAGTATAGATACTTATATAGCATCTACTACATTGTTTAAGACTGAAAAATATCTGCAAAATTTTTCAAGTAAATACTACATATCAAGGCAAATAGGTGGTATATATGATTACGATTAAAGAAATTTTGGAATAAAGTAAAAATACAGAAGACTAAAATGTTTATTGATAAGTATTCTTAAAGCCCGCACTTTGAACAAGGTTCTTTATAAATCTTAAAGATAATATTAATTTCTTCTTTCGCATATTCGCATCTTTTTGAAAAATAAATTATTTCTGCAATTAAAATATTGCAATTATTATATTGAAGTCTATATGCACAATATCTATATTGATAATATAAAAATTATGCTTTTCAACATTACATTTGTGTCTTACAGATTCGTTGTAGTTTGTAGTTTTCAATCTGGAATGCAAACAGTTCGTGCTAGCTTCACAGTACCCGACAAAAATGGAAAAGCTTCATCCGTTGAAGAACTCGCCAACTCAGATGAAAGCGCAAGTAGAGAACCGCGTCAGATGCGTTTTGTGGATAAAAGTGCGTTAATATTGAAAGAACCAAGTAGTTCAAGTGAGAGCAAGTCTGTTCCAAAAAAAAATGAAAACTTTATGGAAGAAAACAAAAGTGCAACAAACACCAGTTCAAAAAATGTAAATGAAAAATCGGAAACAAACCAACAAATCAGAGGTCTAAAATCAAGCCCCAAAAAAAAAATTATTAATACTAAAGAAAATAAAACAGAGTTGCCAATAAAAAATATATTATCGGCAAAGTATGCAAAATTAATGACTGAACAGGATGAATACAAAGATAGTGGAGGTAAGTTTCAATATATTTGTACATGTATAATATATGTATGTATATGTATAATAAATAAGTACTTAATATATAGCCTTGATCGCACACTTGTCAAAAGTAAAGTTTATAGTAAGTTTTTAAGTAATAAATGTATGAATAAACGCATGTTTATAGAAATTGTACATACTTACGTATATTACGACAATATGTTTGTTATAAAACTATTATATATAATATTTATAATGTACATAAAAACAACATAAAAACACAATTATTATAATTATTCGTAATTTTTTTTCAGTTATGACGTCTCTAATTCATTATATATCCGTGAACTTCGGTGGTGCAATTCTTGCAGCTACACTCTTTATGGTTGCTCTGGGTACACTGATTATTGTTGTTTATCGTGAAGTGCGACTACAAAATTTGAGAGAAGTAGTAAGAGTTAGAGATCACTTTACAAACCCACAATTTCAACCAAAAACAACGCCCATCTCATTGCACCAAAAACTTCAATGTAGAATTTAGAATCTATTTTTAATTTTTCACATTTACATTTAATTAATTATATTTAATTAATTTTATTTCATAATTTTAATACGTAAGCAATCTGCCTATAATTATTTCTTTGATATAAGTGAGGGAAGGTGTATGGAACGCTCGTTGAGGATTAATAGAACATTGTTTCTTTTTAAACCTAACACTACCAAAATTAGATTAGACTATGACTTTCAAGAGTAAAAGCATTTCTACTTAATATTATTTTTATTTTTAATTAAATTATTGATAAATATTTGTCATTAAAATAAATAATAAATAATAAATAACATTTACTACTTTCTACATTGTTTGTTTTAATCAAATTAATTTTTATTAAGGTATATTGAATAATTTTATACAATTATCTCATTAAGCATTTTATGTGCTTCAACAAATTTCAAATAGAAAAAGCTGGTAATACTCGTACTTAGAGTGAAAACACTTTCAAACCCAAAAATATTATTTTTAATTTTTAATTAAGTGAATTCGATATTGTCCAATATCTAAGGGCAATGGTCTCTGGAAACATCTACTGATTAAATCTTCCTTATATTATTTTTAGACTGCAGATATCAGAAAATAAATAAATAAATAAATTTCTACAATGTGTATGTAATATTAAAACTTTAGCTAATTTTCATAATATTATTTTCATGAGTAGTGTTTGTTATCTACTTTTATTTATGCGTCATTCTTTTAAAAACGCGATGGGTTTTTGCCTCATCTCTTCCGATTTGGCTAAAAAAATTTTTATAAGCTCCTTGAATAAAATAAAAACTCCAGTATCTTCAGATTTTTTCTTAGGTGTTTTGAAAATTTGCATTTTTAACAAATTTTTGTATAACATAGACTCTGTAAATTATAATTACTGAAAGTTTTTGAAAATATTAAAGATAATTAATTGAACCTTTCAAAAATCGTTCAAACAATCAAAATGGTTTATTTATAAGTATATATATTATTTATGTATAAGTATGAATATTAAACATCAATCGAAAACTATAGATGCAGTTTGTAAAAAATTGTTCAAACTAATAATGAAATATTCAACCATTTATTTTTAATATTCAAAATCTGAAGGTCTCTATCATAAACAGAGCCTACTATAAAATATTGCTATTTACAAAAGAGTCTAAAAATCTCAATATACGAAGAGGAGATGATAAAGTCAATTTTTGTTGTAATCTGTCCCACTTATACCATTAATAGGGCCAGTGACGTCTGAGAAGTCGGCGACTGCCTCGCGCCACAGCGGCCTCACAAATAGTTGTATGTATTTCTTAAAACCTTGACTATACTTACTAGAGAAAAAATTAACTCATTCGGTATATTAAAGAATATAATTTAGAAGAAATATATATATTAGGTAGTATGTTATGATTATTTTTGTAATAATACAATGGATATGCGTTCTGGACTGTGTATTTTTCTGCTGACTGGTTATCCTTGAGTCTTGGAGTCATTCATTTTATATGAGATTATAGACTTTGAATCTCTGGCGGTTGCAATTATAAATATTACTTGCATATAACTATTTAAGTGCTTCAAACTTTATAGTATTTTTCGGGCACAACAAATACGTATAAATAGGTTAAAATGTTAGATAGTAGAATAAGCAATTTAATTAATATTCAATTTAGTTAATATTTGATAAAATTATGCAATTATAACTCTTCTTTATTTTCAATATAATTTTCTATAAACTAAAGGGAGAATGGACTATTGCAGTGATTGCATTCAATTGCAATGGGTCATTGTGTAATGTACAATCCTTACACTCTGAGCGGCTATTAAAATACGCTCTACTATTGGCAACGCCTATAACAAAAAATTATGTAATTTAAATTGACATATATGTATGTGGATTAAATTTTGTTTAAAAAAATAATTATAGACATATGTGAATTTTAAATACCATATAAATAAAGTTCAGCAGTTAAAAATTAGTAAATAACTGATTTGTACTATAACAATCTCTGCGAAGAGTATTGAAGCCTATTTATTTTAAATTTATCCAAGTCCAATTGAAGTACTTACCTATATATTCCTTAATGAAGATGTAATAGTTTGAAGAAAAACAAATATAGATACTTACCCTGAAATCTCAGAATAAATATAAAAGAAAATTTCATTTGTTTATTTCATTTTGAAATATATTTGTAAATATATATTTGCATAATTTATCAATATATATATATAATCAGATCAACTAATACAATTACTGTTAAATGACAAACTATATATTAGTATTTAATCTTATTTCTGGGCTCTAAATTACACTAGAAAAAATGTAAAATTTCTCTAAAAATGAAACAGTCAGTTGCGGTCAGGAAACTTAAAAAAATTGTGATTAAATCAAAAAACCAGAAAAATATTTATAAATCTTAGATCGTAGACAGATTATAGTCAGATCATATATAGCTTTCTTCAGGTACTCTTATGTATGTCAAACATGAGCAATTTGGCACTAATCTCTTAATAGACTAGTATATAACTTTCTTCTCAATTTTAATACTATGTAGGAAGAAAATAATACCATTTGCTTTTATTGCTAACGGTAAATAATTAATATTAAAATAATAGTCATAAATCATAATACAAAATTAACATTGCAGTATTTAATATTTCTAGTTTTAATAATGAATAAAAATAGTATAATTTGACTTACATGATATATATATATTTGTCTGTCTCTCTTTCTCTCTCACACTCTCTGTTTTTCTCTCCCTCACACAAATATATATTATATACTATATAATTTGTAAGTATAATGATATTAATAATATACATAAGAATACATATATTTATATAATATCACACCTACAAATATACAATTATAACCATCCATTTTTAAAAATTAATTTATTACAAATTATTTAAATAAAATTATTTCAAAAAAAATAAAAAATATTTATTTTTAACTGCGTTTTACCATATATTAAACTATTTTTTATAGTTTTTACAGTTTTTTATTTTTTTTATCTGTCTCATTATGTGTTATATTATTTTATTTTATATCTTTTTCTTTCATATATTTTTAAATTTATTTTGTTGATATTTATATTTTAATACTTTATTAATAATTATGAATTACTTTTATAATTCATTTATAAAAAAAATATTTTTTTTAATTTGCATTTTTTTCATTCTTTATAATTATTTTTTATCATTTTTTATTAGTAAGAAAATAACTAATTTGTTACACTTTATTTGTTATTTTAATGACTAATAACTTTTATTTTTTTTTTTTGTAAAATGTATTTAAGTAATTTTTAATTTATTTTGGCAGTTCACATATCATAATTTAATTCTAATTATATTAATCATTATATATTGATTTATTTCTTGAATTATATTATTGGTTTTAATTGATTATTATTTTATAACAACTTTTTTATGATTTATTTCTAATAAGTTATTTTTATTTTTTGTTGTTTATAAGAAAAATATTTTTTCTAAACATTTTATTTATTATTTCATACACTTGTGTTTTTTAATTTATTTAGTATATTTTATTTAAGTTAATTACAAAATTAAGGAACAGTTTTAAAATTATATAAAAACAATTATTTAAAAAATGTTGGGCTTTATTTTATTATTAATTTATAACAATTTTTTTATTATAACAATAATTTTCTATGAAATTGATATTTTTTTTTTCATATTTTTATAAGAAAATAATTCATTTTTTACAATTTATCTAATTATTTTGCCAATATTATTACTTATTATTTGATAAAAAATTAGTTGTTTTTTTAAATATTTTATTAAAATATGAAATAATATTACTTTTAATTATTTTTTTAAGTTTATTACAAATATTTTGATCCATATTGTGAACCATCTTTAGTGCAATTTATTTTTCAACCCATTTTTTTATAAAAAATTTATAAATAATTTTTATTTAATTGTTAATTTATAAAATATATTTATCTTTAATATTAAAAAATAATAAACTCTTTATTCAATTTATTTACTCTTTTTTTGCTTTTACAATCAATTTGAATTAAATGTTCAAATTTTGGCCATTTTGTATTTTAACAAATTATTCAAATAATAACAAAATTCCAATATTTTGTATTTTAAATTTAAATACTTTTAAATTTTTAAATTTAAGACCTATGTACCTAAAGATAATTTAATAATGGAGGCACATAATTTGCTCATGGGGTCCATACATATCGGAAAGACTTCGTATATCATTAAGATACCCGTTACTCGCAGAATCAAAAATGTTATTGATGTATAAATATATATAAAATATAATATATATATATTATAGTATATATATAATATATAATATACATAATATATATATACATAATATAATATATATATAATATAATATATATATAATATAGTATATATATAATATATATATAAAATATAAATTATGGGTGTGGTTTACAAGAATTTTGCTATAATAAAACAATAATTTTTATTGGAACTGCTTGTAAAAAAGGAAAGCATCTACAATATTGTACAGACTAAATTTTATAATATTAACAATAATCGAAATCTACAATATATACAAAGTGTAGGGAAGAAGTGCATATATTAAAAATGTTAGAATTTATGCCATTTCCGCAACTGATCAATATGTAAATGTACATATAATATAAAATAAAGCATAAAATAACACTTTAGAAATTACATTAATTATAAAAAAATATATAAAGCATTATTATATATAATATATAAATGGTTTGTATTAATTTTAGGCTAACATTTTGGTAAATTTGTAGCAGTGCCGCCGGTGTCGAAGTGTTGCATCAACAGTTGTTGCAGATTGACCCGCAGTGCGCGCTCCTCATTGATTTGCAATTTAATTTGCGACATGTCGTGCTGCATCTGCCGTATCGCGGTCCACAACTGCCGTAGGGTTGGAGTCATGTCCTCATTTTCCAAACCTAATTAGTTTTATTGGTCAGTTAATTAGTTGATTAGTTGAGTGGTTGAGTGGTTGTTTTTTAAATTGATAGGTTCGTTGGTTAATTAGTTGGATACATTGTTTTAGATAGTTTCAGTTTGTAATTCAATTTTTTTGTTTGAATGTTATTTGCGAATTTGAAAAGAGAAAAAAAAATTAAAGAAAAACTGTGGTTTGCTTTTTTTCTTGCTTAAATTTTCCATATTAATCTACTTAAATTAACATACAAAAATAAAAGAAATAAAAAAGTTATACGTACTACTTTTGCCAATTTTACAAATTTAAATATATACAGAAATAAAAATTATTAACAATAAAAACAATGAAACATTAAAACTTAACGTATACATATATGTAATTACATATAGGTTAGAATAACCAAATCCAATTTTATAAAGCAATTTCTATTTATGTTATAGCTTCCCTTACCACTAACTAAAGAAAAATTTATTACATTCACGTACTAAACTCGTCATCCAATCGAAGTGGAAAAGCTACCATCATTTTCTATATTTTATTCATGATTTTATAAATACTGTAAATGTCGGCAAACCACCAAATCCTTCTTCTTAGTCTTCTTAAGCATTTGATATAATCTTTACATAAGGTCATAAAGGATATGAAAGGAATAAAGAGAAGATTTTCTAACTAATATAATTAGATAATTCCATTATAGACCTCGAATCATTTTGCTAAGTTAACAATTATTTTACAAACAATTTAATTTGCAAATACAAACAATACATCCAGATTTCTGAAGACCTCATAAGAACACACCATAAGTAAAAAGACTAAGCACATCTTAATTGATGTTTAATTAAATTTAAATGGAAATTTTTTTAAACCTTAACAAAAACAATGTAAAACTGTAATATGAGTTAAAGACAGATTACTTTTAACTTAAATGTCATCTAAAAAAAGCGGAGCCTTACAATTTTTATGGGCATTCTCAATTCCCTCGAAATGAATTTGCGAATTATTCAAACTCTTCAAATCCGATCCAGAAAGAACTGATCTGATCCAGATTAGTGTAAACTTAATACTATTCTATTAGAGATATAGAGTATTAAAAGATCAGACTGTCTAGCTTAAAGAGGCACAAGTGATTCTGTCACAGACTTTCAAAAATAAGTTATTCTTCAAAAGACTAAAAAAGGATTAAATTGGAAATTGTTTTTAAATTCTGCAGTAAGGATATCAAAATTTACACTGAACTATTGAAAAGTCACTGTAAACTCAAATATCATCTAACAAATTTGGTTTAGATGACGAAGATTCCCTTAGACTTCCGATTCTTATGACAAAGCGCATACTATGAATAAATCTCGCTACAGTTGGACACAGAACCAATATCTGTGGTTCGAGACTTAAAAAACCGAAGACAGGTAAAATTAAACCCGTAACAGTTACAAGATTTTTTAATAATCTAGAACAACAAAAAGAATGCATATACGATATATATATATATATTTAAGAACTAAGCTCTATGACTATATCTATGATTTTATTGATTTATTAACTTGATTTGCAAGAAATCACCATATGAATTGCGTTTGATTTCAAAATATAAGGGATGAATGTATTTGCAGATTTGAACAAACATACGAATATATTGCTAACCCGAATATATATTGCTAAATAAGAATATATATAGTGTATAACCTATAGCTTGAAAACTAAAGAAAATGATTTTTTTGACTTCAAAATGTGGTAAGATCGAAATAAACCTTTAAATATTTAATCATATTTGTTTATTTACTATGTATATAAATTTTTAATAAGGCTTAAAAAAATTTGTAATCATTATTATTGTTTTTATTCCTTTATCAATCCTATTTACTCAAAGAATCCTCTTATTTATGGTACGCAAATCTTTATAACTTTCTTTTTATAAAACCTATTAACTGATTTCTTATTCGAATTTGACTTTCACACGAACTATATCTAACTACCTTTAAAAGGTCACGTCCTTCTCTTTATACTCCTCTGTATAAATATAAATCTATTGTAATATTTACGTAGTAAGTACACTAAAAATAGAAAACAAATATATTTTAAATATAAAGTCAGATAGTACAATCTTAATAAGCAAAACCTATAGCCTAGTAATATGTATAGAATATATTTAAAATCTATATTTACTTAGCGAAGACGTTACTTAAAAGTGGCAACTATTTACGTCGTATGACTAATTTTAATACCATTTATAAAACTTTTTTTTAAAAACTGTGAAAAACAATACGGAACTTTTTATTGAAAGTTCAAAAGTGTAATAGGAAAAGAATTAATGTAGTTTACTAAAGTTATTTCCAAGCAAAACTGCACCAACGGAGCACATATAGAAGCTTTTATCCTTTAAATTTTATTTAAATGTAAGCCCAACTTTCTGGCAGTGACCGAACAACAAGACTAAGTTCCCAGCGACATCTATATTAACGACTTTATAATGGGCCTATTTACACTATCATGAACGTGAGATGAACTTGACGACAACAAGAACCCAGCGGCACCATTATGCCAGCGCTGAAAAAGTAAGCGAGGAGGTAATAGCTCTTCGTTTTTATTTTTCTTTGTTTTCGACATTTGTGTTCGACATAGGCAATTTCGGGGTTGAAATTATAAAAGAATGAAGAAGAAAAGCAAAGGAGTATTAAGAATTTCTTGTTTTGCCTACATTGTATACATTTAGTCTGCTTTTGATTTTAGTGAAGTGCGTGCAGTGAACAATTTTTAATATTTAAAATCAAAATAAAATCTAAAAATATAAATAAAATATAATTTGTGAATTTATCATAAACTCACTGTAAGTATATGCAAAATTAAGTAAATATATTTAAAGTGATAATTGAAATTTTTGTTTTGTATTATGTAGATGCTACTGCGTCAAGAACGAGTCATTCTAAAGCAAGGGGTAAAATGTAGTCAGCTGTTTCAATTGGAAAATTTTACAATTCAAACTGAGGAGGATTTAATTCAATTTAATGAAGAAATCACTGCCGTTGAAGTAGTTGTAAGTTAAATTATATATGTTTCTTACTTTCAATTTCAACTTATTAATATATTCACATGTAACAATTTTATTAATTCATACATTTCTTTTCATCTATTACGTTATTTATAGACTGCATCAATGAGACGCGTTATTAAAACACAACCAATTACGCGAAAGATTTCGTGGAATTTTGGAGAATGGTACCCAAGGCAAGAAGTCCTTAAGAGCGTTAGAGAATGTGACAGCAGCACTTTTTGGTATGGTATATTGTACATAATTAACTTTAGCGTATACAATAACATACTTTTGTATTTACAGATGCTTTAAGTACAGATGGTAAGCCGGAACAAGTGATCGAGTCGAGTCTGGAAATCTCTTCAAGGTTTTAGTAACAATTTCACAGAAAAATATTCATATATATAAGTATGTTATATTTTTTTATGTAAATATTAATATTTTAATTTTATAAAACATAAATATAAAATATAATTTATCCAAAAAAATTTATAGTATTTTATTTAAAAATCAATAGCATAGGTAAAATTTAAAAGGTAAGCGAACATGTCAGCGCTGATATGTTGTATTACAAATTCGAAAAGGTAAGCTAACATGTCAGCGCTGATATGTTGCATTACAATTTCGAAAAAGTAAGCGAACATGTCAGCGCTGATATGTTGCATTACAAATTCGAAAAGGTAAGCGAGCATGTCAGCGCTGAAATGTTGCATTACAAATTTGAAAAGGTAATCGAACGATTCAGCGCTTGCCCGCAATGACATGCACGTGTTAAAGTAATTAGGAGTTTCATTTGAATAATCAGCGCTAGGCATTACCATTCAGCGCTGAGGGAATCGATTCCCTCAGCGCTGAAAGTCCCGCTGGGAACTGTCAGTTCAGTTTACACTATCATGAACTGTCATGAGCGTGAAATTTGTATTGTTTGGTGTAAACATATAAAATGCTTGTGTGTAGTAGTGCAGAGCACAGAAATTGAGAATATTCAGTATTAAAAGGCAAACATAAACATAATATTGCATATGTATTCGTGTTAAGCTGAAGAAACGCAGCAAATTTCATTGCGTGAAACTCATGAACTCACATCACACTCTCTTCCCTCTCTCATCTATAAGTAACCGGTTTTCAAGTTCATGTTCATGTTACGTTTATGATAGTGTAAATCGGCCCAATGACTTAAAATTCTGATTTATATTATAATACTACTAAATATAGTAGTATATATAAGATAAACGATCATTTTTCAGCATAATAACTACTAAGAGCCTATATAAAGCCAATAATAAACTATCGAACAAACAATGCTTTTATCGCGCTTCAGTGATAATCAATGATAAGTAATCTTAATACCGTCATCAACGCTATGCAGGGTATGATCAGCGCAGGTAAAAGACTATGAGCCTTGTAACATGAATTCATCGTTCAGGTGCGATTACAGGGACATTCCATTAAAAATCTCTCAATATTTTTAACCTAGAATCTATAAACTTTTATAACAAAATGGTAAAGCAATTTTTAAATATAAAAAAATTAGACAGCGGAATAACTGCTAGGATTGGGATAAAATTTAATAGAATTTTTTATAAAAAAATAAATTATAATAAATTATTAAAAAAAATTATTATAAAAAATTTAAATAATTGCAAAGCACAAAAATTATAGAATACTTTTGATGGAAAATGAATCAATATTATTGAAGTACACAGTCTGTCCAGTATATGGTTAAAATGTCTATGTCACAATAAAACAATTTTAAAAAATAATAATGTCCTTATTTTATTTTTATTTATTGAAATTAATAATAAAAATGAAGAAGAAAAATAATTAATGAAAAGATATACATAAAAATATTTTAAAAGTAACTTTTTTAATAATAAAAACATATATCCGCAGACAATATAAAATACCACAGTATTCGTTATTAAGATAGTTGTAAGGATCCACTGTGGATCGCTGATCCATTGTGTTGAAAAAATAAAGAACAAATAAAAATAGAAATAATAAAATATAAAAACAAAAAAAAAATTAAAAAATAACATAACAAATAAACAAAATATTTAAAAAAAAAATTTAACTTTAAAAAAATAAATATATAAATAAAAATAAATAACAAATGTATGTAAAAAAATTAAAAAAGAAATGTATGTATAAAAATATAAAAACTAAAAAAAAACATATACGCATAAAAATTAAAAAAAAAATATATGTATAAAAAATATAAAAAAAAATATATGTATAATTTAAAAAAAAAAAATGTATAATTTAAAAAAAAAAATATATGTATAAAAATTACAAAAAAATATATTTAAAAAAAAATTAAATGTGTAAAAATTAAAATAAAAAATATATTTAAAAAAATGAACTTATATGAGTACAAAAACATAATATGTTGTGAATAATAAAATCAGTTTAAAAAATAATATTATATACTAACATAATAATAGTTATTAAAACAATAACTAAGCAAAATGAAAATAATTAAAGGACCAATTATGTTAAGTTCGACCTAATCATTGTCAGTCTCAATCAATACTCTTAAAATATAAAATTTATACTAGTATATTTTTAAATAATATATTTACTGTTTATTTACAATCTGAATACAACTTTTACGACAAATAAAATATTTCCTTTAAACAACATATAATCAATAAAAAAATATTTACTAAAAAACAATATATAATTTTAAATTACACGTATATCTACATAAGAATTACATACAAATCTTGTGCAATTTGAAACACTACATTCAATGTACCAAGTATCTGGAATTTATCAAAGATACTGTCTGTGAGATGCAGATGTTTTTTCTTTTGTATAAATAATTTTTCTGAAAATTGGAAAGGAGTTACATGAAAATGAGATCTACACATACATTCTGTGTATAAAATGTCCAGAATTTATAATTTAAAAAACTCTTCCATTTTGCACTTCCATATGTAATTATATATAACCATTTATTCTCATATAATTACTCAATACTGATATATTTATTAGAACTTCTTTCAATTTAATATAAATCACTTCTTGAGAAAAATTTTTAGGATTAATTTAATCAATTAATCATTTTCCTCATAAATAAAATAGATTAGCGTAGATTAGCGTCAATTATAGGTGCTATTTTCTTTTAATAAACACAAATTAAACTTAAAATTTTAATAAAAAAATACAATTATATATAAAACATATTATTATTAATTAATTAATTAATTAAAGACTCAATAGAAACATTTTTTTTAAATTTAATTTAAAAGTGTTTATTTTGGTTTTTGTTAAACCTGAAAAAAAGAGACGGACCTCATCAAATCGTCTCGTCTCGTTAACAGTACATATATTTTGTAGTATCTTCAAAGTGTTCACATTTTAGCAAATTTACTATACGCTTTCTTCGCTATGTGCGAAGAGTCTAAAAATAGAATATATAGTGAAAAATAAATCCCATATGAGATATAAATAAAACGTTTTCTAACGTAATAGTTTTTACTACTTTCTTCAGAAAATATTAATAGGTGCCTAAGAATGATTTATAACATTCTCTAAAATTTTAGAAAAATGTTTTATTATTAATATGGGTCTAAAAAAGTGCAGTTACAGACTTAAATTAATGTCTATTAAATTAATTAGAGATTAGTTAATACAAATCTAAATATGATTATTAGTAATAAATTATGTATTTGGTCATCCTCTCAAATTTGACCAAACCCAGAGTTACTAAATAAGGCTTTTTTAAAATTTTGTTAATTTTTTTTTATTATTAATTATTTAACATGTATTTAATCAATATAAACTTCATTAAAATAAATTCAATATAATATTACAACTCACAATATTTTATATTCCAATGAGTGTGTGTGTATGTAATTTGAAGCAAAATTTGTAAATAAAATTGTCTTGTATAAATTTGTAAAGAGGCTCAGTTTTGTGATTCAGTACTCTGAACCATTGGTTCTAGCCTAGATTAGGAAAGCCATAACAGTTAAGACCGTAAATAGGTTTACTTTTATTAAGTAATTAGAATTTTCGCTTTACTACCGGTTAGGTCCAAACCCAGTTGAAAACCGGTTCAATTCATAGATTATTGAAAACTGGTTTTATTTGGAGCTGGTTAAAAACTGATTCAGAATCGGCTAAGAATCAGTTTGGTTTACAGCAGGTAAAATCAGATTTGATCAAGAATCGGTCAAAATTTGGTTTGGGTTAGAGCCGGTTATAGACTGGTTTAGTTTAAAGCCGGTTGTAAACAGGTTTTGCTTAAAGCCATTTGAAAAATGGATTGAATTAGAGCCAGTTGCTATTTGATTTAAAACCGATTGAAAATTGTTTTGATTTAGAACCGGTTGAAAACTAATTTGATTAAGAACTGGTTGAAAACCAGTTTGGTTAAGAACCAGTTGAAGACTGGTTTGGTTTAGTGACGGTTGAAGACCGGTGTGATCTGGAACTGACTGAAATGTGTAACTACAATGTATATATTTAAATTTAATATACTCATACTTAACTTGAAATATTTAGTTGTTTTAGGGCATTTAGGGCATTTTCACCTATAACACGCTAAAAATTAGTAATGCCAGGAATTAAGAAGAACAATACTAATTAGTATAAGTTTTTATTTTTTTATAAGAAATAATTGGAATTTTTTTTGTTGAGAAGGTTGCAAAATTCTGTATTTGAATATTAACTAAGTTATCTAAACTTAAACTATGGATATAATAATATTTAATAATTCTTCGGTAAAAAGTAGAAAACCAACAAAGAAGTATATTTTTTTGTCACAGTTATCAAGTCAAAGTAAAAAATAAAATTAGTATTTTCGCAACTTTATAAGCAGCGGAAATAAGAATTGCAGTAATAAAACAAGCGCATCGGCATTTGAATATATTTAAATGTCCACATATATTTTTTGCAATATAATTTTATGTTTAAATCAATAATTATTAGTTTTCCGCCATTGTTTCATAACGAAATTACCACAACACCAACTACCAGAATGATTCTGGCTATCACCATCTACTTTGTGATGACTATTACGACCATTTCTAAAATCATCGATATCGCGAGCATTTCTGTCTGAACTAATACTGTTCCCAAACGGATTGACTCCACACCTACCAAAATCATTTTCACAGTCTCCATCAGCATCGTCACTATTAAGTAGCTCTTCCCTTGCACAATCATTATGATCTATCAAATGAGGTGTGCTGCGCCGCAACGAAGTCGGTTGAAAACCTAAACCGATCATATAACTACCACCACCACCAGCACTACCAGCACCACCACCACCAATGCCGCCATAATTTGCATAACGATAGTCTGTTGTTTCGAATGATCTATTTAATCGTCGGTCGTAAAGACCTGGCGTTGAATAGCCATCTTTTTTTGTGGGATTGTTAAATGTATGTTCCATTGAACAGTTACGTTTTGGTGTCATTTGCAGATGAGCTTGATGCACAGCATTATTTGTAAATCTTGGCGGGGACATGTTTTTTTGTTGCATTTTCGGTGTAGTAAAAATATTGTCATAGCCAGAACTAAACCCACTTTTCAGACGATTTAAAGATTTACGCGTAGCACGCTCTTCAGAGAATGCACGATTTAGCACACCAGTTGCACTACCCGCACCAACAGTTGAATTACGATAACCGTTGGCGTTGAGAGACGAAACTGATGTTGAATACAAGTTAAAATTATTTGGACTGACTTCCCGCCATATGCATGACGAATTAAGACTACTCGTAGAGCTCTGACGACTGCCAGTTGTGCCACCAACACCACTCCTACATAGAAATTGAAGTTGTGGATTTGATGTGGAAAACAGTTTGCTGGTTTTAAGTTTGCCGCCTCGTATTGGTAAACATGGTGTCCAACGCTCAAGTGCTATATAATTTTAAACGAGATTTTAGAGAGATATAGAGAAAAATAAAATAGTGGAAGAATAGAACAAAACAACGAAAGCACAAAAAGAAACAATATTTGAGTTAGCAAATAAATAAATATTATATGGACTTATATAGACTATTAAATTATTATTGTAATCTAATTGCTATACACACACATAAATTGGGATGATCATTAATTTTAATTTGCACAGAACGAAAAATCGTTCTCTTATTGGAGGGGATGTGTTTTTGTACGTTCCGCATAGCAGGTTACCAATTGCTTGTGACATGGATTGACTAAAATATTTTAAAACATTTACTAAATTTGGGCGAAAGAGCGATTTTGTAAGCGACACAAAATGAAAAAGAAGGAGCAGTTCCTTCTCCAGCAGCGATTGCTTTAAACAAAAATGTAAAAAGAAAATATATAAAGAAAAAGTACTATAATTAAATTTTGGAGTGTTCTCGCAATGTTTTTCTTCAGATTTGTCTAACAACTTTTAAACTGTGAATAGATAAGGATTTTAAAATGAAAGGACGCAAAGCGAGCCTAATTCGAAAGCCTTACAATAAGAAGTTTAAAAATACTACATGGACTTGATGATAGAATTTAACGGGTACAAAATACTAAGGTACTTAATTATATAAATACACAATATCATCCCCTGGAATCCGCAGGAAGCTAAAACACGAGAAAGCCCAGATAGAGAGAGCTTGTTCACATTCTTTGCTTTGTATGCAATAAATATTATTACTATTTTCGGGTATAGATTTGTCAAGGAAATAATACAATACATTATAGAACCATCATATTAAAAAAAACTGGTTTAAATAACTGAATCTACATTTGAAAGTTATTCATCTATGAAAAACTAAGTATGCAGCAACTTCATTGCAGTTTCATTAATCTTAAGGACGATGGAATGGGTTACCTATCCAGCTCCTTACCGCTGCCTTACACTGCATGTATTAGAATCATAACGGTACAAATAAAATAATTACTTACAAAATATCTCGAAAATTAGAACAAAATAATAATTGGAGTTTGATAGTCACATTATCATTTGACGAACCCCAACTTAACTCATTTCATTTTGCTACATAAATGTCACTTTAAACGTCACTTTAAATACTAATATTTTTCTTGTGTATTAGAGTCATGTTAAGGGACTGTTTTTAAGGCGTTTATAAGAATTTGATATTATTCGAACTAAGAACTAACGAAAAAAGCATACCCTATATATACATCATGTAAGTAATGAGAGTAATGAGTTCGTCAATTTTTGAAACCTTACTCTTCTACGACGACTAAATACTGCGTACAGTTGGTTTTGCACAGTTATCAAGAATGGTTAAATAGCAATAGTTGATATGGAATATATATATATATATATATTAGGTTTTTCCTTATGTTTGCCAAAAAACTGGGTGAATAATAATATAGAATGTCAACACAACAACTATCTTGCAAAAAAATTACAGAAATAACACTTCACAAATATCATGTTCTATAATGAAACGAATTATTTTATTTAAATATTTTTATGTTTTATAAACGCACAAATACATGAATAAATATTTTTATAATTAAAATTAATGAGAAAGGAACTAAGGTCTTATAATATATAGTTTATTGTTATATCGAAAAGATACGCCGCTTGGAGTTGCAGTTTGAAAGCGCACCAAAAATGGGAAATAGTCAATCGCTTAATATATACAGGCATTAGCAATTCTTTGTTACCACTTGAAACAATCAACAAACAGGTAAAAAAATCAATATATGAGGTCACAGTATCAACCATCAATATGGCACTCGGAGAGGGTGATACTCAAAAACAATATGAATGACTTTAAACACCAACAATACATAGGTGGCATGGAACTTTAATTTCATTTTTCCTATTCGATTTTTACCTTTCCAGGCTTGAACTCTCCATTTTTGTCTCAATCACAAACACAGTATCAAAATCGTTAAAACAGTTCCATTAAAATTTAAAGTCTAAGTTCAGAACCCAAAATCATAAAAAAGCTATATAATAAGGTTACTAAAAGTACCACTTAAGTATAACTTGATAGAAACATAAACCAGTTGACATAAATTCATATTGAGTCCAAATACAATTAAGGAAAATTTCATATGTTTCTTTTATACTCTAAACAACCTCCAACAGAAAAATTATGTTATGGACACCAAAAATTTTATGACAAACCAAATGTTTTATGTCTTAAATAAACTACTCCAATATATTTCTGTAAACATTCTTTAAAAGCTCAGCTAATAGTATTTTATTCAAAAAGATAAACCTTTTAAGTAAATGTCGCCAATATCCCTGATTAATAGAGGACTAATACGCGATTAGCAATTATAACATATACGACTTCAATAATGTGCTCTAGAAAATTACTGTACTAGAAACGGCAACAACTCATAATATCATACATTCTTATATCACACAACAGATGGTATCAATAAAGAAACAGAAAATTTGCACAAAAAAAAGAAAAATTAGAATATGTTTACGGATTTCGCAGAGTATATGAGTATATGAGGCGCGAGTATCTCACGAAACAAATACATATGAGTTTGGAATGCATATATTAGTATTTGCAAATATTTTTAGATTACTTAATAAATACATGTAGGTCCTAACCTCAAAAATGTGAGATACAACCACTTGCGTTTACACATGTCTAATAATTGACATTAATAATTGATGTTAAGGAAATATAAGTATACAACAAAAACCCAGAACAAAATTGAGTTCAAAATGCACATCTGTGTAGTGGATTAGCCACTTTACTTAAAAAAACTAACTAAATAAGTAAAATAATATATAATTAGAGTTCACAAATAATAATAAAAACCTAAAAATTGGCACATGTGGTTGAAATGCAATAATAAATTGGAGTAACCGAGAATCCAATTTCAGGATTTTTATTTTTTTATTTTTAAAATCAATTTCTTTTAAATGCATACATTGCATCTACATTTTATCATTTCAAAACCACAGCTAACATACATAAAACATTAAAATTTTAAATAAACTTTTTATTCCAACGACACTTTATTGCCAATACACACTTGCGACAAAAAACCTGCGGCACTACAACTCTGCCACTTTAGCATGGAAATATATTTGTAACTGGACCCCACCGATGAGGGCACACTGCGCAATATGATCTCATCTCAAAATCGTAAAAACAGTAGATTTATAGTACCGTAATTTTTTACCACTATGTATACACCGACTATTATCCGACCTTATCAATATTTTTGATTTTATGCTCAAAATTTTAAATCAATGCAAGAACTACTATAACTAGCGAAAGAGTGAAAGTGATTTCAAACCTGTAATATACAGCAGAATTTATTATATCAATACATACATAACATACAACATAAACAACCTTTTACCAAAAAGCAGTTAAACTAAATGAGAGATACTTATTGCACAGGTGCACAAATATGAAGCCATTATATTTGTTTAAATAAACCGCCAAACAATAATGCTTAAATACTCTATTAACAAATGAGGTATATAAATTCATCTGTAAACTAATACCATTTCGATTTGGATAGAGCCAAACCATACAATAGTTTTTAAAAGAAAATTCAAAAATATTAAAATATTTAAATAGGAACACAATAAGAATAGCAAATGTTTAAGCAGTGCTTACAAATAAAATAAAATATACAAAACAGTATCAAGCAATCATAATAAACCATTGAACTACTGAAACCAACAAATAATCCTTACTATAATATATACATAGTTAGTGTTCTTACCTGAATGCACCGTATTGCGTGCATTGTTCTGATAAGCTGCACAATACGCCTCGAAGACACGCAACACCAAAGCGTCCTCTTCAAAAGTTGGCTGATTTTTACGGCCACTGCAATAACTTGATAAACCGGTGGAACCTCCACTCCCACTTCCTGAACCATTTCCACTTCCACCAGATACATTATTACTTGCATTTGAATTATATATACTTGGACGCAATGGTGGAGCTGGACGTAAAGTTGTAATACTCCAATTAGCTTTCAAATTTAAAAAAAAATAGATTTATTTTCAGCAAAAACAAATTCAAATAAATTACTTATAAAACAAAAAAAATTACTTTAATTTAATAAATTATTATTTAAATAAAAAAATTATTGAATTATTTATTAAACCTATTACTTTAGTAAACGCGAGCAGTTAAATTTAATTTTAAAGCGATTATGGATTCTTTGATAGAGATATATAAATTTATTTGAATATTAATTTCTGCTACTCCTGGAATGTAAATATTATTAAAGCTAAGTTTGTCATATAACTATTAATTATTAATGTATCATTTTTCCCTAATCCTCAAGTTATTAATTATTATTTCAAAAATTATTTCACTGTTTGAAATCCATTCTTAATTCTCACAACAGAATATATATATGTTATATATATGTAGGTACATAGATTTTTTTAAACACTACTAAATTTTATGAAATGATTTGAAAACGCCGTTCATTAAATACCAGGGTCCATAGATATATAGTTTATTTGATATTAATACATTTTCATATATATGACCAAAAAATGCTACAGTCCTTCTATTGATTTTATGTAGAAAAAATTGTTCGCTGTGAACTAATAAAAAATTTTAAGAACAATACAACTTAAGAACATAAGATCATCTATAACATATATAGATGTAACAATTATAGCTAAATTAAAACCCTATAGAGAAAATACACCGACAATGGAGATTGCATCATCTGGACTCAGGTTAAGTTTAACGTTCCCTACCCAACCCATATCCTCACTCCTATATTATATCTCATCACTTCCCCATCCTTTTCTGCTATGCAAGTTAAGTTATTCTCACTGTTTAAGTGAATACGAGAATGGAGAATGGTATAATAAAATAAAAGAACATATGCTTTACTAAAAGTGAAAGACGTCAGATGAGAAATCTATGACTGCTTCAATATATATTTGTTAATGCATTTTTTTTATTATATTTTAATTAAAACCTTTTGTGTTTCCTGTCCTTGCGTTTGCTGTTGTTATTGTTGGAGCTGCTGTTGTTACCACCGTGCTTGGGTTTTGAGTTTTCGAAAAATTGTTCGATGTCTGGACTAAATTTGATTTGCGGTTTAGAGGCACTGGATGATTTGGTGGATTTGGTTGTTGTTGCTGATGATGAAGAAGTTGTGGAAGCTGAGTGTGCGTGTATTGATTGTAGCTTAAGTGGTGATTGAACGATAGACTCCGTTTGTGTTGTGACTGATGTGACATTGCAACTGAGGTCGTTGTTGTCAGTGGTGTCGATTGATTTGTCCGTTGATTTAGAAGAGTTATGTTCGTTGGAGGCGATATCTGTGGAAAAAAATATAAAATAACCATTATTTATTAATAAAAAAAATTAACCAGATATTTAAATTTTTTTATCTCACTTTTAATTAGTATAACTTTAAAAGGTTAAATATAAGGTATTGTTTTTATTGAACATTGAAAATAACAAAAGGACACATTTCTGCAGTTAGTCGTGAATGTATCCACAGTCACAGCTGAAAAGCGCAAGCAAGGCAGTAAAAGAGTGCGGTGTGGTTTGTGGTGAACATGGTTTGAATTTCCTCTTGATCGAGTTTCTTTTAAAATCAATTTTAATATTTTTTTAAATCCAAATTTTGTTAATATGTTATAGTAATAATATGACATAATTAAAAATTTTGGCAGGCAAATGATTGAACTTAATGAAGTAACAAGCTGACAACAAAACGAAATTCTTTTCTAAACAAATACTAATAAAATTAGTCACCAGCGTAATCATGCCAACACACAGCTTTCTTTTTTTTGGCCAGTCAAAAGAAGGCCAACGAACACTTGGTAAAAGCATTTTTGATATAAGAATATTTAGTATGTTGCAATGTGACATAAAGCACGATTTCTTGAACTTCTATCAATCACATAATCTCTTTTGGATATGGATACGTTAGCTGATGACATCTCTTCGTATTGTTTTGAAATCAATACGAATATGTATTCTGGAGTATCTCGAATTAATGCAAATAACATTAGATTACCTTAAGCAATTTGTTGTAGTTATAGAATTTTCCACTTAATTTAAACTTAATTCAGAGTATTAAAAATGGAAAGTTTTTCAATTAATGGTTAAAAGTGTCAGAACAATGTGATGTGCGAGCAGCTCGAATATTCTCGAATTCGAACATTTGCCTCAAATACTTTAAATGTTCAAACAGCAAATTAGTGCTATATTTCATTTTATGTTTAATTTTTTGTTTTATACAAATATGTATAACAATAGATACTTGGAGACCTTATGATGTTCAAATATTATCGAGCGTTTTGCTGACCCCCAACCAAATGTACAAACATACTCGAACATTGTGATGCTCGCAGCACAATATACATACATGACCAGCACTTTGAATCTGTCAAATTCAAATCACCAAATCGATTTTTTTTCAAATTTCAATTTTGTCACTTTACTATTTTTAGAACACACGTATAAACCACAGCTATATAAATATATAATAGTTAATTATTACAATAATTGTTTTCCTATTTCGGTGCTGTGTTACTTGCTGATTTTTTGAAAGACTAACAAATAACAATAACTTAAATTTTTTCCTCACTGGTATATGAAGTCCTATTTTTCTGCAAGATCTCTCCAGTTTTACTTAAATAATAAATTCCTTAGATGGTAGATAGAAATATAATAGAAATATATAAAAATACTTGAGACGTTATAGTAAAGCATAAAAAAATGTGTAAATTTAACTTTTCTTATGCCATAAAGATAATATGGGGTACATATGATATGATGGACGTACGTAAAGCATTTCAACTGATTTCTATAATGCTATATTGAAAGTACTTAGATTTGAGGTAAATCAAAAATAATTTATATCAGATTTAAGCATATATTTAAAAAAAAAGCATATGAATTCTCTTCTAATTTTTAAGTTAGTAACAGTTTCGATTAATTTGAACTTTAAAATGCTGATGAAGAAACAGAAAATTGCCATATTCGCAACATACGATTAAAAAAATATTATTTTTAAAACTATATTATGAAACAAGAGCATGCTCAAACGACCACGCTCTTTAGTTTGCTTGCCTTCTCCAACTGCAACGGTATTGACATTGAAGACTTTGCTGTCAACAACAGCGATATCTCCAGAATCCAAGGACTCTACTTGTGCTAAAACTCTCAAACATATTGGACACTCATTTGAACGATTTGTCACCAATTTTCTTGCTGGATTCATTATGTTATCATTGCTGTGATTATGCTCACAAAGTGAATTATTGGATGACAACGTTGTTGTTGTTGTATTGGTGGTATTCGTAGTCGGATATGCAATACTTGATAGCGATGCGCAATCTTGGCAAATAGAACAATAAGTATTTCCTTCACTGTATCCCCTTGCCTCTATTGAATATAAGGAGTTGGTGCAGGCTGAACACTTCTCATCTTTGCTACCCTGCGAATTTTGCATCGTCACATGTCTTGGATGAGTATATACGATACCCCGTTCCACTTCCATTGGTAATTTTTCATTTTTCCACCAATGTGCATATAAGTCTGATCGAAATGTTTGAGTTGTTATTATATTGTCCTCTGATCTGCTTGTCAGTGGCAGTGAAAACATATTAGAAATATCATCGGCAGATGTTGTGGGGCATTCTAAACTTGAAATTTTTGGTTCAATTGTGTTTATTGGCAGTTTTTTCAAATTCAAGTGAAATGGACTAATATTAGGATTTGTAGGATATGCATTTGCCCTTTGTGTATCCGTCCCAATAAACGGTTGCACTTCAGGGTCAACAAGGCTTTGCGTTCTTAAAGGAAAGAATTTTTTACGAAACGTTCCACAAACTTCAAAATGCTTTGAGTCCATACAATTTGAAAACGATGGTAACATATAAGAAACGTCATCCGTAAAATCGTAGTCATTGTATGGTTTAATTGTATTTGGTGGATCTGGGGAGGTGATTGTACAGCTTCCAGCCATACCAGAATCACTGGAACGTGGACTTGGACACTGTGAACTTTCACAACATTTACATACACAAGAATGTTTTTCATTTAATTTTCGAAACGTTTCAGCTTCCTTGTTATTATTTGATGGTGTCTTCATATTGACACCTTCTTTGCTTTCATTATCTTCATTATTACTTATGTCAACAAATTGGTAGCTTATACAGCGCCTTAATGAGTTTGGCCGAGCATTCAAAGTAGAACTATGAAGAGTATCTTTAGGGTCAATACATAATTCGACTGTTGAAGAATTTCGCAATGAGTTCGATATTTTCTGTTCGCCATACATTCTTTCCAGAGATGCATCATCAAAGCATATCTCATATGGCATATTATTTGTAGTGCTATTCTTAATTGATTTGTTGGATGTGAACGGCGCAGCAAAAAGATTTAAATTTTTTTCTTCATTTGGAGCTCCACCACTATTATACAAAAGTTCTGTTTGTAAGTTATCTGGTGCATAACGACAAGCTGCTGGAATATCTATAGAACTGGAATGTATTTCATCACTCGTTGCAGTATATCTCTTATTTATTTGATCTTGGCTTCTATACAATGGAAAATCGCCTTGAAAACTGTTTTTAACAAAAATGTTTGGCATGCTATGTCGATCTTCTCGAACTTCCGGTATTTTATCACAGCCAATATGAATTCGAGTTTCATCAGAAAGTTCAGTTAAATTTTCACAAGCAAAGTACGCACCTCCAAGACGTTCGTTATAGTCAGAAGAAGGTTGCGAAAGATCTGAGTTTTGATACTGAAAGTCACCAGCGCGTGCACACACTCCTTCAAAATTTTTCTTACCGAAGTTGAGTGCAGCATTAGATTTTAAATTAAAATGAGCAGTGGAAGTATGGATAATGGAATTTTGTCCGGATGACTTGCGAGATAATATACGAACAGCATTTGATGCTATAATAATAGATTTTTTATCAGCGTCTTCTGAACTTGGTTTATATGACTGACGTTCACCAGATGAATCAAAATTTATGAGATTTATTGACGAGCAGTGTCTTCCATGTTGCAAAGTATTTGCTGCAGATCCATAGTCAATAAACGTTTGAGAAGAGTCATAGAGCGAATTTCGCTTATTTGTATAAAATTTTACATATTCAAATGGATTCGAAATACAATCACCACATTCTTTAGAACCGAAAGAAATATCTTCACTGTCACTTTCAGAGTCTGTTGGTAATTCAAAAGCATCCTGCCGTTCTAGTTCAGATTTATTTGAAATATTTGAATCGTCTGCTTTATAGGCTTTCGCATTTTTACACTTTTCTTTCGCAAGCGTCAAAGTGGTTTTGTGGCTCCTCTTTTTTCTCATTAAAATGCTCTTCAAATCAATACTCTGACGTATTTGTGGATACAAAAGCATTTTAACAATACCATCGTACAGTTTGCCGTCTTTAACAAGCTTTGCAAAATGTGCACTCAAGTTAGCATAGGGCGCAGCAGGTGGATAATTACTGGGCGGTAATGTTACGCGGAATGAATTGGATAAAGGCGTTGTATAGTATGCGCAAAGTGAGAAACGCGTACAATAGCCTCGCGTATCCAAGAAATGAGATATCTGCGATGCAGTAGGTTATTGTAATTGATTATTATTTGTCAAATAGAGTAATGGTATTGGTAGAATACGAAAACATATTGTAGTGGAGTAAATTATAAATTAAATTAAATTATAAATTAAATTAAATTATAAATTAAATTAAATTATAAATCAAAAAATGTTACAAATAAAAATATCATTAAACAAAAAAGTCACAGCACAACATTTAAGAGTGTATAACTGTGTATGCTATGCTGTGCCTTTTTTTTCAAAGAAAATCAATTGACTTATGAATGACATACATGTGGTGGTGGTTGCGGCGCAGCTCCACTGACTGATGAGTTACTTAAATTGCTCAGCTGCCTTTTAATGCCTATTGGTATAGTGGGGTTAGCTGATGTTAACAGTTCCACCCACTTGTTTGCTTCGTTCGGACCTTGACAAACAGCAACAATTTTTTCAATAAAATTTCCGCTTATTTCAAAAGCATTTTTAAAAGTATCGCTATCCTCAAGACGATTAACAACAATACCCGTTAAAGGCAACTTTCCCTAATAAACGAAAGCAAAGTTATATTACAACGATGAAATATATTTTAATTAAAATATAAATATATACCTCGTATATAAAAGCACTCATTCTTTGGCTGACACTTAAAATTAAGAGTGTTTGTGGGAATAATACAAAATAGCGATCACGGTGATCAAACCCAACAGCAACACTGCCCATATGAATTATGTCACCTGCGAGAAACAAACTAATTTATATCAGTTTTTTTAGACTTAATTTTGTATTCTTACCTAAAGAACTGAGTTCTTGACCTTGCCAGCCTCTGACAGGACCAGTCAGTACTTGTAGTTCCAATTCTTTTTGTCGACGTGTAGCTGAACATGTGGCCTTAAAAAAAATTTATAAAATTATTCTATTAGCACCTTTTCTCTCCATAAGTTTTAGAAAAAAGTGTTCACTATACGTAAAAGAATTAAGTTACGTATAAATACTAAATACTAACAGCAATATCCTTATAGACGGCTACACTTCGCTGCGTATCACCCCGATCTGGATGACTACTTTCCATATGACGTTCTAGCTCCTGCAACATAGCCGAGTATTTGTCGAGCCGTCGAAAAGGCTTTGAAAGTCCTGTTGTTAATACCAGAAGTCCAGGAGTAGCAGCGCCTTGACGTTCCATATACTTCTCTAGCTCATCTCTAATGAAATGAAAAATTACAATACAGTATATGCACAGAATTTTATATTGCACGGCTACTAACTTATGTTTATCTAATACCACAATCGCTTTTGGATGAGCAGCACAATACGCTTGATGCACATGTTTCATTAAAGGTGCTTTCGTTAAAAATAGTTTTCCAATACGATCATTGCATTCCTCCATCTGAGAAAGTAATTCATTATGTGTATTGACAACATCGACAAAGTTGCACATAAGTTGAACATATTCATCCTGCGTCAATCTATAAGATTTGATTTTTTAATAAATTTAATAAATTTATTGTTATCAAATTATTTTATAAACAAAAACTGTACATACATTTCTGTTTCCAATAAAGGCTGTAAAAAATTCTCTAACAGACCCTCAATTTCAGCGACATGCGCTCTTTCTGAATCAAGCAAATCCTTAAGTACTACAGAGCGATATTCTTGTATTTCTTCTGGAGGTCTCATTGTATCTGTTTTGGTTAAAGGCACTTTGTATTCTATAACGTAATTGCTAGGAAACCAGCCAGTCTTATCGTTAAGTGTACCTTCCCACCATCCTCCTTCTTCTCTTTGAGTAACTGTAATGAGATCTCCCTTTTTGAAACATAACTCATCGTTGTTACCACCTTTGAAAGGATATTCTGCTTGCACGATAAGTGGTGATTCCATTTTAAAATCGAACACTGTTTTTGTACGTTGTGCAGATTACAAGCTGCTGGTTACTGTGTTCTTTTGCGAGTGGAAAGTGAATCCTGCAAAAAAAAAAAAGTTACGTCAATTAGAATAAAAAAATTATTAAAAATAATTAAAATAGAATAATAGATTTAGAATACATTTTAATTTTTTATTTATTAACAATGAGTATTTAATAGTGTTTGCCTACACTGTATGAGAACTTTCACTAAAAATAGACAATAAAGTATATTTACTTATATACAAAATAATAGAATGTATAGACTTTATGAAGTTTAAAATGTCTAAAAATACTTTAATCAAAAGAATCTTCAGCAATTAATATAACAAGTTTCAATCGTCTTAGTAAACGTATCCGAAGTACGAAACAACACTGAAAACTAAGTGCCGCTAAACACTCTCTTTCGGGCTATAACATCCCTATCCCTGTAACTAATTGTTCATAATCTAAGCTAAATTGTGTTTACTCTTACTGCAATCATAGTAGAAATCGTCAAAAATATGCTTTACCAAGAAATTTGATCGAAAAAGCTTTATAATGGACATAAATCATGCTCGTCCCGTTGGAAGTAATTCATAATGCACCGCACCACGATAATCTAAGAAAACTCTTAACACAACCTTTGATTTGGAACGACTTCGGTTTCTTACGATCTCTTCTGTCTTGGCTCACCTTTTGCACTGTATTTGCTTAATTAGTTTGTGCATAGATCTAAATCTCATCTCTAGGCATTATGCATTTCATCTGATCGTAATAGTCAAAAAGCGTTATCTGTTTTTCCAAATAAATTGATGATTTTTGGCACTAAATGAGATGTCACTGTTTTCAGGCACAAAACATCTTTTAAAATGATTGGAACTGGTTCAAATATTACGTTAGCACAAAAAAAAAATGCAGATATTGACAGGAAATTTAAAACAAATATCAGTGACATATCATTGCGTATTTTAAATTAAAAACTTCACCTTATTTTTTGCTAACAATAGTGTGTTTTCATTTTAATCTTTTTGGATAGATTTTTCATAATCAGGTTATTTTAAGTCCATAAAACTTATATTGACTGCTTAGAACCTTTCCTCTATTCTTACCAAGGAATTTAAAGTTTTTAATACATTCAAGTATTAATTCGTCTGTCTGAATAACGTTCAGGTGATATAACCATGTTTTTTATTTTAACAAAGTGAATTTCTATACCAGCTTTAGTTGTCTTCTATTTTGAGGGACAGCTTGAAAAAGGCCTGCTTCTTTCGTGCTTCGCAAATACTGAAACGAAATGCTTTTACTAACGAAATGCTTAAATATTTTTAAAAAAACCGATGAATAGTGATATAAAAGATTCTTCTTCTTAAACGGTAGTACTACCTAAATCGAGTTTTAGTCTTAGACGAAGCTTGTCTCTATTATAAGTTTTTAAAACAATTGAATAGTTTGTATAATACTAAAAGAAAACAGTTTATATGATGATTGCAATACGTATTAGATTTGAAATAAACAAAATCTGTTTATATTTAATTATATATTGATATATTACATATTATAGTCACATCTCATATGAGAGGAAAACAGTAGACACACTATTTCACTACTTAAATTCTTTTTTTATAGACATAGTTATAGTTGCACACATGATTATAGTTATTATTATTGTTGCAAATATGGTCACCTATTATAGATTGTCGAAACTATCGATGATTTACTACCAGTAGTTTCAACTTAGAAAAATTCCTACATTTAGAAGAATCGATTGTATCGAATCAATTCTTTTTCTTTCAGTATTGTAATATCAAATGTTCAGAATTAGCATAAGTTTAAATTGTCATTTTACTTAACATTAAATTAAACTTAACATCAAATTTTAACTTAAAATCAAAACAGTCTCTTTAGTAACAAGGGTACATATATTTTTTCTAATCGTTTGGCATTGTAACTCAGTTTGTTATTGTTATTCCTGTTTTAAAATAGATATACTCTTTAAATAAAGTATAAGCTAAGATCTACTACTTACAGTGCCCCAATTTCTCAATAGTTTTGTTGTTCATCTTATATCTTTAAACTTATAATCTCCTATTGGGGGTAGAGACAAAAAGATCTGTTATGATATCTTTTAGTTAGAACTTTTGTTACTCATTTAATGTTATAATTATTAATATTTTCTTTTCATTATATCCTGATACTTTAATCGATATAAATGATATAATAGAGCATCAAGCACACAACTTTTTTTACGATCTTCTCCCTTTTTTCGATCCTCTCATCACATTTATAATAAATTTTTAATATTGTCTATTAATAATATACCGGATGTAATGAATGAGTTTTTTTTTGTTTTTTCATTTAAATAATGTGTCCACTTTCGACGTTGAATATTGCCGGGTGCTTAAGATTTTACCAGCTTTCTTTTATTTATGTCAATACCAAATTATACATGTATATCCTAATGTGATATATATTGAGAATATTTAATTTTGTTCGCACTCGCACAGATATTGCACACATATATGTTTAGTACATATATTAAATCATAGTTACAAACATCAAAACAACTTCCGGAACACCTTCGCGTTGTTTTGAAGAGCAATAAGAAGCGATCCGATCCAAGTCACTTATATGAAATCTAAAGACAATAACAAGATTTGCAGTATTTATTTTATGTTCTTAGGTAGATTTTTTAGCAGCAAGGTCACAATTACAAGCATTTTTCCTATGTTGATTTTCCTGTTGTTTTTTTCTGTTTATTTATTTTTTCTACACATTGAACTAAATACATACACTTTTCTCTGTGAGAACCCAAATGGTACTAATTTTTTTTTTAAGTGGAAATAAAAAATATTAAGAAATATGCAGCACATACATAAGTGTTGCTCTAAAAATTTAAAAATGAATATTAAAACAGTGCACACGTTTTATCTCAGATCGTTCGACCCTCACAATCACTGGGACACTAATTTCCACATTCAGTTCGACTCGACGATTCGCTTCGCCCATGTGAGGAGATACATTGTCAAGTAGAACAACAGAGCGCTTTCCACAACTACCGTGAACAGTGTTCCTCTTTCTCAGTTTTCTCACTGAGCGAATTACTAATTTTAATATTGAATTTTTTTCTGCATATGTTCCGCCCTTTTACTCAATTTCCCCCAATGTGACGGCTAGATTTTTCTTGATATAAGTGGAAATTCCTGTTGTTTTTTAATGAATTCGTTTGGATACAGTTTATATTTAAAAGTTATTTATTTGCTCGTTGCAATTTGCACGAACATTTCACTGGATCCGCTCTTCTCGACCGTTGAATGACTCTGATTCTGTTCGGCTTTCATTTCAAAAATTTTATTCGGAATCACATATTTTAGAGATGAATTGTAATTTTCGCGTGTGCTGCCAGGCAGTTCAATATTTCAATGGAACGTCGCCTCGATCGCTACTATTTGCAAAGCAGACTTGATGTACTGCACAAGAAGATATATGAATGTTAATAAAACTTATTAAGTTTTTTAAAAGCTGGAATGACTCTTCATTATTATGTTATGTAGAACCAATCACCATTTCCTTAACTTGCAACCATAGATTTTTAATTACTGGCTAATCAAAATACAGAGATTTGCTGTTTAAATTTTCACGTACTTATACATCTTTGACCATTTAGATACTTAACAGAAAATAATTATTTTAATTTAATAATTAATTTTAACTGCAAATTTATTTACTTTCTGGGTTTTTTTTAAATTTCCTCATTTTTCTTTATTTCACAAAAGTTACTGCCGCGGCTACTGCTACTGCTACTATTGTTCTAATTTGTAAATTCTAATGTATTCTAATGTATAGTTATATCTACTATGTCCACGTATATAATATAAGTAAATATTAAATGCAATGAGAAGTATAATGAATTACTCCTGCTATTACTACTGCTGTTGTTATTGATATTATTATTATTATTAAATTGATTTACTTTCGTTTTGAAGAAAGAAAGTAAATTCTTAACATAAACTATTGTTTTCAATAGAGAGGTACTGCCCGAAACAGAATTAAATGAAAAGTGTATTTATTAATGAATCTTCACAGCAAATTAACAAAACTCCAAAACTCCAAAACTCAAAATTCGAACATACAAGTCAGGTACGGCTGTGGGTCAGTTGCCTAATGAACACTAACTCTGAGCTTCAAATTTGGCTAGATACGAGTTCAATACATGGTACTTGCAGTCTCATAAAATTATTCATGAATAATTAAATATAGGAAATAATGCCAAAACCACTGATGAAATAACTGTATGCTCACGTCAGCTGAAAATTCAATTAATTAACAAAATAATAAAATTTTATTATTATTATTATTATTATTGTAGTCTACAATTCTAAATGAAAGTGAAAATTAATTTAATTTAAAATTAATTTATTTATTTTAAGAATCTTAAAACGCTGCAAGATACAAGTAAATGCAAAGCATGACGTTTAATTAATTATAATTAATAATTAATAAATAATAATTAATTATAATTAATAATAATTATAATATCCGACATAACTATTTTATTTGGTGAATGATTTTTAATTTCTTCTGCTTTATTTGAGAGAGATAACTGAGAGAGATAAGGAAAATAGTGTAAATAGTATAACTCACTACATAGTGCTTAATATTTAATTCTTCAGAACTACATCTTAATTTATATACTATAACAATGTGATCAAAAACTCAGGTGAAATTATTTATAACTTTTAAATTTTTTAATATAAATTCATTTCATCCTCTTCAAAGTACTCCTCGCTAATGTTATTTCCAATGCTGGAAACAGTTTTAAAGTAAATTATTGGAATGGTTTTCAAAGCGCGCAGTAATTCTATTTTTTTTTTTATTTATTAAACCTACAGCCAAACCTCTCTATAGCGAACCTTCCTACAACGAATTCCTCTCTATAACGAAGTTTTGTTGAAGATAGCGATTTTCATATATTAGAACCTCTCTATAACAAAACCCTCTATAGCGAATTCCTCTCTATAACGAAGTTTTTTTCAGGTATGCAAACAAATTTTTGCATACAAAAAAACCTCTCTATAATGAATTCATTCAAATACAAGTTAAATATTCAACTTTTCACATATGAGAAACTTCTTTATATGCAAACTATTGACTTGTTAGAAGATTTGGATTTGGAAGATTTCCTTAATAAGGAAAAAGTAAAAGTGTCTGAACAAACTAAAATTACAGACTTACCAATATACAATTAATGTTTTTAATGTTTTGTATATATATATGAATAAACATGAATTAAATATATTTTTAAAATAAATACGTACATATTTCTTAGTCAAAAGCTAAAAAGGAAAAAAATTCAAACAAAAAAAAATTTGTTCAACCTCTCAATAACGAAGACCTCCCTATAACGAAGTTTTGTGTAGGCACCAACGACTTCGTTATAAAGAGGTTTGCATATAATTACAAAATATAAATTCTTATAACTAAGGTAGGAAAAACGATCGCTAGCTGCCAGGGCCTTCAGCTCGGATATTATAAATTAAATTTTATTGACTAAATTACAGGCTTTAATATATTTATATATGAAAAGCATATTTTTAACAGTAATTGTTTTTAATAGGCTGATAAATAAGATGTTTGGAAATGATAATGTTTATAATAATGATCGTTCAGAGCGACTTTTTTCTTCAACGCTTTATCTGTCGTCTTTGAATTTTTAATGCCACTTGTAAACATTTTTGGTTGATCTTGTGCAATATTCCAAATATTATTCCAGCCTCAAAGTGAAAAGTCAGTAATATACAATACATCATAAAATACGAAAAAAAAAAAGAAAAATTTATTAAAAGTCAATATTATATTAGGTTATTAGCGCGTTTTAAGGACGAAATCACGGCATTGGACAGAGAAAAATAATTGCTCTTTTCTGAGACATAAGTCAAAAGACGTTCTTCACAATGACAATTGACTTTAAATTGAAACAATCGACTTTAAATTGTTTCCTCATGCATCGTATTTCTAAGATTTAGCTAAAAACGGGACTAACTATTCGTAACTTTTAAAAGGATACTATTGATTGAAGTTTCTTTATCCCTATTCGTTCGATATATGTATAATCTTTGGAGAGCTAGAAGAAAAATCGTTTTAGAAATGCCCGTAAGTGCATTTGAGAGCAAAAAAGTTATCTGATTAAAAATATTAATTAATATATTATTTAAAATTATATTTATTTTATTTATTTTATTTTAATTTTACTAATTTTTTTTACCACGTTACTTTTTAAAGGGAAATAACTGATGTTTAATGACAATGAATATCAATTTAAAAACTAAATTTTGTTAATATTTAGACTAACAATTCACATTAGTGCAATAACATAATTCACTAATTATCATGTAGCATTGAAAAGCTTAATTCAAATTGCATTTTCAAATGGTCACGACCTTAACATAGTAGCGTAAAAATTAGTTTAAAAAAATTTCTAATTATTTATGTAGTAATAAGTTTTTACTTACACAACAAACTACAAGACAATATAAAAAAAAGCATTGCATTCAAAAAGCACCACAGAAACCCATCGTCAATTTTGGCTGAAATATAACTTTAGATCTGAACGAACACCATACATGGTTCCACATGTGCACAAGATTTTTCAAATGCCAATGATCTATTCACAAAAGTCCGTGTTGTAGGTTTTATTTGCCTCAACCAGACAAATGGATATAACTATTGTAGATCCATTAATTTATTTTAGTTTATTAATAATATAGAAGTACAGATTGACATATAGATTAATTGATGTCTATTTTTAATTTTTGTTTTTAAAACAATAATTATTATCATTGATAGGCATGTAGAGTAGGTCTCTAAGTCCTGTTGCGTCAATAAAAAGTAGTATGAAATCTACTTTACAGAGTTTTTTTACCTCTTCCGTAAGAATATACATTCGCAGGAATCTATTTCTTATGTGCATTTCTTATGTGCATTTCTTATGTGAGAAGGGTAAAACAATAATTAAAAACTATTAAGATTAATTTTTTAATTAAAAAATTTTTATTAAAATTATTTATAATTAAACCTTTTATTTAGTGCTTTAAAGCGTTTGATCATTACGACGTCGAACAGGTCGGCTATACTTAAATTCGAACATTTGAATCTTCAGCTCAAACAATATATGAAGCTCTAATTTTATGCATTTTTAACGTAGTCCATGTATATGGAAAAACTTAAACCGATTAGGGCAGATAAGATATTCTCTTATTCATTTAGGTAGTAAAGAAATCATTTTATATCAGTTAATTTTAATATAGTACATCGTAACGTGCTTTAAACAACCACATTATGCCGGTGCGGTTTATACTTTCTTATAGGTGTGTTCATTTATATCCTTAGTGCAAAAATTAAATATGCCGGCAATTTGTAAAGCAATAATATCAGAAAAACTATAAACTAAAAGCTGTATTCCAAAGTAAAAAGTATCTTATAAGATTAGGCATTCTACGGCAATTACATACATCAGTTAAGTATATCCTTATGCACAGCCTAAATTTTATAATATTTGGGTGAATACAAAGTAGAAAAACTAATTGCTTCAGAAGAGACAATACTTCAGAATGTTAATACATGTCTTTTGGATAACTTCCACATCACGTCACAACGCTTATTATGGGATCTGTGATGATCACCGAGCCAGTCTGTTTATGTGCAACAGGTCCTCACATCTTAGCTTTTCACACTATAACTTCAACAATAATTTTACTGCGATAAATAGTATAATGCGACAAATGGCTGTTAATGATAAAGACACTCTCTGTCTCTCTGCATTTACTTTTACTGATGATGAGGGTAAAATAATAACTAATGCTCCAGACAACAAACTTGTGAACAAGTACGATATCGCTAACGGACTGAAGACCGACCACTAAATAGTTTTTAATTAACAAAAACAACAAAGTCCTAACAAAAAGAAATACAACAAAAAGAAAGAAAAAAATTTATTGCATTAAATCTTAGAACAAAATTGAGCCATTTGTGGAAGGTGATGCTATGTATTTAATATAATTGAAAGGGGTTCATCCATTATGAACTACTGCCAACTTGCCGAACTATTATATTGATTCGTTCGTACCAAAAAAATAAGATTTTAAAAAAGCGACCTAATTAATCCTTTTAATTAAAAGGAAAGGGTTGTGTTCGATCATAGCATTGAGAACACACAGCTTTCTCAACCCGGTCAAATTATATCACTTATATCAACGTATATCATTTATTCATTCATCGTTATAATTTATCATTTGTACAAAACTTAACAATATATCTTTTCCTGACGGAAATTTTATCCCACATGAGGATCCGGTTCTAATGTAATTGAATCGAATCACATACCAAACCACTTTTTCACCTATTATATATAATAAATAAATACTCATTTACAGAATCGAGAACTGTGTTCTTTTCTTTATGACAAAACGAAAGAACAAACAATCTATTCAGAAGTAGTATTTGAAGTGGCTTTAGGTAGTATTGGTTACAATTTATACATAATGTAGAATCGTTATTAATTTTATAATTATAGAAATGTTAACACAAATTAATACGTGTACAAGTACAATACATATTTATAAATATTAATTATTAAATAAATTAAAAATAGAGCACAACGTGTAATTACTCAAGAAAATTTTTCATAAAAACTTGTTCTTATTCTGTATGTTAGGTATTTCAGAACACTTCTATATATTTAGCAATCGTGAATGTTAATAGAGAGCTGTGTTTAATTATAAATTTTATATGTGATATAATTAAAAAGCACATTTATTTATTTTTTCATTACTTAATTTCATAAAAAATCATTAAAATTTCAATTCAATTGTACATGGTTAATTGCTATCCTTCGTTCAATGAGAGAGAAGCTGTTAGCATTCTTCTCAATATAGCTCGTACTCCGAAAATGGATTCAAGAATTTGAAATTTTTGAAATGTTCCGCTGACACTTTTATTGCGACGCAGATGAACTTGTGCCATCTTCGGAGGTTGAGCATATGATTAAAAACTCAATTTTTTTAAATAAATTATATTTATGTATATACATATACACAACTATAAATACATGTGTATAAAATATATAAGTATTAACAAACAAATACTGAAGAGTAAAAAATTGTTATACATTGAACGGGAACATGTGCATACGGCAATGTTTAAAAGTTTTTATGGGGGACATATTTTTGCGTCTATTTGAGAATATATTTAATATTGTGAGAATTACTCTTTAAAGAAATTTTTACTTCTTTCTTCTGCAATGCAAAAACACCATTTTTGAAATAGAAAATTATTTTGTTTACTGATGCGAGTAGAAATGCTGTCCACACTAAAATAGCACCTGGAAGAGTGTATCCTGGGTCTCCTATAAACTCTCTGTGTATACATAATTGTAGTTAATCGAGCCTACAGTATGTAAGTGATCATCTTAGTTTTAAGTTTAACCTAATAAGTAGACTAGAAAGTTAGTTCATATATTGTGAAAAACCTGTCTTGTGGTGACAATATAAGTTTTATATATATATCGTATATATCCCTATATACAGAAGGGATCTTCACAGATGCCACTGTCTTTTTTCGTAAACAAAACAATGTATATAGAAAAAATAACAGATGAATCATAATTTTATGATCAAAACATTATTAATTATAGTGTGATAACAACTAATTCCCGTAAGAAATTATTATCGCAAAAATATTTATCAATTGGTATTTGAAATATTGAAAACTTTAAGTATTAATTATGGAAAAAAGTATATATTTTGTTGTAATCTTTATAAAACATATTGTATATATGTTAATTAGAGAAAATGTTGTTGAAGTTGTTTAGTAATAATTGTATTAATCTAAATATTGCCTGGTAGTACATTTTATTTGGATCATTTGTCTGCCTATTTGTTTGTATGATCGCCTGTTTTACTTTGAAACACGTTTCCGATTTATCGTTTACGCATCTGAAATGGTTTTATTAAAGTACTAGTTATCCACGATACGTGAATTGGGATATAGGACACTGTTACAAGATAAGTTTTCGCTTCTAAATACTTGTATTTACTATTTGAAATGTATCTACGTAGCATTTAAATACATTCCTACGCAATCAAGGCTAATTAAATTTATTGACAAAACTTCTATTACTTCTATTGGTCTTTAGACAACTAAATATGGGGTTTGAAAAATGTTTACAATGTCGAGAAATTTGTTGCTAAGTTTTAAGATAGAATTGATCTTAAGAAACTTCATTTGTAGGAAATGATAAACATTGAAAGACAAAATTGATTAAAACATTACTAGTACTCAATGTCCACAGAAGTTTTGTATACAGAAGAATACCACGCCCACAACAATAGTAACATGGTCAATTATTTGTTGAATACGCGTAAATGGTAAAAGGTAGCTTTCGCTACATTTTTTATAGATTTAAAATACCAGTCAATTTTAGGTTTACCACATAAAACTAATATCTAATGCATATTATCATTTTATAATTAAAATAGTTTAAAATTCAAAATAATTTTATTTTAGCAACTCAGATGCGTTAACTTTTATTAATCAGAAATATTTACACGGAATATAGTAATCAATCTATAAGATATCTAAAAGTTTGACTTATAACCACCCTTTCACAAAAATAATTTTAATTTTATCAGAGTAATAGAAATTAATTCTAATGTTAATACTCCTAACAATAAAGAGAGAGTAAAGAGTGAGTTTAAAAAACATATAAGTTTAAACTTTAAATTATCGTTAAAAGAAGAGGGTATACAGCAATTAGAATAAACCTACACCAGGAATAGAAATGAACAGGGTACTCGCTCCTTACGGAACGGAGCACTGCAACCAGATTGATCTTTTGTGCTGCAACAGATCCTAACCGCACAGAAGACATTCCGCTTTCCGAATGAAGGCCAGAATGTCGGCCGTTGTGGATCTCCTAATGTCAGAAGGGGAGAATAACTCTCCTCACAATGACTTTCTCCTGGCCCAGATCAAAACTGGACAGTCACAGAGAATGTGACTGGGAGTCTCGTCTACTTCTAAGCAGAGTCGACACTCCATCTCTTCGGACAGACCCATTTTATTAAGGTGATAATACAGTCCATGGTGACCCGTTAAATATCCCACCAGCAATCTCAACTCTGTTCAAACCTACACTAACATGAAAGAAATCTATTTTTACTAGACAATATAAACCATATCGTAAGAGTTCTACTACCGATACTTTGTACCTTGTAAGTGTTCAAACTATTGGATACTTGTGAGTTAGTTAGTGTCATCACTAATTCAGTTAATTGTAAAATTCTATTTTCTGCACAAAAATCGTTAATCTTCTCAATGCAGATATGTTTGTTATGATCTACAAAGTATTGATGGGCAACTGCTGTGACAAGGAATAAGTAAACTGATTGACAGTTAGCAATGCAATTTGCATACTTACTGTCAATAAAGACTATTTCAAATTAGTTATAGAGTAATAAGAAATTGAAAAACTCTCCAAACGTTAGAACTGAATACAAAATGTAATTCCCTGTGGGAGCACACAATACGACCTATTGGCGTATATGTGAATAGGAGCATTTATCACCATAAAAATTAACTATTAACTAATTAAATAAACTACTTGCTATAGCATATAGTTAAATAAGTAAGAAACTTCAACTTTTCTCAAGTCCAACCCAAACAGTTTTAGTTCTATTAATAAAAAGTTTTTCGTTGAATCAAATAATCATTTTAACAAAAATTACTAAGTAAAAATTTGTATCCGGGGACGGACAGACGGTGTGATTAAAATAAATAAAAACAGCTATTTATAATCAGCCTAAAAACATAAAAAAAAATTTTATATTGCTATTAAAAAATATTACTTACCAAATTTTGAGTGTTTATTACTTATATGGGAAAGAAAGAGAATTCAAAAGAAATGAACATTTAAATTCTTTGTTTATGACACATAACACTGAATTCACTCTATCAATCTTATAATCTTAACACAACGTCCTTTCAACTTTCATTTTACATTTAGCACTGTCTTTAATTGGTTTATTAAAATAATATTTATTTGGTATAACACTTTTATTTTATAAATATACATGCAAAATAATATTGGCGATAAGTACGCCACCGCAAGAAAATCACAAAAAATTCGACAACTGTCATATGGCGACAGAGTTACCAACACCCTCTTTTATTTAGGAGTAATGTTTTTTTTTACCTAAAATTGGCTACCTTAATTTGACCAATCAGTCCCTTTAAAAACAAAATTGATACTAAAAATTTTTGGTCATTATAACAATAAATTATACATATATATATAAATTTATTGTTATAATTATTTAATATTGATCTTATAAGATGAAAGACTAATCACAAGCACTGTATTTTTTTTAAAACATTAAATTCATGTAATTGTTATTTAAATAAATGTCCACAATTGTGTATATTGAATTCAAAGAAAACGAATTCAAAGAATACTTAAAATTTAACATTTCATGCAGAAACATTTCTTTTAAATACATATGTTTTAAAACAAATGCAACAAATTTTTCAGATATGTCATATTAAAACTAAAATTAACTGAATAATTTAATTCAATATATTCTATATTTACATTCACATTGTTTTTAAGTTTTAAATGATTAACTTTATTAACTATAAAATGGTTAATATACATTCATTATACTTGAAGACTTGGTATGATGGCGTTTACGATTTCCCGACATTCACTATCATCATTTTTTTCAACATGCATCTGTATAAAGTATTCGTTGAAGTGTCAATAAAAGTGGATATGCACAAACTTTTTGTGCAAATGTTAAATTATTTTTTCAAGTCTACATGAAATAGACTTCATTATTACACACTATATTTTTATTAGTTCATAAAATAAAATAAAGAAAAAATAAAATATTTATAATGTGTGTGTATCCTTTATTCGGTATATAATTAAGATAAATTAATTTTAAATAAATTAAGACTTCATAATAAAATAAGGTTAGTAAATAGTAATAAGCAATTTCCACATATTGTTGAATTTTTTATAGTTTTGAAAAATTAAAAATTTTTTCCATTTAGTTCATTGTATGGGTACTAA
Source organism: Teleopsis dalmanni (assembly GCF_002237135.1). Classification (NCBI taxonomy): domain Eukaryota; kingdom Metazoa; phylum Arthropoda; class Insecta; order Diptera; family Diopsidae; genus Teleopsis; species Teleopsis dalmanni. The sequence goes on from NC_051848.1 coordinate 12,015,653, forward strand.
ACATTAGTTTAGTAAAGGCACACTCGTATTACTTAATACGTGTTAAGTACAATTCAGCAATAGTAATAAATTAACAAATAGTTAAGATTGTACTACTAATATCCAATAAAGGATGTTTTAAAAAAAAAGTTTAGTTCATTTACAATATAAATTGTTTTTCCATGTGGAAACTTATTTTTCACTAATAAGTTTCATGTATTCGGAGCTGTCAAATACGATTGGATATATACATGCAACGCTGTTCCAATTTATATTTGATATCGACAAATACTTAGAAATTAAATTGATGCAAATAAATTAATTGAAATTGATTGACGGTACACCCACATTAGAGCAAATATGAGCGAACGAACATTACCTGCTAATGTTGGTTCGTTCGCAAGCATTCGTTTGGATATTGATGCACCTTAAGACTTTGTTGAAATTTCACACATCAGTGCATCAAGTTGACAATCAGGTATGATGTTCAATATCCGCTTAAAAAATTCCTAAAAAGGAAAATGTTGGTTTCAAGTATTGATTTTAAAACAAACAAATTTTTTTTGGCTTGGCAATACTGTTTTGTACTCTACAACTCAATCAAACAGAAACAAAAATTGTTAAAGTTACTAAATATAAATTGTGCGACTGAATTTAAATTTACAATGAATGTACCAATTAATCCACTTGATAAAATGCATCACTTAGATGACATAGAAAAGGAAATAATATTATGTTTGCAAAGCGCTGGTAAAATTACTGCAAGTAATATAATAATTTTAATTAATATAATTGATCCTTAGGTCAAGCTATTCAAGAACTTAGTAAGGAAAAGTCTTCTCAGAAAAATGCAGAGACACATACTCAGCAATACATCAAATCTCTTGCAAATATAGAAAATCGACTATCAGAACAAATTATGTACTTAACCCAAGTGTCGACTGGTCAACCTCACGAAGGCTCCGGTTATTCTTCAGCTAAGGTATTGCAAATGGCATGGCATCGTATACAGCACGCTCGATCACGTATTCGTGAATTGGAGGAAACCAAAGCTAAGTTTACTCATGCAGCTAGACAACAACAACAGCAACGTCAACAACAGCAACAAGCTGCTGCCGCATCTACTACAACAGAGGAAGAACCAGCACAAACCGAAACTCCAGGATCACCAAGTTCACAAACAACAACAACTATTAATCCATTGGTGAGCTTAGTTCAAACATTTGTACATTGCTTTATTTGTATAATGTTAAACTAATTTTTGTTTATATTCAATAAAAAATTTTTGATGTGCCATATATTATTTTTACTTAAATAGCCATCCACATCACAGCCACCAACTCCTATTCCTGAAAGTAATGCCAGCAGCAGCAGTCACGATACTCCACCACCTTTAGAGGCGACAACCACTGGGAGTTTATGAATATATCCGGATTTCGATTTATTAGAATTTTTTTAAATAAAAATTTATTTTTTTTAATATGAAAAATGTAAATACGCTCACAATGTATAAAAACCTAATATACTGTTTCATAGATATTCACACGTGCTCGCTAACTCAGTACATTAACGAAGTTTTATGCACATTTATTAAATTTAAGAAAATGTTTAATTAGAAGCGTTTAGATGTTTCTCATTTTTATACATTTAAGTAAAATGGCTTATCATGTATTTAGTATTAATAAATGAACATTTGAATATGCGAATTTTTTTTTGATTCAAAAAAAAAAAAAACTCGGAATTTTCAATTATGCATTTGGCTTTATTTCCTGTAAAAGCCGACATTCATTTTGTTAGATATGTAAGTTGTATATGCTGAATTCAAAAGCACACTTCTTCATTGCATATAATACATCATGTCGTATGGTTCACGGACATATCGCATGGTTAATTAATAAGATTGTTTTTGGTTGTACAAAGTCATGTTTCTCAGTTATTGCAGCCAATCACGAAATGCCATCCATTCCGGTATGCCCAACATGTAGAACTCATACTTGGATCACAATATTAGTGCTACATCAATGGTAGGGAATAAATATATGTACACACAGTATATATATAAAAATATACATGTATATGTGTATACACCTATGTATATTGCACGCATATAGAAAGCATTTAATACAACAGATGCACTATGTCCTGTAGTAAAAAATTGTGGTTTATGCGCATATAAAGAATAGAGCGGTACAGTAGAGAACTTGTTACTTGCTCCAGATTATACCTGGACTATGGATTACTAAATATATGAACTGTCATGAAAGCGCGGTCTAGAAAAATATAACATCAATAACATGTTGCACTTATTACGAATATATGATCTGTTGCTATTTTTGTTGTAATTGATGTGTATTTATAATTTATTTTCATGATTAAGAACTAAAATTATAACACTAAATCTAAAATTAATAATTTACGAAAATTATAAAAACTTTTTAATTTGAAATGAAGCAAATTCTGGACTGATCATAGAATTTTGTATACCGCCAAATATGCATCAACAGAGGTTTTTGGAAACAGTTAGTTAATTGTCTGTGTTGGTTTAATTAATTGATTATTATATTTCCGTTGTTCCCTGTCGCCTGACAACATCAAGCAGGAAACATCGAAATTATGTTTTACAAAATATAAAACAAACATTTGAAAACATGTAATTAAAAAATAAGCTGATCTTTTGTCTTGAATGTTATTAACCCAGTTAATAATTTCATATTTGCGTTTAAATAAAAATCTGCCATTATTTTTAATATAACAAAATTTTCTAAACTTTGAAATCTTCAATTAAAAAAAGAGCATAATTTTTATAATTTAATTTATATCATTGTGTGATAAATTTAAATGTAAAATAAGTTTTACAATTGTTCAAATTTTTGCTTATTATTTCACTTCATTAAAAGAAAACGTAATCATTGAACATACCGCAAATCATACAAATTTTAAAACTTCTTATACACATTTACATTACAACACAATAATATGTAAATATGTTAACTAATTATAATAAATTTTTAATAAGTTAATTAATTATTTAGTAATTTATTAATAATTAATTTGAATTATTATTTTTGGAAGCATTATAATAATCTAACGTCAATACTTAAAATATTAAATGAACTCCTCTGATGCCATATACATATATTAAAATTGTTTAATATGATGAATTATTTATTTAATTTCAATGTATTGTTAAATCCTTCATTATATTTGTATATAAAAAAGAAAGAAGGATGGTCCGCAAATAATTGCTAAAAACTCTGAAAAATTGTTGTGAAATTCAATATTCTGAACAAATTCCATGCATTCATGCTGGATACATTTATTTCTTTCTTAATGCTCTTATACATTTTTTTTCATATTTTAAACACTAACAATGGAATACAAAGAATCATGAGTTCGATATAAATATAAAAAAAAATATAATATATATATAAAAATTTTTTTATATTTGACATGGTTTAAGAGGTTTCATTATGCTATATATTAGTTTTAAAAAATATTTTATAATAATTTTTTTATAATTTTAAATAATTAGAAAATAATAATTAGAGTTTAAAAATAAATAAAGTATAATATGCGGTGATTATTCTTGAACAACGAAAGACACTTAACAAGTTATTAAATAAGTCAAAACTCGCATGAAAATAAACTCTGAGTGCAATTTCGATTTCAATTTTTAAAACAAGTGTGTGAATATTTAATATTAATGAAAAATAAAGTTTAAATATTTTATGAAAGTATTTTTTTTAATAAAATTCGTAAAGATGACTGACAGGTTAATAATTGTGAAGAAGATATTCGTTAAATATTTATTAGGGAATTTATAATTTATGCATTATGCTCATTCACAAGTGCAAATCAAAAACAAATATAAAACACAGTTGTTATAAAAAAAGCAAAAAATTATAAGACAATTGCATGAAAAATAAAATAATGTTAAATACTGTTTATTTGGTATTAACTAGTAATGTTAGAAGTTTGAAAATTATATAAACGAATTTACTGATGATTTCGTAATGCTTTCTGAAGAGGTGGAGCTATAAAAATTTTAAATAAATAAATAAATAAAAAATTTAAATATAAATTCAAATACAATAGGTCTGTTCCACGAGCTACTCGTAGTAACTTTTAATTACACAATGTATACATAAGTGCGTTCCATCAGCAAATTTTCAAGTAAATTAGACCAGAGGAGAAAGTATACTCATAAATTACAATTAATGGTTGTGTCTACTAATGGTATGGTATATTGTACATAATTTACTTTAGTGTATACAATAACATACTTTTGTATTTACAGTTGCTTTAAGGACAGATGGTAAGCCGGAACAAGTGATCGAGTCGAGTCTGGAAATCTCTTCAAGCCTCAAGTCAATTCTACAGAAAAATATTCTTTTATATAAATATGTAATTGTGTTATATTGTTTTATGTAAATGTTAATATTTTAATTTTTTAAAACATAAATATAAAATATAATTCATCCAAAAAAATTTTAGTATTTTATTTAAAAATCAATAGCACAGGTAAAATTGAAAACGTAAGCTAACATGTCAGCGCTGATATGTTGCATTACAAATTTGAAAAAGTAAGCTAACATGTCAGCGCTGATATGTTGCATTACAAATTCGAAAAGGTAAGCGAACATGTCAGTGCTGAAATAAATGTTGCATTACAAATTTGAAAAGGTAATCGAACGATTCAGCGCTTGCCCGCAATGACATGCACGTGTTAAAGTATTTAGGAGTTTCCCTTGAATAATCACCGCAAGGCATTACCATTCAGCTAGGTTGTTGCTTTTCTACTCGGAAAAAATCCAATATCTGAACTTGTCTCTGAAATAAAAATGCATTATAATAATATTCATCATTTTTAATTATGATCTTTATTAATATGTACAAAATAATTTTTCTATTATGTTAAATAAATTTATTTTTATAAATTATATTTCTTACACTAACATCTATCTTAACAGTATATTCTTACAACAAAAAATTAATTCACAAAAGTTGAAAATAAAGTTGACTAATAAATAATAGGGATATATATGAATCTTATTTAATAAACACAACAGGTATTCACAACACAGGTACACAAATTCGCTGGTTCTGGCACTGAGAACTTGAACAGCTAAGTTCACCTTCATTTTTTGGAATCTGTCCGGGGCAATATGCTTAGATCTTAGTCTTGGACACACTCGAATAGATGACTGCGAGTCAATTCGGTACAACTCTCTCAAAACTTCCCAATTGGCACAATTATTACCACCATCTTTTAAACGATATCTCAATAAATTATTACGAATCGATTTAAATATGTGAGGAATATCAAAGAAACAAAATATTTTTTTTTGTCATTCCCAGTTTCAAAAATAAAGAAGGGATTATTTTTAGAAATATCGGATTTTCTATAAATGGCTTGGTTTGTTGGGCTTTGATCACAAACTAACCTTCAATATTTTTATATATCTTTTTTTTCAATGTGACATTTTCAATAATAAGTTAATATTTTGAAATAACAAAAATCGAAAAATGTTAAAAATTAAAACTTAAAAAAAAACTACTCTTATGAATAAGTGATTAAGTATTAATTAAAATCTAAAATTGGATTGCAGACGATATTACTCCGCAAAATAAAATCAAAATTAGTTCTATTAAAATCTCTACAAGTAACACAATTTCACAATTTCTTGTCCTCCTACCAAAAACAATACGCAAATATATATGTACCTATGTACATATGTATATATATCATTATCATTGCTATTAGAATCAAGTTAAACATAAGAAAAATATATTTATGCATAAGAATTTTTTTAGGATAACAGTTGTAATTTTGATTCAATGCATTAATAACAAAAAAAAACAGCATTGCTTATTTTGATGCATGTTTATTATTTCATTTTATATCAATATTCGGCAGCAAGATAATGGCATTTTTTTTTTATTAAATCGAAGAAAAAACTCTTGTCTCTATACCCATATTGAAAACAAAAAGAAGAAGATAAACGATGTTAAAAACTACAATATTCATACAAGGTAATTTGTTTTTGCATAAACTACCAAATCATTATCAACATACGTTTGTAACAGAATGTTGCTAAAAATATCAATTTAAGCAATTCCACAAAACAGCTCTGGTCTTTTCAACATGTATCAAAAGCTTTACCAATTTTTTGGTTGCTGAACAAAAGTTCAATTATAGAGCTTGGAAAAATGAGTACATTTTTGAACTAAAGACTTATTGTCTTTAGTTTGAGAAAGAGGTTTTTGATACATTTACAAAAGAAGGTAAACAAATGTTTAGTGGTTGCAATTTCTTGAAAACGATGCACCTCTTTTTAGAACGTCTACTTCCCAAAAAATAATTAATCGAAGTTAAAAATATGTTTTAAGTTTATATTGTATGGTTTGAAGGTATATTTAACCTTCATGCAACATTTTTGGCACAGGCCAAAAATCAAACCAACAGGCAAGTTGAAAAATCAACTGTTTGAAATGAGAACAAACGAATTACAACGAAAGTAAACACTTTCAAATGGCTCATTCAAAATGAGCCATTTTTGGCCAGTGTAAACGCCATATCAGTTTGTACTTTACTTATGTTTTATTTGAGTTTACTACGAGTAAAATATTACATAATTTCAATGTTGTGGAAATATTTGTAGATATTTTGTATGATTTTTGTTTCAGAATTTTTTGTATAATTTTTATATATATTGAGCGGTTTTCTTAATATTGTAAGGCTTAATTTAAAAATATGCGGTATTCTCATTCTTCATTTCACGTAAAAAAGATATGGTTTGCGGACGTGCATGACGTGCGGTATGTTCAATTTTTTATTTGTTCGATGTTCGAAGGCCGCTTACGCATTTCGTTCATTTCTATCGTGGTGATTGCACGTGTTGGTTGGAGGGTACGCAGTGATTTTGAAATATAAAAACATTTTGCATTATGGGTGAAGAAAGCGATAAAACCGCTGGCACTGGTGCTTTGATTGTTGAAAAGGAACTGGTTGAAGCGCCTGCTGAAGATGGAAAGACCGCTGAGGTAGAAAAGGTTTCTGATATTGTCGCGACAGACGCTGCAGGTGCTCCATCTAAACTCGAGCATGATATCATACGACAAGTCGAATATTATTTTGGAGACGCCAACTTGAATCGAGATAAGTTTCTTTTGACGCAAATCGAGAAGGACGAGAATGGATGGGTTCCGTTTTCCGTACTTATTACCTTTAAGCGGCTTGCATCATTAACCGAAGATATTGAAGTAATAGTGAATGCTTTAATGAAATCAGATGAAGGTTTGATTGAAATCAGTGATGATAAAAAAAAGATTCGCCGCCACCCAGAGCGCCCAATTCCAGAATATAACGAGGAGCGACGTAAAGATGTTATGGCACGCACAGCATATGCTAAAGGCTTTCCTTTGGATATGGAAATGAGTGATCTCTTATCTTTTTTCTCTGATTTTGACACTGTTGTTAATGTAGTTATGAGAAAATATCTCGATAAGGCTTCGAAAACCTATAAATTTAAGGGAAGCATTTTCGTTACATTTGAGCAACGTGAGCAGGCGGAAGAATTTATCAACAAGGATAGGGTAAATTATAAAGTAAAAAATTTTAACTTTCATTTTTTATAAATATCGCGTATTTTTAGGTTGTGTGCAAGGAGCGTGAAATAATACGTTTGTGGCAAGACAAGTATTTGGATGACAAGAAAAAAGAACCGAAATTGAAGAAAGGAAAAAAACAAGCTGCCGAGGAAGTATTGAAATTGCCAAAAGGCGCTGTGGTGCATTTCCAAGACGTGACTGATGAAGTTACGCGTGAAATGCTTCGATGGGGGGTAGAAGATATAAGCGGTGGTGATTTTGAAGTTGCTTATGTATGCTTTTCAAAAGGTGATAAGGACGGTCATATCCGTTTTAAAGAAGAAAATGCTGCTTGTAAGTTCGTCGAAAAACTTCAGGATAACAAGGTAATTTACTTCTTTTATCATTATCATTAATATTTTGTTTTTCGTTTAGTTAAAATTAAAAAATGGGGATGAGTTGACAATTCGATTGCTACGTGACGAAGAGGAAACTGAATATCTAAATAAGGCAGCGGACGAAATGTCCACTCGACGTAAAACGCAGAAGAATAAAGGTGGTCGAAAGCGTCGAGGATTTGGTTACAACGGAAATGATAGGTCTGGCGCCAAAAAACCTCGAAATGAATAAAAAGAAAATTTCCTGAATACATCATATTGTATATGTTGAATTTGGTGTAAACTAAACTGTTTTTATTTACATTCGAATTAAGTTGATTATTTAAGTTTTGATTATAAACATGAATTTTAATCATTAATAATTATTACCAAACTTTCAATATTTAAATACGAAATGTATCTTTTTTTTTTAATTTCCACTTTTGTTTAAGAATAAACATAAGGACCTTTATACTAAGAGAAAATGTATATTTAAAATATATAACAATTTAATAATAACGTCTTATTTGTGTAAATATTCGTTTGTCTTCCATTATGGGCACTAGGTAGTACACTGTCTAACCTTTTATGCAATCATTGTACTTTAATTAAACTAAATGGCAGCTATTTATATAGAAATGTTAGCAGAATATTTTATTAATACATTACAATTTTTATTAAGTAATAATTTGATTGCAAAATGCACTTCAAGCTACTGTTGCTTCCAGTTATAAATGGGTTGTTTGGGTTTTTATAGGCCATTTTACCTCCGGTATTATTGATTGTTAATATTTTTAAGAGATGCGAGGTTATCTCTGAAGCGAAGACAAATGCGAAAAATGAATATTAATACGATTATATTTTAAATTATAATTCTAGGAAATTTTTTAATACATATATACAAAACATAATCAGCTCAATTATGGTTTCCTAACAATTACTGTTTTCTTGGATTTTTACATTGTTAATATAAAAATGGAAACTGTTAATCATATTCAACCATTATTTTTATTTTCACTTTCATAGTAATTTTTTATTTGTCGGTTGAAAATGTACAAAAAAAAATTAAAAACAAAAATTTATAAAAGTATTTAATGTATAATATTACAAAATGTGTTTAGTGTGGACATCACATTAGGAATCATCGTATATAAGCGAACATGACGCCTCTATTAACAAGAATTGAACATTTATTTAGAATGTGCGCTACAGTCAGATTCGCGTGCTAAGATGAACACTGGATCGTTTTAAGCGTTCTAAATTATAAAAGTCTTATTCATAATTTCCTATTCCCCATCTCCCACCAATCATTTTCATCGTAACCCAAGTAATGGTCTTATAAATTCTTTCATGTTATCTGCTTTCAGGTCGCACCGAGTTACAACAACAACATTAAAATCTTATATTTTAATTAAATTTTTGTTTTTGCATAATAAGGGCATATACGTTTACAATAAAAATATCGCAACGCTCAAATAAAATAGATGACCGGGACTGCACTCTACTTTAGATTACAATAGAATCATAAAAAAATAAACTACTTTCAAAGTTTATTTGTTTAAATATTTTTTTATTCCTGCTTGCGTCAATTGATATACATAAATATGGATAAGTTTAGTTCAGTTTATTATAAATAAATGTTCTGCTCAGAATGCATTTTAATTTTCTTTTTATACATACGGTTGCATCATTTATTAGCTTTTAAATCATTTTATTATATATGTTTAAAATAAATAAATAACAAACAAACAAATAAGATATCTCATCAATCAAAGGTATAGGGTTTTTTACATATATTGGATATATTTCTCTATGATTAATTTTTTGTTCTTTTATTTTAAATTAACTAAAAAGAAAACTACACTATATTAAAATTAATTCTTTAGTTTCTTAAGACATTATGAATAGTCTAAATATATAAATTAACATTTCTTCATATACGTATATAAATATCAGTTTTTGTGTGTTTGTTTCATAATTATTACTAGTGCAAATAATTGAAATAGAAATAAAAAGAATTTAAATACAACTGTAGGAATTTTAATACAAGCACAGCTATTTATTGTTTAATAGTTAAACACATATTTTTACGAAACAATGAAACAGGCAATACATTTAATGATACACAAAAAAATTTTAGGAATCGATCCACGTTATACCAAAAAAGGTTTGAAACATTAATTTTTAATTTAATACAGGTTGCTATTCGATAACTGGATTTCTATAGAAGTGCTAATATTTAAAATATATTTTTGTTCCAGTTTTTTGTTCTTTGCTCTTAAATTTTTGTACTGTTGCACAAACAAAAGTAAAAACCCATATTATTAATAAATAGCCCATGAGATGTCTACGACATAATAATGTACAATGTAATTTGTTGAGGTGGGCGTACTTATTTATATCATTGGGCAACAATCAGAATACGATGTGTAATGGATGATTTCATTTGTAAACAGGAGATAAGTCTAATGTCAAATTGCGTATAGTTCGATTACGAGCAGATGATCGTGTTTGTTTTGATGATCTTGTAATTTCCATAACAAGGCCTTTGCAGTCATTACAAACAGGTACTTGTTCGCCACGAATGCTTTCCTTCAGATCTTGGCCAAAGTTAGCACTAGAGGAGGACAGTGCCAATGTACGTGCAAATTTATTCCTAAAAAAAGGTAGTAATAGTAATTTTATGAACAAAAAATTATAAACTAAAATTGTTCTCACTTACTTTCTATCTAGGGTGCTATTGTTTGAATAATGACGAGCTGGACTATTCACAGGCAAGCTTCGAGGACCTTCTACACTACGAGACATATTACTAATATGTTTGTTACAGATTTGGGCTGTCGAGTTTGCCGTTGCAATTATACTACCACCAGAGTGGTATTCTTTGTTGTTGTTGAAATTGCTGCTTCCAATAACATCAACGCCAGCATTATATGCCGCATCAGATGTTAGATTAACGCCACTCTTGTAGGATGTTGTTGCCGTGTCGTACATTGCCTCAACCGCTTGACCTGTGGCTACTGCAGCAGCATAATTTGTTGTATTAGTGGTAATTTCGCTCATAGTCATGATGCCGGGAGTACTCATATTGGATCTTTGGTGTTTTGGGGAAGAAGGTGCACTACCTACGGTGTGTCGAGTCTAATAATAAATAAAAATAATTTTATTTAAATGTATGTACAAACTTTAAAATGTTTATATTTAATTGTTTACAATATAATATAACTTGCATATCGACAGCAGTCGGTAACAAATTGTTATTAACAATTTCTGCTATTGAATTTGTTGTATGCTTTAGAAGGATATAAAATAGAAAACGCTTCCTTAAAATGTCGTATTAGACTACTTTATTCGTTCATGAAATCTACGCCAAACATAGATCCTCCGTTAGAGACAAACCGAGTACCCGCGAGAGAATTTTTTTATTATTGTGGAGATTATTTGAAAGTCTACGGTATAATAATTTTTATGTCAATATTTTTGAGCCAACATTTACATAGAAACAGCATTTTTTTCACGAGCTTGCTAGACTAGGCGGCTCTTCCACGGATACCCCTATTTCACCCCTATTGCTTTTGAAGTTTTTTATTGTACCTAAATTGTAAAGGAAATATATACTTACATGCATACAACACGGCTTTGACTGAGTGAGGACACACAGATAGCCTCGGATCTTATAATCAAATTTAAACCGGCATTTGCTTTTTTTCTCTGACTATCAGTTTTTTAATTAGCATTGAAAGCAACAACAATTTTATTTTGACTTGTCTATTCACACTCTACATAACATAGGCCTACGACAGATAAAAGAAATGGTGTAAAAGAGACGCTCTACGAGAGCAGGGAACGAGTTTCACTCTTTTGTTTTAGTTGACAAAATCTGGATGTATTTTCGATAATTGATACGTGATATCGATTTTTCAATTGTCTCACTAATTTTATATGTATGCAAGAATTTTTTTATTGCGTATTTGATATTCATAAGTTTTTTATAAAAAACTAATTTTGTACCTTTCTTTGTGGTTCTGCTCGTAACAGTCGTTCAATTAAGGATTTAGGAAATGTTTCATCCAAAATATTACCAGTAGATGCCGAATGTGAATGATTAGAATAGTGTGATGGAGAAGGTGTATTCGAGCCAGCGGGACTAGCCAGCAGTGATGGTGATATAAGTACTAGGGGCACATTGCGAAAATGCTCAGATGGTATGCGCATCTAAAAACAATAATACATATAGAAATTAAATATAATAATTGAATATATTGTTTACCTTGGTATAACACTTTGAACAAACAGTTCGCTGGCATAATTTGCATTGTATACCCCAAGGTCCAAATATGGAAAAACGTGTACGAAGGCATAAGAAACATACTTTTCGTTTTTCAACATCCTCTTTAACACGTACACCTACGGGAAGCCCCTCAAGTTCAGCTTTTGTCATTACAGAGCGAATATGCACAATTTCTTCTAGTGTGAGAGATAAACGGTCATCACCTCGTTCCTGCCATGTTTTTTCATCTAAAAATGATTTATTCCACGGTCCTATAGAAATTACCCAATATTAGTTATTGCTTTTCTTAACGCTTACTTCATTACTTCACTATTACATCATTATTGTTTATAACTTACTTTCATTATTGGAATCGACGACATCAGTAACCGGAACAACTTCTGTGGGATGAGAAACGAGTTTTGATTGCTCTGGTTGATTATTAGCTCTTCGTCTTTGAAGTAGTGTTTGATTTGAATAGCTCAACTAAAATTGTTAAACAGTAAACAATATAAATTAGATGTTTATTGTTAAAGCTATTTCTATTTCAATAAATGTCTTATTTACCTTATTGGGTTTGTTCATATCTCTACTACTAGAATTGGAATTGACGTCCGATTGCCGAGATTCTGATCGAGATGGTGGGGTTGAGTGGTTCTCATCGAAATTACTTTGACACCCAACAATCGTATGTCGTCGTGAGGCAGTTCGACGTGTTTCACATTCCGAAAATAGACCATATGCTAGCGAACCAATTTCAAAAAAATATTAACTATTGCTATATACAAGTGCTCGTGTATATATTATATATGCATATATATTACTTTAATGAAAAGGATGCACTCATGCTCTAAAAACTTTGTCTTAATGAATACTGTGTCTATGTAGAATAGTTACTTAAAACATTTGCTTCATGTCAAAATCAGATTTAATGAGTATCTATATATGTATATAATGAATATCCATGTTTACATATTTATATATTTAAATACAATGAAAATCCTATAATAAAATAAAGTTTAGCGGCAACGCAAAGACAAGCATTCAAGCGTTTTGAATCGAGAGAAATGGTAGAAATGGTAGAATGTAATTATAATAGTAATATAGATTATAGTAGTCAATATTTACATTCTGCTTCAGTGTTGTAAGACCTGTGGGTAACGTCCTCTGAGCCATTTTCCTCTTTAGCTTCAGCATTCGATTTTCAAATAGTTTTCAATACAAAGTGCATTTGATTGTAAAAAAATATTAAGCTTAAATGTTTTCTTAGTTAAAAAAGCAACTTTTTATTTGTTAACTATGTGGAATACCGCAACAATAAAACCATAAAAGTTATAAGTAACCAAAGAGAGCTTACTTACAACAAATTATTTTAATTAACATAAAAATAATATGAACTATATACGAATATATTCGTTAAATAAATGATGTTGTCTTCTAATGTAAGAAGGTGCTACTAATAAAAATATCAATCAAATACCTTTTTGAAAATAAAAGTCGTATAGGAACAAAAGCAAAAAAAACATAATAATAATAAAGAATTAATAATTTTCAAATAAAAATAAAAACAACAGTAAATAATTTATTTACTAATTTAAAGTTTAGTATAATATACTCACTTGTTCGCCTTAGGGCGCTATGTGTGGGATGTTGTTGTGGTTTTATTATGGGCATCCCGCTATTACTTGATATGACAAAACCTCCAATGGGATAAGGTGGCATTTTGGGCTGTGAACACAAACCCATTGTGCTGGTGGTTGTATATACGGAAGCGCTAATAGATTCATCAAATATATTATCATCGTCCTATAGGATTTATAAAAATTAAAATTGTCCAGAATTATTATAGTCGATTTGTATATTTTCAAAACTTACTTCTAGCAATGAAAAATCCACCTTGATGAGCCGCTGCTTTGATCGAGACATATGTGGGTCCAGGTTTTCTTTTAATGAGTTGATTTTGTTTTGCAGGTTTGTGTTAGAGCTTGATGCAGATGTGGGTTGTGCGGATGATTGGGTAGTTGCAGATGATGTTGTAACAATAGGAGCAACAATTGATGATGTTGATGACATAAGCACTACAAATAAGTTTCATTTATTAAATTTATTGTCATATTAGTTTTTTTTTAAATAAATAAATAATTTTATAAAATTATAAGTATATAAATTACAAGTGAAACGAAGTTAGCTATAACATGAAAATTCCAAAAAATGGTGGGTCTACGTCCAGGAGCCACTCTTTGTTATTGACGATCAAGTGCCATTTGGCACCTCCCAAAGGGAGGGAGGAAAGCATAAGACGAAAAATAAAATATATATTCATACAAAGCCATATGTGAATAAAATATGTTCACACTATAACAATTAACTCCACAAAAATGTAGTAATAAGTGCCATTATACATATCAAACCATACAAAAGTATGCTAATGAGGTTCGATAACTATAACTATATATAGTATTAAACTGTCATATCATTCCCAAATATGATATGCAGTCAACAATTACCCATAGTAGGGGTTAAAAAATGCCAATTTGTTTAAAATGATGTTGAGAAAAAGAATTTCTTTTCTTCCAACACATTCATATATGTATGTATATATTATTATTAATATAGTCACGGAAATTACTGGTTATTTACTTTATTCATATATTTTTTATGGCTTTGAGTTAATGCTTTGCATTATTAAAAAATAACATTTCTGCAGGTATTGTTCTTGTACTTCGGATAGTGTTCCAGTTATTATTAAGAGAACCAATTTAGTTTGCTTCCTTTGTACTCGATATAATTTTTTGATCTTTGATATGTTTTTACTCTTCCATAATATTGACCCATAATAATTGTTAGTAACAAATAAGAGAAAATAAAATTCTTCAGTTAAATCCATTATTCGGATAAATGGAAATGTAGCGTCTTTCTAATAAATTCATTCATCCGTAATTTGATGTATATATAATGTTTAAATGAAGTTATAATAAATTTTAATAACCTTTTGTGCATTTAGAAGCAAGTTTTTAAAAATTTAAAATAAATAGATTTAATTTTGATACACATTAAATATATTTATATTTCATTAAATAGATTTTAGTCTATACTCATGTACTGGTTCAATAATGCATTCCGAAATGAATTTTAAGATTTCAGTTATAAACATGAACTAGCTTAATTAAGGGATATCTGCTAGTTTTTGTGAATTCGAATTGAAGCTTTAGATCTTAGTTTATACAGATTTGCTAGCTCAATAACGTGCTATTTATAAATATATACATATACTAGAAGGCACAAAATCAAATTTTTAAATTTTGAACTGTAAATTTGTATTAGTCTAAGGATTGTCTGAAGACTCACACATCTGTTCTTCTAATATTTAGATAGATTTGTACACGTATTTAAGTCTTTAGATTTGGATCATCGAATCAGTTTTAGTTTTAGCCATGCATGTTTGTGACAATACCTGTACGTGGAGCAGCAGTTGGCTTGCTATAACGTGGCGCAACTGCAGGCGGCTGCTGATCATCTTGTGTACAACACAGGGCATCTCTGGCTAGATCTACTGCTTCCAAGTCAGTATCGTCAACTTCACGATTTGGTATGTATGACTTGTGCAAAGGATTTGATGGATAACCTGTTGTTGACATTTTGTAGGTAGACTATATATTCCGTTCATAACCATACCAAGAAAAAACCACTAATTCAGGGCTTCTATATAACAAACAAATGCAAAGGCGTTGCTGTTCTATTTATCCATTTTGATTTCGAATGCACAGATTAAGTTTTTTTCGCTCTACTAAAGAGTTAACATATATTAATGAACGCTTTTTAAGGTGATAGCAAAACCATTTACTTTTACTTTTCTTTATGATTCACATTATTTTTTTTGTTAATTGTTCGAAAGCATTGGTTAGGCGAACTCTACGCAGCCACTACTTTTTCGAACTTCTAACACATTTTTTATTTCTATCACTAAATTTCTCCTTTGTTTACATTTTATAAATAACTTTTACTAAATTAATTAGTAATTCCTTTCAATAGTCCCTAATATTATGGATAATATCATTTATAATTTGTTTAACAATTTTAGAGTTATATTCTCTTTGGTTTCATTGCAGAGTTCAATAAACAACTGAAAGATGTTTAGCTTTTGAATATGGGAAAAGCACAGGTCTTTGTTATTTTTTCATTGTTCGTGCTTTATTCGAATCGATAGAAATTAGGCTAGGTTCACATGCAATTGTTTCATCACCGAATATACGTTTTTAGAAGAGGTATGTCCTTATATACATTTGTATTGGCTTAATTTTAATTAGTCATTGATATGTTCTAAAGGTAAAAGCAAAAAATATATATATTTAGGTAATATAATATAAAATTTGTTTTTCTCTAATACGTTTTGAATTGACTATATATAGTATTTGCAACCCTTATTAAAATTATTTGGACTTTTTTATTTTCTATTTAGTTCAAAAATGCAACCCTTGTTTAATCAAATTCATTCAAAGGTATATGAAATGGAATTAAATATAATAGGTGTGTTCCACGAGCTACACGTAGTAGAACTCAAGTAAAACTTACACGAAAATATGCTGGTGGAACGCACTTCTGTATAGTGCGTTCGACCAACCTAAAGTCCTATGTTGATATGTTAAGTGATATGAATACAACGTGATGTCAACGTACTTTTAGATTATAATACAATTGTCATATGACCCCATCTCATTAATATAAGTTCACTTTATAGCACTTTCCACAGCACTTTATGCATGCCATGCAAAAGGTCGTTCCTAAAAGGCAGCTTTAGGCGAGTAAGCTATCTTAATCTCATATACTATCACAATTAACACTACAAATTAACAGCAAGAAATATCATTTGCATAAGAAATAAGAAATTGCATCATTTGCTTTACTTTTATTTGTTGTGGCTTGAAAGAGTAACCACTGAGAGTTACTTTTCGAAACTCGAAAAACTTGTACATATCTAAGCTGTTAGTTTTTCTGATAGCTATGTGGAAATCTGAATCGCTTTAAATGAAATTTAAAACATGTTTGTGTGAAAGAAACATTGACTTTATCTCGATATTAAGATACTACCTACCCTGCTTAAAAATAAAATACTTTACAATATATACATATGTATAGAAAAATGCGACTATATCGATTACAATAGTACAGCTGATTCAGAATATATATAATTTATATACTATAGCCCCCTTTTATACATCATTTGTGAAGTGTTTGAGTTAAAGATTGAATATATATATAATATATAAACATAAAAAATGCATTTACAGTAAAAATCAACTATTAGCACAGAAACCTACGTAAGTGAAACTTACCATAAGTTATATTTTTTATACTTGTAATAGTGATTACTTTTAGTTTTACCATATTTTTATTTAATTTCTTAATAATAAGATGGAAAGCAGTTATTTAAGTTATGCAAATTTACATATAAAATGCAACTCTGGAATAATTCTGATATCGAACTACATCCCCATTTTTTGTAGCTCTCTAAGCTTTTAACCCCCAAGTGAAAAGAGTGTTAATGAAAAGTTTATCCATATTCCTGCTTTCAGGAGAAGCGCATGTGCATTTTAAAAAGCTTTTAAATAATATTTGATGAGCAACAAAGGCTCCTATGATTCACAGATGTTTCTTTAATGAATTATAATTTATATAGAAAACATCTCCCTATTGTAAACTAATATATGGAAAAAAAATATGTAATTTACATTGTAAATAAATATTAAAAATAGTTCTTATCGGTTGACCTACTTTCAAAGAGTTTGTACTATTGATTTGTTTGCATTTTTACTCAAAGCCCACCTATAGCTTTCAGCCTTTATTGATATCTAAGTACATATATGTATGTATTTAAATAATGGCGGCGTTTGACTTTTTTTTAATATTATTAATATTGTGGGTGTATGTTTATAGAAGATACTATTATACTTTTTATTCTGTTATTCAGTTTGTATAAACTTACACCGATCTTTTAGTCGCGGTAAAGTGGGCGGGTGTATATGTTTAAGTTGTTGTCCTTTACGAATGGAGTCCAAGAGTTCTTCACGTGCTGACAGTTCACGTTTACGAGGAGGTGGAAGTTTCCGCTCAGAGGCCTACAATAAAAAAATTTTTTATTAATATAAATCATACAGTAGCAAAAGGAACTTAATAACTAGCAACTTCATTATATTATTGTATTATATATGAACGATTTCTATTCAAAAAGAAGTTTAATTAAAATATTAAAAACGTTGTTTTATATAATAATATAACATATATTTTCAAAAGCAAGATTACACGTCGCAACTAGAGAAGAAGACGATACTTATCGGCTAAGATTTAATGTCAAAAAGAGCTAAGAGAACCAGCAATAAGCAAGAAAGTAAAACTAAAGCAATAACAATGGGCTGGACATATTCAAAGAATGAGCATAGATAATAAAATAAAAATATAAAAAAATATTTCATATATGCACCAGAAGGAAGAAGGAAAAGAGAGCGTCTGAGTTTACGCTGGATAGACCATGTGGATCAAACAGCGCAACAACTTGGAAGAAGAAACTGGAGAATGATAGCAAACGACAGAGACACATGGAGGAATTTTTGAAAGATAGGTCAAGATTCAACTAGGATCATTGCGCCACTAATGATGATGATGAATATAACATATACTAAGTTATTGCTTAGTGCTATAATCGTGTAAAATTTGTATTTATTACGTATATGTATAGGTATCATAGCAGTTTAGATATATATTAGTAAATAAATGGATATTCTACTTTTACTTTTATATGTTATATAAAGTTATAATATGTCGTACAGTTTCGTCTTGTTGTAAATTTCTTCCTAGATACTTCTAAATTTTATAATTATTTAAGTTTTCTTTACGTTTTTTTGTTATAGATCCGTACGATTCGCGTGCAGGATCTCAAATTTATATGTGTAGAATTAATCCAACAATAAGGGTTGCATCATATGCTATGAGTTTCTGGAACTTTTCATAAATAGTACAATGTCCAAGATTTTACTTGGAAAATATAGTATTTCGACACCCAAAAATCTAAGTATTGGGATACTAATATGACTTTCTTTAATATGAAATTTCCAGATTCTATATAAATGTATGTCCAGATACATAAATACAAATGTATTATATATGCATTTGGATTAATTTATTATATATGCCGTTCAATAGCAGTAGCATAAAAACTGGGTATAACTAGAGCTTTCACATACCAATTTATTAATCGTACTAGAATAATTTAATTTTTAAGATTGTATATTTATTTCAATAGTGAACTACATCAGTGGATTACAGAGATGACAAAGTATTGATCAATAAGATTAGTAAATTATACTAGCATAATATATATGACTATATGACATACATCATAACTACATATAATCAGTTTGATGAATTTATTGAAACCATTGTTTTATAATATAATGAATATTTATAATGCAACCGTCAACCATAAAGATGATGATCCAACATTTAGAATATTAACTATTACATAATGTAGTACATATATATTCTGGCTATCATATCCTCTGCAATGTCTTTAATAAATTATTTATTACTATTTATTATGAAATAATGAAATTTATATATATGCTCGAAATATATATGTAAGTTATTAATGTGAAAATCACACTTGATAAAATTTAATCTATTATTTATTATTATTATATTTGTTTTCTATTGTCTTGAAAAAAGTGTTGACATTTGGTTATAGAGAGAGAGAGAAGTTTTTAATGTTATAATAATCTTTTTATACCTTTTTCAATGGCGGACGTGATCTGATGAAATCTAATATCAGTGCATGTGCGCTTTTTCGAACTCTAGGTGGAATTTCCCCATTGACCATTACCTTGCGTAGTTGATAGCGTCTGCAAAAAAGGGTTAATAATTTGATAATTCAAAAAGTTAATTCAAAAAATTCACAATTATATTAGTTTTATTTACTTGAATCTGATGTCTTCCATTAGAATTTCATAGGGCGTCAACTCGTATTCTATAGGAGTACGTTCGTAGTTTCGCTTTTTTAATCTAACGCCACGTCGCAGCTCATCAATTACTTGAACCCAAAATCTTGCCTATAAAATATTTTTGAAACATTTAACGATTTTGTTCTTAATGTAAATATAATTATATATATATAATAATATAAGGTGATAAATGACTAATTCTGTTCTAAGAGGATTATGTAATTTTAGCTTTATTATGGATTTAGTCATTCTATTATAACAAGTAATGTCTTTGACGCATATTGCAGTAATTTACGCTTTTACTCTCGGACAGAAACCCAAGAGTGGATATACGCTTTGTAGTAAGTGACATTAATCTCTTCTTTCTATGTCCCTATGCTAACATATAACAAAAGTCATTGAAAGAACTACCTTATCAGTCGGCATGCTTTCAAATGAGATAGTGTTCTATTAGTACGATAATTGTACATATTTTACTATTGGGCCATATCATATGTGTGCTTTAACATGTGTGCTATTCGGGATATTTTCGATACGCCATTTTAAAATATCCTGTATATATAGTAAATTTGATTAAAATTAATATATCTATACCCATATCTATTGGAATTAATATTATGGAATGTTGTGGTCCAGTTCTTACCAGTTGGTCGACCATATTGTTGACATAAGTTTTTTATTTAATACACTTTGATTAAAGATGTGCGACGTCTCGATACAAGGTAAGATATTGTAAAAACACCATATAGTCACTTTTAAGAAAATTTTGAATAATCCAGCTAAAAATATTATACTGATAAAAATTGGATGGCAGTCATTTAGTCCTGTAAAGCGCTATAATGCAAAGGTATAATTGTTTTAGACTAAGAAGAGTCTATACTGTTCATCCTATTTTTAAATATTATGCTTTTTAAATAAAAGTTCTAAATGTATTTACTATGGTATACTATATACTATGGTATACTATAGCATATTTCATTGAGCATTTATAATTTTAAAAGATTGCAATATTGCAAATATTAATATATGTAAAAAATTATGACAAAAAATGACAAGTAAACTGATATTACTCCCACTCGCTTTTTCAATCAGGTGTCACTCATACCTCTCAATAGAAACTCAAATAACAGAGTACTTATGCGGATTGTAATATAAATAATATTTTCTTTATTCTTCAAAAATATAATATCTTAATTGGGTTTTTATTAAAAATATAATTATCGTACCCAATCCATAAAACCCAGTTGTGCTAATTCTTGTTGTGATGTTTGAGATTCTTCTTCCATGTGCATATCTGAAGGACCTACAAAAATAAATATTATTAATTGAATATTTTATAATAACAATAAATACACAAAAATATCTCATTAAAGTAGAATTTACTGAATATAAATAAGATATGAAGATACAATTATAGATAGAACTCTTTCTTATAGCAGTATATTAAGGTTATTAAAGAGCAATTGATCAAGTTTTCATTGTGTCAATCAATAAACATTATTATTAAAAAGATAATAAAAGTTAACAATAATAAAATAATGAATTAAATTTCGAAGGATAGCAAATTTTTTTGTTTTCACAATGGATAGCAAATAAGAGAGAACACAATATATGTAAGGCTTATTTGAATGGCACAGATATAAAAGATTTAAGCTTAGAAGTAATATTTGAAAAGGTTTCGTAATATAAACTACATTAATTTGAAAAATGTATGAGAACATAAAGCGTGTGAATGAACTTTCGAAACATACTATCGTTTATGATTAACAAACTAAGAAAGGTACTTGAATATGTGCCTTGGAGACACACAAATTAAGACAAATAGCATTGCTGAACGTAGTATATATATATATTACATAGAGAGAATATGTGATAATAGCTTTAACAAATATCCATGAAGGCGTAGGCTTCCTTCACGGAGTTGCTCGTCATCTACAACGAAGCAACGCTTAGTATTGGAATCGGAATTTTAACGTTCGTAACGAAGGGGAACAAAGAGAGACTTTTGCAAAAACGAAAAAATATTAGGGACTTAAGGTTAAATCTCAAGGCTATTACCCACAATAATATATCTTTAAGTCTACGTATTATACAATATTATTTAGAAGAATAAATAAAGATGTTAACATATCAATTGTGTTTTGATTTATGTTTTACTAAAAAAATTTAGCAGTTATTATTTCAATAACAGATAATGTTTGAAAAGAACTATGTTATGCGCTTATAGTTCAGAAATGCCCAATAAAAGAAATAATATGAAAAGATTAGAAGAGATACTAAAGAAATGGTATCATCATTCTCTGAACAAAACTCGAACATGAAGTCGGTTTTGTTTTTTAGGAGAGAATTCCTAATCTTGTTCATAAAGTGAATTCCGAATATTAGAAACCTATTGTTAGAGAGATCAAGATGATTTTGTATAACAGACGAATGCAGCTATTTGAGAAGTATGTATGGTAATTGTTTTAATATAATATAAAATATCTTGTCAGTAACATTTTTATCTAGTAACCCCAGATTTGATTGGATTGCTTGGAAATATTATAATTTTATCAGTGAGTATATATTTCTGACTCAACAAACAATTTAACTTATGAATAGAATACATACATTATATAAATGAGCCATAAAAATTAGAAAACCTAAATACTGTGATCGTCACTTGATTGGATTGTCGCACCAGATGAACAATGACTAATTTTGTAATAAATACACCATACTAATTATAATTGCTCATACTCATACTCATATCTTTATCTAAATATGATATACATATCTATATCAAAATGTGACACAATGCGTCAAATAGATTTATGTATGTATTACTAATTATTATTAATTAAGCTAAAATAAAAGTCCGTTGAAATAAAATTAACAAAATGAGGTAAATTGAATACAAATTTCTAATACTTTTATGATGGTCCTAAATGATTAGATAATAAGTAGGTAGGACTTACCATGTAGAACGTGTTGGAGAAATGCATTAAATTCAATCGCCTCGGATACTAAAGCACGACAGACAGCTTTATAGTGATCTTCCGGGCTTGTTGGTTTTATGTGTTCCTCACATGCCTAAAAGAGATTTTAGCAGAAATAAAGTTAATTAATTGCTTTAAAAAAAATACTGATATATTAACAACAATATTTATAAAAATTTTA
The DNA here is from genome assembly GCF_002237135.1 of Teleopsis dalmanni. Taxonomy (NCBI): domain Eukaryota; kingdom Metazoa; phylum Arthropoda; class Insecta; order Diptera; family Diopsidae; genus Teleopsis; species Teleopsis dalmanni. Next base: position 12,039,019 of record NC_051848.1, read on the forward strand.
ATAAAAAATTTTGATTTGTTGACTTTGCTCGCTGTTAAAATTAATAAACATATTTTAAGTTTAATTGTTAATTAATTAACAAATTCGTTAAGAATATGTTTGCAATTGGTATATGTAGGTTCAAAAATAGTAAAGATTTATATGATTACCTTCAATACATATTCAAATTCATTAAAATTTTCGCCTTTATCTTCACCATACTCATCCCAACGTTTAATATCTTCAATTCCTTCATCAACGCAATCGTCATCGTTTTCTGAAAAGAAATTAATAATATAAAAATTTGGTTCTTAACACTGATTGGGCACATAGGTACGTATAACCGTTATTAGACCATAGAAAATGCCTACGGGTTTAAGTGATGAAAAATAAAACTAACAGTTTTCTGTTTTCTCGGAAACAGAAAACAGGAAACCTTGATGTTGTCTACAATTCATTAAAAAATATATATATATCGCTAATTTGCAATGTCAAAGAAAGTTTTGGATGTACAGGTCTATACTTTTCTCGGTAAATTTTTATTCCTTTTTAAAGTTATTTTAGTTCATTATGACTGTAACCACAAACTTTTCACATTAACGTCATAATTTTAGAAGTTAAATAGTTAAAAGACTATTTATGTAATTAAGAACTTGGGTCTTATATGAGAAATTAAATGTTTTTTTATGCATAAAACACATATTATATTTACCATCAGCTGTCATTAAAGTTATCAAATTTTCTAGCTCTTGTGACATTTGACATTGTTCTTCTGCTGGTAGGTTGTAATCCAGCACTGCATAAATATTGATGGCAATCCTGCGTAGTATCTGCAAATAGATTAGAAACATACATTATCTACATAATCAAAACAAAAAATATATTTATATATTATGAAGCTATTATTTAGTTTCCTAAATTCGTTCAATATATTTTTTACTCAACTTAAACCCTTGAATGAAACAAATATGGAAGGACATAAGCCATAATAAGTAGAAAAAATTGACAATTATTTGATAACAAACTCAACGAATAAGAAAATCAAAGTAAATCAAATATTTGGTTAGCAAAAATCAACTTGACAACTGCATAAATCTCAAGATATACAAAATTGTATAAAAAATTTAAAACCCGATAATGACGAGGTCTAGGTATATTAGAAATTAAAGTTCCAACAGATTTTTAAATATCATCTGTCAGAAAGAAAAAGGGTTGATTAGAGCAGCAAAATTATTTTGACATGATTTCAAAGTCATCTCAAGCCAAGAGATAGTAGACCAACTATTAGACTATGTTGTAATTTCACTACAATATGAAATAAAGCACTTCAGCACATATGCTGAAGTACTATTTAAATGCTTAGAAGTACTATTTAAAAACTTATTTAGTTTTGATGTGTGTATAAACTGTAGCTTTGTACCTCAAGCTCCATCTATTAAATTAACGTTTTGTTTATAAAAATCAAACCGTAACTAATTTACTAAGGTGACGACGTTGCTCTGATGCCTTGCTATGAGTGATGTTTTATATTCCTATTCATTCATATATTGCAAACTAACGGGGTATGGTGAGTGTGGTATACCTTACTAGGTCCACACGTAGCTGAAGAGATCTTTTAACGGGCTATAACATGTGAAACCAAGTCCTGTATTTGCAACTTTCTTTATTGACACAAAATCAAATGGAAAGTAGATTTGATTTGTGAAAGTGATCTTAGGCAAGCAAACAAATATACTCAGGAAAAGCAAAAAGCAATATCTTTTTAATAAACAAAACACTATCAGATGAAAATCAGCGATAGTAAAAATGTTAAAGGTTAACTCTCTACATGTCTTAATTAGAACAATACCTTAATATTGGTATAATGAACAAATTGAAAACATGTGAAACATAAATATAACCAACTAATCTACAAAATGTAGACGAACAAAGCTTCGCTACTTTATCTAAAGAATGGACCATATTTAGTTTTTAAAAATATAATTTGGTTAAGTGAAACATCAATGCTATTTGAAAGACTTACGACAGAAGTTAGACTTGACAGAAGTGCTAAAAAAGTACAAAATCGGTTGACTGTGAAGACTGTGAAACTTATCGTACTATTTTATGTATGATTAAATTACCGTTCTTGATTTGAATGATGATTTAACGATGTCAATGTGTCTGTCTGTCCGTTTTTTAATTTAAGGTGTTGTTTCTTAGTCATTCTGTTAACCGCATAATTGTACAAGATTTTTTATAAATCCAATCGGCAAATTTTTTTTCTTATTAAAACTATAGGTCAAACTTCAGATCACGAAATTAGTCACTATTGTTGTTGCAACAGATCGGAGAAAATTAAATTAAAATATAATAATATATATTATTAAGAGTAAAGCTAGCTAAGGGAAATTATGAATCTCTTAGTATTCGCATATACTATAAACCGCTATAAACCCAAACTTGATAAAGAATCAGTTTTTGTAAAATATTGATTGTAATTTAAAAAGTGACGCAATAGTTCTAATAAAATAGGAACTGTTAATTGCAACTCTATCTTATCTAAACCACACTGCAAAAAGCTTAAATTAAATTACATGATATTACTACACTACGGTATTATTTACCGAATTACGTGGTTACTAGGTTGAAAGTACTCGATATACTCAAATTAGTAATATATCAATTATTGTTCTTTTATTTAATAAAAATACAGAAAAAAAGTTTGAATTAATTATAGAGATTGAATAAAAATTAATAACTGTTTTATGGTAAATTAATGTCAAAAGTAGCATTGTAAGACTTTTATTTTAAAATAGTATTTCTTCATGAAAGTTAGATGACTGCTTTATAAGATTCTGATAAAAATAATAAAGATAAGATCGTTAAGCAACCAAATACGAATAGAAAAATACTATCAAAATTTTCTATTCATCAATCAATGACCCGTTTTCTTTAAAAGTAGTGTAAGTCCATTTTGACAAAAAATTAGTAAATGATAAAAATGAATATAATATACTATGAAGTTTTTATGCACAAACTTTTTCCAAAAAAATCGATTGAAGATGTGTTAGATAAGGGTTTCAAAAAGCAAACCACATATACAATATCTCTAAAACTTTATTCAGTGAGAATAAAGATTTTAAATCAGTTAATTTATAACCCTCACGGGGAATACCACAGAACTTTGGAACTATAGTACTAGACTCATTCTAGACTCATGGCATTCGAAAAATTTGCAGATATAATTGATTTATTAACATATATCCCTCCAATACATCATAAATATTTTCAAAAACTAGATCATAATGAATATATTAATATTAAGAGTATAAATAATTTGATAGCAAAGCTTTTTTATTGTTATTTTTTATTTTAATTGTTGCGGAATTTAAAAAAAAAATTCGTAAAAAGAAATTTGTTTGTTTCAATTAAGATCTCGTAGTTAATATTTAATAAACGTAAAATTTTTACTTTTTGCTGACTTCGAAAGTGCACACCACAATTTGTTTTTAATTTGGTGCCCAGACCTTCAGTCGGCAATTAGTAGACTGAAGCTCCGTCACCCTCATGGGCCTATATCCACCTCAGTAGGTACAAACCCATCCCCTCAGCAGATTGCCAGTTTACTCAACACATCTACCCGACTGTGTCAAATTCCAAATTCTGAAATTACCAAGTATCCCATCTGCCCATGCTCATGCAAACAAATCGGTCGCTGCTGCACCGTTAAAATAGTAACTCAAACTTGTAGTACTATGCAGAGATTTTCGCCAGTAAATTCTTTGCTAAGGACTAATCACAATTTGTATAAAAAATAAACTGGATTTTCACTCACCACCTGTCACAAGATATAAATTAAGACTTACGATAATCTCTAATGCTTTTCTATAAATAATAAATATGTTCATTAATTACAAAAACTAAAAACAGGCCAACAAAACTCATGGTATTAGCTTCTTTAGATTCAGTGTCATTCAGTGATTCTTCATCATAAATTTACTGCTAATAGCAGCTCTATATTCGTACTAATGTTGGTTTAAAACCGTCTTCAGTTCTTATCACCTGTGGCAGAGAAAGTTTAAGATAATCGTGTTTTTAGATAAATACAGTTCATGTAGATTTGTATGTTGCTAATATTACAAATCAGTGATAACATGGGTTTGGGTTTACTAAAATCGAAGACAGACTTAATATCAATGCAAACATACTAGCATTTAGAGATTTCTAAACACTACTAAGTCTACTGTTAAGTAGATGAGTGTATTTAAAACTATCTTTATCATCTACAACTCTACGATTAAAACTAAAACTGATCCAGCATGCCTGTATACGAATACACTTGGTATGTATATACATATATGTAACATAACATTGATTTCTTTGAAATTGTATCAGTATTCGTATTCTGAGACTTTCCTCTTCTTATGCCGAAATGCAACAAAAATTCTAAAAGTCGAATTATCAAATTTTGCTCTATACTCTATTTCTTTGGTAAAAAACTATTTTGAGGATTTCAAAGCTCTTTCTAAAGGTTGTTCTATCAAATATCTTATCATTAGTATAGTCCATTTTTCACTTCATTTAGCTCATACTTCTTTGTCAACATTGTTCTATAAATGTCTTAACTACTTAGAAGTCGATAAGACCCTTTAATATATACACAATAGTCCATAAATAGAATAACAGATTATCTATGTCATACATGGTTAGTATCAAAATAACCGAACTTATCAATTATTTTTTGAAACCTTGAATCAGATTTTAAAAATACATACTATGTATATGAAAATAAATTTGTGTAAACAATAGTCGCATTTATTTATTGTGTATATGACTCATGGCGACTCATGGCAGCAACTCCAATCTCATTGTCTACGTAATTATTTGCTCCATTCAAACGATTTTATTAATGAATTGAAGCGTGATTATTTTGCATCCAAATACACATAAATAACAAAATAACCACTGATAAGGGAATGGAGTAAAGGTGTGACCTTTTCCACGCACTCCTATAAAAACGAAATCGTTTCAATAACACTGCAAGCAATTTCGAGAACACACTTTTCGAGAAATAGGAGTTTGTGAAAGAACTTTGGGCAATAACAGAAGATTTCGACCATGAAAACACACAAAAGTACCTTTAAGTTGGTTCTAATGCACGTTTTTCCTACTGTACTGTGCGAAAAATGCTCTGTTCTTTGGAAATTAACTTGCATGCTTGAGTTGCAAAGCGAAAAATGTTGTGCATGTGTGACTATGACATGGCACCGGAGGCATTCAAGCGCATCGTGGAGCATGAACGTGAAATACAACTTGGGGTGTTCGCAGTATGAAGCAGTGTTTTTTCCAGAGGTGCATTGTTAATAACGGACTAGCTACAGAAACACATATTGCTACGGAGTTCAGAGTTTTGGTATTGTTTTTAGTAAAACTAGTTTTATTCCTTGTTTTGGGTTGGAAAATTAACGAGTATATAATGGACATTAAATTATGGAAAAAGTAATATATACCCATGCATATATTTATATACATATATATAGTACCATATATGTAGAACAAACGCAGCAAATACAACGACCGCAATTCTTTTGTTTTGTATGTAAAACGAAATTATTTGGATGTGTGTAGTATTTGCAGAAGCAATCAAGGGCTCTCACGTTTCTTCAAAGAAAGTTACATATACGTTCCCAGTGTTTGTTATATTTGAAAAAACTAAAAACTAATTAAATAAACTGACACTAAACAATTACGAAAGCATTAGCTGCATTAGATGCATTGGCTAATGGCTTTACTTCAGTTAATCTGGAGATGCTATTTTTGGTTGACGTTCTCCTGTATTGACCATGAAAGTTAATTTAAGAACTTACAATATATATACTTGATACATTTTTACTTCTCTGTATGACTTTCTGTACTGATGTGTCGCATAGGGAATATACCTTCACTTTTACTAGTCAGAAAAAATCACGTTTATTTAGACAAAAACAAAACAAAACTCAATAAAATCCCTTGCTGTAGTCAGTACTATTAACATTTTCTAGATAAAAATCTTTAAAGCAATAGATAAGGAAGACATAATCTAATGGCGGAAGCTGAAATGAAGCTGTGTTTGGCTTCAGATAGAATTCAATAAAAATTATTTCTGAGAGTTACTGACTATAGCAAGGGATTTTATTGAGTTTTGTTTTTTGTTTTTGTCTAAATAAACGTTATCTAAATAAACGGTTTGGCACCGGTTGTTGTTCTATCAAAAACACGAATTTTCCCGTTTTTGGTTCAGCTTTAAAATTCAGGCTCTGATCAAAATACACGCACCACAAAAAAAAAATACATAAAAAAAAATTATAACAAATTTAACAAGAAGCTTACGTTTGTTATTCTAATTGAGTTATTGTTTAATAACTAGTTCGGGTATCCCCACCAATCAAGACTTCTGTAAAAGTTTTTGTGAAGAAGGTGCAAAAAAATAGCTAAATATCAATTATGCGACTGAGAGTCTGTGTCTTTATAGGATTCCTATTTACAAAAGTGAATAATCTGACAAAAGTGTATACAATTTCTGGGTCTCAAATAGTAAGGAATGTTATATCGTTCTTGCAAAACTGTTTGTCTAACGATAAAGTAATGGTATTTAGACTTCTATAAGCTTCAAGAAGAAATAAAAACATATTGCAATACCCTACTTACTTCTACTTAAAATTTTATGCCAGATGATCTGTGGGTGTGCAGGAAGTAATTATATTTAATAATTCATCGCACTAATGAAATCATATAAATTTCCATAGACTAGTAAATGTGGATGAGAATAGCTTACAGCTTAAGAAGGAAAATGCTTTCATACAAGAATTGAGGAAATATAAATTTTGATTCTTTATGGCTAATTTTTATTTGCAATTTGGATAAGTATCGAATAAATTTCAATTTATGTTCAAATCTCAAATTATGCATAGAAAATAAATATGTACATAATCAAAATATTGAAAATGCACTACAAACAGCAATGACGGAAACAAAATATCTACAGCATTTACCACAAAAGGCTAGGTTATTTCTAGGTTATTTTCAATGCGGTAAAGATACTAAATGCTTTGGATTAAATGAGCATGTCTTACAGTGCTCATTATGTAGGCATTGCATTACCGGTGAACACTTCCTAACCGAACAAAACAGATCGAATTTATGCATTTATATAACACATCAAGTATCACTGTATCGGCATTGAGTTGTTGGTAAAACTTTTTTGGAGTTTTTAGTGTTGATTAAATCCAAGATGAAAAAAACAAGATGAAGATGAAATTTAAGTTATGCATACGTAGGTAGTACAATATATGAAATGCAAAGCAGGTATTTAGTGGGAATATATTGATGATATTCAGCATCATTTGCATTGCTAAATATTTATATATATACATACATATGCACATTTTTTTGAACAAATGAAGTTGTAACATCGAGTATTTACTATAGCTTTTGGTTCATCATGATCTAAATTTTTAACTATAGCTTTAAATATGAATATGTTAATTATATAGATCATTAAAGATATCAGAACAGATTAAATAAATATGAAAACTAAAAATGAATAAATGAAGTTGTAACATCGAGTATTTACTATAGCATTTGGTTCATCATGATCGAAATTTTTAACTCTAGTCTTAAATCTGAATATATTAATTATATAGATCATTAAAGATATTATAACAGATTAGATAAATATGAAGGGTAAATCCGTAATATATGTTACCTTTGTTTTATATATTTTAAATATTAAAACTATATTCATGCCAGAGCACTTCAATAAATAGTAGTTTAGCAAATATAAATGCAAGAGTTTTCTGTGATGGTTATGAAAAATCTACTTAGAAATCTTCCGATATTAATAATCAGAATAAAATTTGAAATAGTGATCTCTAAAAACCTTGTAATAAATACGTATTAGTTTGACAAATGATTGAAACTTTTTTTGAATTAAAATTATTTTTAATCTGCAAAGATGAGTATTTATGTTATGGGTTGTATTCTATAACGGATCTATAAATTGTTAGTATTGTAAGTGTTACTTACCAATTTGGCCGCAACTGCTTTGTGAAAATCTGAAAATAAATGTTAATATTGGTGAGTTTCTTGAACTAATTTAAAATTCATTTAAAAATATAACAAATAATAATAATAGCACAATTATTTTAAGATATTTATAAACTAGTGCAGAAAGTATTAGAGACCTTATTTTATATAAAGAAAATATATACTGTCGCTATATACCGTTCAAAGTTTTCATAATGCAGTAATTGTTCTGAAAATCTTTTGAAATACATTAATCTCAGGTTTTACATAGTTTTATATTTATATTTTATATAAAGCTCTCTAATCTTTATCTGAAAGTGCTATCTACTGAAAACCGTCTAAATTCAACATACTAGTGTTATATGTAATATAACACCAAGTCAAGCATATTTTTGATCAGCTCACTGAGCCGAATCAATCTGGGCATTTCTACTGAGAAATCTGTTTTTGTTTCGACAGTTCACTTTGTTTAGAGACTTTAGCAGAAGATTAAGCTATAAATAAATTAATTAACTTCATTATGCATTATAAGAGTTATTGGTTGAAACATATATCTGATATGCTTTAATTGTTTTAAAACAAACTAGTCTATTCAGTTTTGTACTAGATGCTAGTTGTTAATAAGAACTAAATGATTAGAGATATACAGTCCAAAATCCAAATAATATGATTCCAATTCAATACCATAGAATATTTTTAATTTTATGAGGCACTGACACTTTAAATTTGAGTTGATTGGAATACAGAAATAATTGTCGATAGTATAGTTTTAACATATTCATACCTTTTAAGGAACGAACTTCTATACTCATCATTATAGATCCCCCTTGACAATATAATTTGTATATAATACTCTGCAAAAACACTCCCAAGAAAAATATTTTCTAGTATATCTCTACTGAATACTACTCTGCTAAGACTTAGTAAAGACTGATAACAGAATTGTGTATGATCCTGACACTCCCTCTGCAAAAACACTCCCAAGAAAAATATTTTCTAGTATATTCCCCACTCCTTTAGCACCATCCTAAGACTTACCTGACACTGTGAACTGAAGTTGGAGCAAGAAAAGATCAGTATTCTATTATCCATTAATTGACTGATTGAATCATCGAACAGTCGCAATTGCCTACGACTAAATTTTAATAATTCTGACCCTACAGAAAGTACTCTGTTAAGATGTTGTAACTACTGGTGGTGGAGTTGTACAAGATCCTAACGCAGTTTAGTGAAATAAGAGCAAGAAAAGCAAAAGTAAGAAAAGAAAGTATTATAATTACCACAAATGATTACAAATTTAATTTACGGAATTATCAGTAAATCGGTAAATGTACGTCATCGTGCTTTTTTTAGCACATGCTTTATAATATTTTAATGCGATTTCAATAATAACTGATAACGACTTCATTACTTAACGATAATAAATGCTCTTTAGAAATTATTTTAAAAAATATAAAATAAATTACTTTTGCTCAATAAAAACTGACGAGTATGTAAATAATTTTACTACTCGTCTTTCTATTAAAAAATAAACAATGAGAAGTGCATGAAGAAGAAGAAAAAGGTGCTCGTAAAAAACAAATATGAATTTTTTATTTATTATTATTATTATGGGAGTAATTAAAAAATAAAAAATAATGTATAATGTACGGAGTAATAATGTGAGAACTTGATGTACGTATGTAGATTGATGTGGCATGATAGCATGTTTTTTTAAGATTTATTTATTTTTTTTTTTCTGTTTTTTAGGTTACCCTAACATACCATTTTTTAGCACTTTTAGGTTTCAGTTTCCAATTCAATATTGGGTCAATCTATTTCATAAAGTCACTTCTTTTACAGCTCAAGACTATTGTTAATTAAATTTATATACATACATATGTACATATATGTAGGAGTATATAGGCAAGTGAGGACTAGCTATGTACGGTAAATGAGGCAATTCAGTTACATTATTATGCGGTACTGTATCAGCAGTATTTTCATTAAACTAATTATGGAATTATTGATATGTATGTAGAGAAGTTTTTTTCTAAGAACGAATATTTTATGTCCTACTTTTTTTGGTGATCTTCTTCTGGTCTTCGGATATACATATACATAATGCATATATCGTTTCATTTGAATCACGTTTTCGACATGTAATTTTCTACAGTTTGTCTCCAATCATTGCAATTATACTAACCCGTCAGCGTTACACTTTATTTTGGCTTCCAGAATATTTGTTCCAGAATGTGCTTGATTATTTGTTTATTTATAAGATTTATTTGAGACCAGATCTAGACACATTAAAGCAATGACCACCTATGTTTCTTATGACCACCTAAGAAACAATTGATATAGTGTGTAATCGACAAAAATGACTTGTGATATTTAGAACTATATGGAAAGTGATAGACATATTCAAATGGAAAAATTTGCACCTGTATATAATTTTATTTATGGTTTGATTTGCTCATCTAAAAATAAAATAATAATTTATGCAATGCTAAATAGAAGTTGAAACTATTTTTTTTTCTAAGGGCCATGCTTTGTAGAGTATCATGGGCTCATCAAAATTAGCTCTTTTTGGCTATGACCAAAATGCATGTTATGCAGAGCGTCACAGAAATTGTAATAATTTGCTACAAAAAGACATAAGATACAAAATCATTTACATATTTGTGCAGCATCATCACGGATAAAAGTGTTGCTGAAAAAGACGTCTCAACCCGACTGAGTAAAGCCAAGTCAGCCTTCGGGCAGTTAAATAATGTGTGATTCTAATTAAATAAGCACTCACACTAAGCTTTGTTTATTTAACTCGACCGTCATCAACTTTGTATTACGGATGTGAAACGTGGAAAAACTCGGCTTCTATTCAATCGCGCATCCAAGTATTCATAAACAAATGTTTAAGAAGAATACTGAAAATATGGTGGCCGGAGCACATATCCAATACTGATCTCTGGGAACGTACGGAACAAACCCAGGCGTCCACTAAAATCAAAAGAAGAAAACGGAAGTAGATTTTCCACATGCTCAGGAAAACATCATCCTGCTTAACAAAGCAAACGGTACGCTGGAATTGACAAGTCAGCCGCCTACAACGTCTTTAGTTCACATCTTTGAACTATGTAGGAACTCAAGAAATTCAATATACTACATTTGTAATGAAATTCTTAGGGGTATGCAGATGTTTTTTATGTCATAAGAAAATTTAATTATGTGCGTTTTAAAGTAAAAATGACATTTTAAAATAAAATAGGTATTTACGGTAAGACCATCTAGTGGCAATTACATGCGTCAGTAAGGTGAGCCACTCTTTATATTCACTTGTGATTTGCACTCATATGACTTTTTCTCACTCTGGCATTAAAACGCCCGATTTTATACAGTTGGAATAACACTTGAAGAGTTTATTTACATCAATAATTAATATGTAAGCGCAAAGTGCTGAAATAATAAACTATTACTATAAACTATCACTATTGCTGTATTTTTTAAATAGTTTTCTGTCTCAAAAATTATATAAAACCCAAAACTTGAAAAAATAGTTCCATTAAATCCACAATATTATAAAAACAAACTTTCGTAGATAAAAGTTAATTGTGAAAGAGATTACTTAACTCTATAATAGGAAATTTCAAGTGATAAGGGTTTTGTATCTTTAAAAAAGTGAACACTTGCATTGTAACATCAATTGTAATGAAATTACGAGTAGTAACCAAAACACAAATATTTGTAATCTGATTTAGATAGTATGAAGAGCACAACTAATTAAGGCCTAAGTATCTTTATTGTTGTAAGAACAGGCATGTAATGAAATAAATAATAGTAGCTTTACAACTTTTCCAGTAATTACGTTTTGTTTCAGCCCTGATAAAAGACCTTGACCCAGATTTGTGTATGATTCTGCAATCCAGATATTGTGAAAAAAAGATAACTGCTAGCTTAACTCAAAATAGTTGGAGCTGCATTCTTCTTATGCTATATAGAAGCTTTCTAAATACCTATACCACATTGATGATCTAAGAATTTGAAAATACTAAATGATGTCACATCTCAACAGAGCACAAATATGTTTTAACGGTTTTTTTTATTTTTTATTTTTTCTTAACCGTTGACAGAGAAGGATCCATGTATGCCATAAATCATCGTAACCGAAAATATCTGTCCACATATTTTTTAGATAATTTAATCATTTTCTAATTATATGTATAAAATTTATTTCTTAATTAAGTCTGTGTAAATAGTAACATGTGTATTTGCATATTAGGGAATGAAGTCATTTCAAGTGGATAATTAATCATAAAAGTATATGTGACTGGAATATTAATATTAACAAGTGTGGCTTTCAAGAATCATCACCCGAATGAAGAACTCAACACTTGTTGTTATTTGGTTTATCAATACTCGTGAATAGCGCAAAAAATCGAGTCAGTATGAAATTCGTTACGAAGCTTTTGTCAAATAAAATAATAATTTGGTGTTATTTTATTTTAAACCGTTTATCAGTGAAACCACTAAAAACAAATGATAATATTTGTACTTTGAAAGTTCACGCACAAGCATACGTATAATCATAATCATATGTGTGATGTTCTTGATAAGATATACGCTTCGCGTAAAATTTTGTCGACGATTTCAATTTTTAATTGAAAATGTGATCACTGAAAAGGCGAAGAAGCGAATAAGCAAATGGATAAGTTCAGCGACTATGTACTATATATATTGTCTAACGTATCTGTCTATGTTTTAATTTATATGCTCGAATGACCTTTAGATTTTTTTCGTGTCGCCAGCAGCACCTTAGTCAGCAAGCATAAAGTTATCAAAGAGACCAACTACAATATAGAGCTTAATAAGCTTAAGAGCACAATAACGCCATGAGGTCTACTAACATATATGTTAGCATTTGTACATCTAATATGGAGCAAAGGTATTAAATAGGTCATTAAAAAATATTCTTGCAACCTTAACTGATATTGGGGCTGATAAAAATTGTCTACATAATAAAACTGTTGATATATTTTGAACATTAATTATATTCGAGTGACAATAACTCTAGTGCGTAGTATAAAACTCTTTCATAAAGTTTTTATCAATCTCAATTAAATAATACTTCTGTGATTATACTATAAACAAACTCTGAGATTGGTAACGTTGAAAATGTTCGAAAGGAGGTTTCCAACAGAAAACATTTCCTCTTATTTTATATAACTTTTATAAGATTTTTATTTTCTTTCAGCATTTTTTCCTTCTTCCCTTTCTCTTATACTGCTATTATTCTACTGATAGTCGTCGGCGCTATTATTATTTTAAAAGATGTACATATAGGTCTATGCAAAAGTCTGAATGCAATTAAATATCAAGTTCACTAAAAAGTGAAACTAATATTTTTAATTCAATTTTTTTTTTGTTTTTAATTTGAAACAGAAAATACAAATTAGTAAATATACTGCGTTACCAAATTTAACTTTTCAATTATATATTTTTAATTTATTTCTATTTTTAACAAATTTGATTTAAATTTGATTTATTTATTTAAATTTAAAGAGTTATTTTATATGTCCACTAGTAATTTCTAATATACTATATGATCTTCCTATTATCATTTTCATAATTAAATAAAACTACTGTAAATGGAATAGATATCTTTAAAAAAAAACTGAAAATTAGGAACTGTTATATATATACATATATGAATAAGTATGTAGTAATTTGTGAAGAGTAATAAATAATATATACATTCTTTTTCTTTTTGTGATTATAAACTACCTGTAGATAGTAAACGATACATAATAATATAAATTCAAACGCATTTGTGATTTATGAATAAAACATACACTACTGACACCAATTGCCATAGATAAGTATACACAATATTAAATAAAAATAATGTTTAATAAATCTCCAAATAAGGACACTGTAGTCTTTGGAATTCTTATATATTTCTTATTGAGAAATATATGCAATAATATTATGACTGAGCCTTGTCGAAGGTACTAAAGAATAGCGAAGAGGTCTCTTAATAAATGAAGACCTTTTTTTTCTGCTGTTCACAATAATTTGCAATGGATATTCACAGTTTTAGATTTGTTTTTAAAGTCAATTAGAACAGAAGATACTATTTTATTACTGAATACTATTTTATTTCAACTAAATAAAACAAAAATTATGTTGAAATTTACAATTCCTCTTTCTTTGCATTTTTTTTATTGTTATCAACGCAAATTTATTATATGGGGGGACTCTTGCCTCCGTCTGATACTGAAAACCCTTAAAAGATTAAAAATTTTTATCCTCTTTGAAGAAATTGTGACTACCTATATATTTATTTTAGACACTATATATATTCTTGATTAGTATTATAATATGATATTTTGAAGTTAAAACAAAACCATTTTATATCAAAATATCTTATAAATGCACTATAAACCGTTATCCGTTATAAACCGTTATTTACAACCAGAGAAGAGTTTCTTTACCACTAAGAACAGTACTTGGTGTAATTTACACCAAGTACCACTAAGTACTTGGAAATTTTAAGAATTTCAGTCCTACCAACGAAGCAATGCCATGAATTCTTCTGAGATTTGACTTTCAAAGTGGTTAGCTTTTTTATTTAACGCTTTTCCGGTTAATCTTAAAATTTTCTAGGTCTTATATTTTCCGAAATAAAATAATTATTAAATTTATTTTTTGGAATCAATTATAAAGGAAAGAAGAAGAAAACTATTTTACTAGTAGAAGGGTTTTGAAAAGTAGTGAATCACAGCAACAAAATTTTATTATAAATGCTTGAATTTTTTGGTTGATCATACAGTTGTTTCGAGTATTTAGTATATAAGTTGTTTATAAGTTGTCCAATTGATACCCTCACCCATTTAGTTTTTATATTTTCAATAATCGAAACTTTTATAGACGTTTCTGATTCGCTACTATCAAATTAAAGACATTTGCAGAGTCATTGCGTTTAAATCATTTCAAAAAGCCCATATATGGAAATCAAAACCACATGACTCAACTTACCTATTTTTTAACATATAACGAGCTATTTGTTATCAACGAGTATTTTCAATTAAAAGGGAAAGAATAATTGAAGTAAGCGAATAAATTTAACGCATTTTAAGAAAATATTAGTTTTAATAGTATTTGTGTATATAGGTATATATCTTAATGTATTTTATAATATGTCAACGAACATTATATATATTAGTTCCCGTAGATCCTATAAGGCGCAAAGGGCCACTACGACATTAACTTATTGAATTTAATAAATTGTTCTAAACATCAATATATTTATATTCTATTTCTATCCATATACTTAGATGCACTTAATTTTGAATTGTTTATGCTTACCAATTTCCTTATTTCTTTCAGGTGGTACGTCTTTTGTTGTGAGTTCTGTGGTTGTGGATATAGCACAAGAACAGTGCACCGCTCCATCTACTTGTATGTGGAATTGATCAATATTTTCAGGTATCTCTGCCATTTGAAAGATGCAGCCATTTTTCAGTTGTGCTGCGTTTTTGTAAAAAGCGGTGTATTGATATAACAGTGCCCAGGCCTGTTCCTCCGAAAGAGCAGATTTGAATGATTCCAATATTTTTTGCAGTGTCACGCATCCTTCTGGATTTGCGCAACCATGGATTGAATTTGGTCTGGTAGCACTGGGCACGGTTAATTCACTTGTATCACTCGTGTTAGATGAGTCTGTTGAATTAGTTGGCGATGTGGAGTCAATAGTTTCCGTACTGTTTTCATTTGCCATCATTTGTGAAGATTTGCCCTCAGAGTTGCAATTGAACTTTTGCAACGCCAGACAATTTTCTTCGCCTTCAGTCATGACGATGGGGATTAACCACGATTAATTATTGAATGTCTTCAGTTTTTAGATCAAATTATAAAATAAAAATTTTGAATTTAGACTTTAAAAATATAAAATTAAAATGACGGGTCTGTTTCGAAAGTATAAGATTTCTAGTTTTGCTGGCCTAAAAATATTTATTTTTTTTTGTTGGAAAACAGATTTGGTGTAGAAAAAATATATATGAAATTTATTTAATGAAATTTGAAATGTGCTTTAATATCACATTTTTAAAAATAGTTCAAAGCATTCTAAGTTATAAAAAAATTTCATATATATTTAATACACATGCTTTTTGTTGTTTTGTTGTTGAAAAAAAAAAAAAAAATAAAAATTACATGAAATTCAAGAAGAGCAGTAATTTTCACATTTATAGGAATAAAAATTACTTTCAATATACTTTTTTTACTTTTTTATTTTTTATTTGCACAGATACACTATTATGAATATATTATTTGGGAGGAAATAAACAACGGTTGGACTTATTTAAATTGATTCGTTTTTTTTTTCCAGTGACTGCTGCTGGAAAATTGTAAAATAATGACATTTAAATTGTAATTTACAAAACATTTTCATCTATCGGTTCTTCTCTTCTTCTTCCTTTTATCATTAATTACACGATAAAAATGTAAGTGGAGTTACTGTTACACCGAAAAATTGTTTGTAAATACACACAAAAGCACTTGTTGCAAGTGCAACAGGTTTAAAGTGAGCTCAAGTCACAATCTTATTAAAGCCTTTCGTCCGTTGTTTTGCAGCTTCCGTAGAATCTTGGTACTGGCACAATATTTTCAAAAGAAAACCTATCCTTAATAATTTCTAAAAAATCTTTTTTAACACACTAAGCTCGACTTTTTTAATAAAAATAATTTTGCACGTCTATTATTCTACCAATTTGAGCACATTCAAACTTGCACTTTGAGTATAATTTTATTTTAATTCTTACATTTGATTAAAGCAGCAAACTAATACCACAAATTACGTTTTAAGTCACATAACTTATTTATTTTCATTTAAAAATTATATTTTTCACGATTTGCATTGTTACTTTCCAAACAGAAAAACAAAACAAATTTTAATATTTCAACTCGATCAACCGTTTACTCTCTTTTTTCATATATTGGTCAACTGCCACTGACAGACCAACTTAAACTGACTTCCAGCAAAAAGAAAACAAGTAAAGAGAATGACAGAAGAAATTATGTTGAAAATCTTGTTTAGGTGCAGGGTAGCCACACTCTTCAATTCAATATTTTTCATTTTTCTTATTGTGTTGTATGCCCGCATATTACCGCGAATTTGAAATTCAATTATGATAACGCAAACTTTGAAAAAAAAAATTAAAATTAATTTTTTGTAATGAATATGTATTATATATAACAAGTGATGTAAATAATTAATAAGTAATTTGATTTAGTTTTATGTTTATGTGTGTTGCTAATAAAAACTATTTCCATTTAAATTTAAATTTTGTACTTAATATATATTTTTATTCGCACTTTCAAGTTATATCATAACTTAATTATTATTAATTATATATTAATTATTTCGTCAATATATAATCACAAGTAGTTCAAATTAAACTACTAAATTCAATAAAAAGATTTACAAGTTAAAAGGGCTTGTGCGAAAAGATTAATTAAAAAAAATTAAAAACAGTGAAATTCTAAATATCCACATATAAATCATGTAATTATGTTATTATCAAATAATGTGAAACACAAAAGTATAACACAATATATCATTGAAGATGTTTTATCATATTTAAGTAATCATAGTCAAACAAATTTTTTTAAGAAAATATTTTTGTCTTAATTTTACTGTTACAATTCTATTAGAAAATTGAGCTATGTTATGATAAGATTAAGAAAAACATGTTAAAACGACAAGACTTATTGTTTCATCACCAGGAAAATATATCACCAGACACTCGTAAGTTAATATATATTTTTCAGTTCTGGATGGTGCACCAGGGTAATTGTGAACTTTGCAATAAATTCATCTAATCTTGTGCAAGGTTTCCAAAATAATACACTGCCATCTGTCAATCTATGTTCAGGTAATGAGCGAATATTTGAGCGAATGTTTTTTAAGGTTTTTTTTTGCATACAAAACTGTTACCAATATTGCAAACTATTAATTACCCACAGGTTTTAAGGATAAAAAAAAGGCATGACATAAATATTACGGAATTAACAGTGGTCAAATAAAAACAATACTAATGTGATGAATTTATATGGCATATAAGGCTTGAGAGTTTCAATAACACCATCGCAAATATCTAACGCTGATATCAATGATTTTAGTAATAATTATTTTTTAATTCCTGAAACTTGCATTTGACTATATATTTGATTTCAATCATTTCAATCAATGTGTTATAAATAGTTTGCAATTTTACTTTTCCTCTATGCTAATATCCATATGGTTTCAACTCTAATCGAATCATTCACTACGTAATATTTAAATAAAAAAAATAGCATAACAGTTTTAAATAAAATAAATATTTCGAATATAATTATAGCGTTAAATTATTAAAACTACTTTTTTTAAATAAATAATAAAAATAAGAGTGCTGCCACTTTTAAAGGAAATAAGATTATAGCGCTTATTAAAGTACGCAAACAGACTGGTTACTCGTTACTTTATAAACACATATGATCATGACAACGGTTATCAGTTTATGGATCTTATTTTGAAATAACCGTTATTTAAAAATTCAAAATATTCGCTATTATTTAAAAAAAAAACAAAATTTTTTTTGTTGAATAATTATCAACAGTGTATAATGCCGTACTCATTTTTACATTTTACAAAAAAGTTTTTGAATTTCGTTTTTGATAATATGACAGTGAATAAAAAATGATTGATAATGATTGAATGATTAATTGAATGGAGGCATACACTTCATTTTCTATTATAAAACATTTAGCAAATATATTAATGGTTGTTTTTGTTTTGTTGGATTTCATAAATTTGTCAAAAATAAAGTGGTGTTTCAATACTCCTAGTGTTGAACCAAGCTTAGAGCTTATTAGATCTGCTACGACGTTTTGCACGCTCTAATTGATTACATTGATCAGAAACCTTTTGAGAAGTGTGACGGACAACGTCTGTACGACGATTGATTTGCTGCAATTAAAAATATATTTTAAATGCAAATGAAGTAAGTAACATTTTTCAATTGTTTTTTCTTTTTATAAAATATTTATATATTAAAAAAATATTTTACCACATTATCCGCTTGTTCTGGTATACAATTTCTAAAATAAAAATAAAAGTTAATTACAAGTATCCTTTTATTTTTTTAACTTAAATCACTTAAAACATCGTAAACGATCCAGTTCATCTTTTAGCATATGGAAGTCTTGCTTCAAGATTGTGTATTTCTCCATGTAGTCCTGCCTGTCTTCCAAGAGCAATCTGTGAAAAATGAATAATAGCATAATCTACTTATAAATATTTTACTAAAAATTACTTTATGTGCGCATCATAGTGGGCAAAGCTCATTTGAGTATTGTTATCTGCCTCCAATTGAGATTCTTTCCATTTTCGAAAAGAGTCAATCATTTTCTTGTTGTGCTCATTAATTTCATTGCATTTCCTAAAAAGAAATACATAACATAAAAATTATTTGTATATGAAATTAATTAAATTTATTTGAAACTACATGTTTTCCTGCTTGAGGTTTTTGTTTTCTTCAGTTAGGCAGTTCAAGCTCGTTTCAGCTTCTTCATTACTTTTCTGCAATTGTTTAATGAGATCATCATGTGAATTATCGTTGTGCTGTATAGTTGTTTGTTGCTTCTTGATGATAGCATGCGCTTTATTTAGATCCTGTTCCAATTTACTATATTGAGTTTCTATACACCTGTTTTTACCCAGTAATTCTGCTTCTCTTTCTTTAAGTCCCATAACTTCTTCACGCAATAGCGCTCGCTATAAGCAGTAAAGATAATTTAATTTACTTCTTAAATCACTTAATTATATAACTTAATTATACTTTCGAATTATCAGTTTTGATTTCAAAATCTTACTCAAAAAGAGACGTTTACTTACCTCCATTTGATTTTCCTCCACTACCTTTTCAAATTTGGTCAACTGATCCTGAAGGAATTTCATTTGTGAGTTAGCTGAAGACAGACACTTCGACTGATCTTCATAATTTTCTTCTATATTTTTAAATTTTTGCACCAAACCTACACGACAAGCTTCTTGGTTGCGCAATAAACCATTTAATTTGCGTAAATAAACTATCAGCTCCCCTATGGAAGGAATAAAATATTTGGGTCAACATCAAAACTATAATTTAATTATTAAAGCACTATAAGATTGTATGACTTTAGAAATATTTTTTTAAAGTTATTTAGTTTTGTACATTATTAACAATAGATACTTAGGTATCATCAATAAGAATATTTACACCGACTTAAGACTTTTACATTTTTAATATTTGCTTTTATGAAATTACCAAATTACCAAAATATTAATTAATACTAATTAACGTTTTAGTTTGCAAACAATTTGAGTAAAGAAATTTAATAGTTTGGAAAAATGATAACTTTTGTTTTCATAAGAAAGCTTATTTTTTTTTTGATCTTACCATTCTTACGTCTGAGCTCTAGTAACTCCAAGTTAAGGTTATTGGTTTGTGAAGCATGCAAATGTTCCTGATTTTCTGCACACTCCAAAGAACTCCGCAAGCAAAGTATTTCTGCATTTGCCTTAGCCAATTGAGCACACCAGTACTCTTTGTCATCATATGGGGACTCTGCGGTTTTTTTGATTTTTTCTTTTTCAGCGTCCGAAAGTTTCTGAATAGTATTATTTAAATACTGAATTCGTTCCTCCTTTTCATTTACCAATGTACGTAATTGATTTATAGTACATTGCATTTTCTTACTCTGAAATAGATCATGTACAATAATGGTAAAAAGTGAAGAACCACACAGATTATAGCAAAAACAACTTTAACATAATAGGGGACTTGTGCTATATATATCCGTATATAAATATGATTCAGTTATTCCAATTGCAAATCGATTTATTAATTGATCATAAACTTTTTATAATATCATATTAATAAATCACATTGGGTTCATACATTAAGACCGAAAAGTTTTCGGAAATTCTCATTTAAAATTCGCGCGCTGTATATTTTTCGATATTTTAAGTTTATGTAGTTTGGCAGCACTGTCCTTAATTACTATGCCAAAAATGAGCGCGATCTGTCAGACAGTTCGTTTTCGGCAGCTGTTGAAACCAGTTCACCTCAGTAGTGCGTTGCGAAAAAAACAATGGAAAAAAATATTGAACAAAGAGTTTGCATCAAATTTTGTGTTTCGAACGAATTTCGTGTGCAGAATCGTTGCGAATGCTACAAAAGGCTTATGGGGAATCAGTTTTATCGAAAACTCAAGTTTATGAGTGGTACAAAGCCTTTCAGGACGGTCGTAAGACCGTCGAAGACATTTCGCAACGCACTACTGAGGTGAACTGGTTTCAACAGCTGCCGTAAACGAACTGTCTGACAGATCGCGCTCATTTTTGGCATAGTAATTAAGGACAGTGCTGCCAAACTACATAAACTTAAAATATCGAAAAATATACAGCGCGCAAATTTTAAATGAGAATTTCCGAAAACTTTTCAGTCTTAATGTAGTCCTTGAAAATACTTGTTAGAACTATGTATAATTTACGAATAATTGTTAAAAAAAGATAATTTTATTAAAAAATTATCTTTAAAATCGGGGTGAAAATTAAGGGTCAAAAGTACTTTAAACTTAACATCCTTAACGTCAATCGTTTCGACGAAAAAATTTTATTTTCTATGTTTGACACCACTGTAAATTTCCATTAATTACATTCCCCATATTCAGCCCACATTCACTTTCATCTATCACTAGTGATCAGGAATAATTGGATATGAAAAAATCCATCCACTTCTTAAGAAACTAAAATTAATTAATTTTGTTGATAGTGAAAATTACTTCATTTTAATAGGCTTGTCCCGATGTTATGAATACATATACAACGTTTGAGATGGGAGAATGTTTTTAAACGTGGACTAATAATAGAGACTTTGGCTGATTCCAGTGAATTTTAATAATTTTAAATAATCCAATTTTCAATTTTTAATACTCGTTACACAATCCCTAGTTCTTTACTGTCTGCAATTTAGTCTCTCAAAAAGTTAAAAGAGTAACGTATCGATAAAGGAATGGTTCGAAATATTTTGTAATAACTCTCCTCTGTCGAAATTAAATATTTATCCATAAATATGTAGTTTAAACATGACCATACTGTCTCCGATAAGGTCAGATTTTGGTGGTTAAATTAAATAAGTTTATTAAAAGCATGAATATTATTCAACGAAACAACTTTTGTCGTGAAAGATGTGTTTTAAACACTTGCTAAGTCAAAGAGGGTTGTCCTATCCGGATTCTCGGAGCGAAATTGAAAGTGCAGAACACGTAATTTTGAACATTTGCATCTTTCGCAATGAGAGAAGAGAGCTATTCAAAACATTTTTGAAGAGGTCTTAATAATATATGACGTAATACCCAATATTTGCCGGGCACATGAAAAACTACAGGCAATTTAGTCGGTAGTAGCAAAAATGGTAGCTAAGGTCCAATGCATGAACAGACATATGCTTGCGATGTCAAAAACAATGTCTCTTATGAACTGCTTTAGCGCAATAAAAAGGAGTTTATTTATGATGTGTGCGAAAAAGAATGAAACATGGAGTCACAACTACATCTCATAGTTAAAGCTGCAGTAAGCTGAATGAGCAGCAATAAACAAGACCATCTTAAGCTATATTTTATTCGGCGATTACCTAAAGAAAGGAAGAACCATCAATAGTGAAGAAATTGCGAAAAAGGGTTTCAAATAAATAAATCCAATCACAACAATAACAAAACTCTACTTTGAATCGCTTTTCCATCTACTCTGTTTTCTGGAGATGCTTTCCAGTGAGTACTATCTGCTTCCAAACCAAAAAAATTGGTCCAAGGAGCTTCCATCAAAAAATGGTTGCTACAACTAAAACAAACAATTTTAATGTTAGAGAAATATGATAATAAATATATCAACCGTTGAATAAAATGAAATTTTATATAAGAGTTATTGTTTTCTTAGTCATCCTATAAACTCATTACGTTATGTATTAAGATTTTTGAGGACGGGTGAAACTTTAAGTTGTGTTACGAGTATATAAAATAAGAGAATTATAAGAATTATAATACGATTTTAACGCAGTATGGGGTTTCTTAGCCCAGAAATATTTTATCAGGATTGTAAGCAAATTTTGTATCAAACCAAATATAAAATGGATTCAGATAACTATTCAGTTTTATTGAGCTGCATAATTGTGGCTTTTCAAACTTCACATGAAGCCGCTGGTGTAAAATACAACCAAACTAATGGTCCAGAGAATCAAAGAAGGTTTTTGAAACGAACAAACGACTAATCAAACGATCGATCTAGTATAATTTTAATAACATTTTATTTTTTATGTATACATATGTATGTACATCCAAATGTCGCATATATATGTTACACATATAGTTAATCGATTTCAATAGTGTGGTATTTACATTTCAATGCAATTATGGATGTAAATACCAACAAGTGTCTGTCCGTCCTTTAAGGGAAAATATTTTTGTTCATGTTTATAGTATACGTTCTACAATTGTAGAGCACTTTACTTCAAATAAAATGATTCTAGAAGTATTTTTGATTTTAGTAATATTAATTTGCTTAGTAATATTAATCAATTACATTAAATATTTTGATCTAAGTCAGATGTTCTCACACCTTTTAAAGCTGAAAATTAAATGCTGAGAACTACATACTTTTCGCAGATCACAGTTTTAGAAATGTTAATCTAAATAAAAGATACTGCTTACTTTGGTTATAAAATTTCTATATTATCCAATTCTGTAATCGTTTAAGTGAAGATATACTCTCAAAGTAATTCTATTTCTATACCAGCAGGTATCATAATCTCATTATTATATATTTTTAAACCAAATATCTTGATATATTTTTTATACAATATAATTCTGATTAAAGAAGTCCTAAAGTATCCTAAAATGTATGATATAGTCTTCTCCGAAGTAGAAAAAGAGCTAATAACGGAAAGAACGATAAGGAATTATATCATACTTTCATCTGACATACCTTATTAGGTATTTTAGATACCTAATATTTTAAGTATGGTACTTACTCGTGTTAGTGAATTAAATACTAGTTTTATTTCACAAAAAAACTATCAATCCAGAGCATTCCTCCATCAGGTTACTGTTCAAATTCAATATTGCAAAAACCTTCTTAAATATATATTATATATTAATATTCTGATTGTGTCATTTATTTCACTAAATCAATGTTTATTCAGGGATATTAATTTTGTAACAGACTGTCATAACTATTTCCACATTTTATTTATAATTTCATAAACAAATTTAAGAGTTTAGTTTTTAAAAAGATTTAGTAAAAATTTCCTGATATTAATAAATTCTAAATTTCGTTCTAACACAAGTGAAGCAATGACAGCAAGCGGAGGATGTGGGATAAAAGAGAAAAATAATTCTTAGTCGGACCTATGACAAAGTACTTGAATCTGCCGTAAAAATAAATTATATTTATACTATTTCAAATGATTGCAAATGTATTGTGTGCTTAAAGGTATGAAAAAGCAGAGATTAGGATGGGTTGGACATGTGATAAGAATGCCCGATATGAGAGTACCACTTAAGATTTATGAGAACGACGTACGAATCAACAGAAGAAGAGGGAGACCAAGAAAAATATTGGAAAACAAAAGCAAAAAACAGAGAAGAATGGAAGACTGTTGTTAAACAGGCTTAGATCCTACATGGACTGCATAGTTACGGATGGTGATGCTTAAAGGTTTACAGGACTTTTTACAAATAAGTATTTATAGTGAGACCTTATATTCTGTTTCCTTTATTGGCCTGGTGCTTTTGAAGGATGATACATATCCATAAGATGATAATGATCATAAAAATATTACAAGTTTTTTTAAAGCACAACGATTATGACACCACTTAATGTAAAGTTACAAGGATCCAGAAAACAGATCGAAGATATTGAAAGAGGACATTTACATAAATGGAGAAAATAACCAACTATAAAAGGAAGACATGAAATGGATAAAAATGGAGAAATATTATAGAGAATATAGATAAATTGTTAAAATATCTAAAGCTTCTTATATGACATTCCATACCTAAAATTTTGCCTATCAAAGAAACCTGAAATTAATTTCTTTTATTATTCTATTTTATGCTGCGTTGTTTTAATAATAATAAAAATAATAAATTTTTTATGCGCATTTTAACAGCGTGTATCGGTTTAATTGCGTACTAAAATAAACAAATTTTATTTACGGTTTTTATTTCAATGCAAATTACGTCATAGTGTGAGTTATTGATGAGCTCCAGTTACTTAAACCTCACACCTCAGATTACGCGTTTGTCAGACACTAAAATTTGGGGTCGAATATTCAAATATTAACGATTTCATATGCGTATTCTCAATTATTAACTTAAAATTATAAATTTATTTAGAAATGTTTACTTGTGTGAAAACCTATGGTCTAAGATGAATTTTTCTGGAAACCTCTTGAAACGCTCAGGTCTTAGCTGATACCATGAAAGTTGTGATCAAAATGTCCAAAAGTGAAAATAGTATAAGATATACTAATAAGTGTTACATTCCTTTACAAACAAACGTTTTTACATTATAAATAATGTTGTACTACCCGGTCAGCTGGACTAAATACTGAACACCCCTTATATGTAAACATTACAGAAACCAAACCAAACCAAGCCAAACCAAACCGACACACAATAATCAACACAATTCAACAAATAAATCCTATCAATATTTTGATCAAAATAGCGCTTTAAGTAGGTCAAATCCTTAGCAACATATGCACATATGTCTATGCATACAGCGAGTAATTTAACACAATTTAACTTAAACGGTTTAGATTGGGAGGGATTCAAATGGAATAGCACACTAAGTTCGTTTCATACACGTAAATTTTACGCTTTCAACATTCAAAGCGATTTTAAAATTACTTTGATTATAAATTATATCAGAATTAAAAATGTTTGTGTTAATTGAATTATTATTAATTACTTCTCAAATTTGAAGAACTTTAACCATTTGCACATACAAGAAATATTCAGAAATATTCATATGGATCGTAGGATTGACCGTTGACCGTTGACTGTTCACCGTTGATTGTTGACCGTTGCTTTTACAAATTCCTTTTGCACGCACGAGCTGCACTTAACAATTTGCTAAACACTTTATTATTTATTCAAATAATTAATAAAATGATTGAAAACAAATTATTTTCGGTTATTTTCAAGTATTGAAATACACTTTTAATGCTTGCATGCAAACTGTAAAGAACTCAATCATCACAAACTTTCCGACTTTTCGACTTTCCGACTTGCCAACTTGCAGACTTGCTGATATGTTGTCTATCGTTTGTTTCGAACTCAAATGACACTAATTCACAATTTACTTCAATATTTTTAACCTAATACATTTCCCATTTCCCATTTCCCATCTACCGCTCCACTTACCGCTCTATTATCCCCGCACTCGACTACACTATACTTCACTTGCGCCCTTTATGTCCTATCACCTATTTCACATTTCCATTGCAAAACATAACATTGTCTTACATTTATGCATATATTCTATTTAACTTTCAACATGTTGCCTCCCCTTCTCTCCCCCTCATCCTCCTTCTCCTCTTAGCTATCACCCATTATTTATATATTTTATTTGCTGAGTTATTGATGGGTAAAATGAATTTAAATAAAATTAAAACACGAACATTTTAAACTCGTTTTAATGATTATTGATGAATACTGAGCATGAATTTCTGCAATTTGGTGCTTTCGAAGAGAACATTTCCATATAGGAATCCCCAATTGTGATTAAAAGAAGCGTGTCGGTGGAGATAGTAACTCGCAAACTTTTACAATTGGGGATGTTAAACGAAGAAAAAAACTAATTTACAAACTTCTTTAACATGAAATTAAAAAAAATGGTATTGAAATCGGGTTTTTAAGTAAAAAAAAACTTCTGTGAAAAATCTGCTCTTATCATATATTGCATAATCAAAGAAATGCATATATATATATATATATAAATATATATATATATTATATGTTGTCTCTATTTCCGAAAGTTCAGCAACAAAAAAGAACATATGCACCTACACATAAAAGTAAAATTGCGATTGTAATATAAAATCACTGATCATTAGCGCTCCAAATGAAAACATAGGTTAAGTTATCAAAAGGAAATGAGCTAGACTAACAATTGTTTCCAAAATAATTCTACATGCTGTCCTTGTTAAATCGTTTGATTTTCTAGATGAAGTTAAGCAGATCCAATAAGTCTACTTTCGCCAAATCTGCAAGTTCGGAAAAGAAACGGATTTTTCTGTAGTTCTGGACAATAACAATGAAAATAATTGATGGATTTCACTTCCTTTTCTTTATGATAACTGTTGTTGAAGCACACGATTTGTAGGATCTCAAAGGTTTGTTGAATCCTTTGTTTTTCTATAATTTAATTAGAACTTAGTGTCTTAACGACTACACAGGCTACGCAATTAATTCATAATTAATTTCGAAACAGAACGCTCATCGGGTCTTGTATTGAAATCTCAATTTCATTTATGTCAATTTCGTAGCCTCTCCTAGTCATTTTATCTGCTAGTTCATACTCTTCGACATCTTTATGACCAGAAACCCAACAAAGAGAGACCGTGTGATGATCAATATTCATTAGTAAGATGCGATATTTTATTATAATTCTTGATTTAACCGTGCGAAACTCAATTATTTTTATTGCTGGCTGACAATTCACAAAGATAGTGATATTCGAAAGTTAAATGCTACCAACGTAGTTTTACCTTAAAAAGTACTGCAGGGATCAGAAAGATAATATGACTTTTTTGTCATATTTTGAGATATCTTCTCTTGTTGATTTCTTTTAAAATTATACTGTGTCCATTGTTAGAAGATTTTTTACACCTTAGATGAGAACAGAAGTTCCTTAATGTTATTTAACTGTGCGCCACATAAATAATTTTTATAATACCCTACTATTATATCCTACTAAGGATGTATGCAGCATTAGGTGATAAAAATGTTGCACGCTGGTAAAGGAAGAGATGAGCAATGATAGTTCATTATAGCGAAAAGCGACAAAAATCGTAATTATCTCCGACAAAGAAAACTGTCTATTTTCTTAAAAAGAACGAAGTTTATATGAAAAATTAAAACTGAGGACGGGCAATTTACAGTTAAGGGATAGCGTTCATTTAACAGAGCTTTTATTATACATAGCAAAGTTTAGAAATTTTATCACATTCTTTAGATTCTAATTTTGCGTGATGGATAGATGACATTATGAGGGGTGCAGTTGCAGAAAGGATACACGTTCGAAATAAAATGGATTTATAATTAATATGGAACCTCTCAGCATATGTGTTTACACCCTGACATAACTTAGATAACTGTCTTCATTTCTGGGATAAAATAAGTAAACGTCTGGAAACTGAATTACTATTTTCGATTTTAAAAAGAATGTCTTATGGGAGACCAGAGCAGAAAACTGTCATTAGTAGTTGACAACAAAAATTATTTCCATTTTCCATTTCATCACTGTAATAATGTTAGATGTACGCATCGTACAAATATATGGACGGGCAAATACAGTGGTTGGAGTGTCTCTACTGATTGAAATTTCATTAAAAGAGTTATCTATGTGGTGTACAAGAAGACACGACGTTGTATAAAAAAAGTGGAACCACCATAATTTACAGAAATATTGCGAGGTTCTAAACTGAATATTGAAACTTTTAATATATGTCGTAAGAATATGCAATCCGCATGTTTGCCAGATTACAAAATACATTTAAAAGTTTTTGCAATTATTTGTATAATAAATATAAATAAATCAATTTAACATACTGTTTTCTGGATTAACGCTTCTTGTCCTTTTCCTTTTCCTCCGGTATTTATTTTCGTGATCATATCTTCCAACATTTTTAACTGTTTAATTATATAAATAAATAATTTAATTAAAAGTATATTGTACATATATATTTTAGATTCATTACTTTGTTATCAGCATTTTTTAAACAAAGCCCAAGTTTTTCGCACCTTTTCTCATATTTTTCTACGATATTAATAACAGTATCAAGAAAAGGGTTTTCGTTATTATTAGATTTTTTAGACATGTGTAGGTCTTCAGACGAAAGATCTTCATCACACTGGTAAACAGAACAACAACATATGTTATTATAACTATGACTGTACAATATATATTCATGTGAATGTGTTATAAGTAGCGAATTATAATTATTTATAATTATGTACTCTTGTATTTACCAAGCGTCTTAGAATACAGGCCAAATCTTGAAGAGTTTCAATACACCATTGAGAATTCTGTTTTTCCATATCCAAGATATCACAGAGTTCTGCAGTAAAAATTTATTTAATTATTAATAGTTAAAGACAGTTTAAAATTAAGTTTATAACGTTTAATATATGTGAATAAATTTCCTACCATCCCGTTCATTTTCCAGTTGTTCCACATTTGAATGCAGATCCATTATTGAATCACACATTCCCTTGAATCTTGCTTTAACGCAGTCTATTATTTGAATGTCGTGGTCATATGTTGTATCTTCCAATGATACAAGGTTCCATTCGTCTAAAGGAATATTTACAGAATCTGCAGTATTTAGGTATATTAGAAATTGACGAAAGAATTCCAATTTGCTACATATATCCTTTTTTTCCATTTCCTGAATCAGGGTAAAAAAATATAACGTGAATTATTACAACATAATTATACTAGATTATTGGGTAAAGAGTTAATAATAAATATAAAGACCTTACGGTGAATAAATGGTATTAAGAAACTAAAATATAATACTAAACCTTATGTTTTACTGAATCGAGTTAAGTACACTTGTAAATAAACAGATTAAATTCAGATAGTTACAGATTTTACTGGAAAGTTTTCTTATTGGGAATATGTCGAAGTTTTTAATTTTGAAAAATTTTAAATTAAATAATGTCTAATATATAGTCTGCCATATCTGAGGTAGGAAATGATTACAACAATTTCGGGTTATAACGCAAGTTTTCTTATAAGCACAACTGTTAAACGTTTTAACAAAGATTTTCATTAAGAGCTGCCCACCAATTAACCTGGTGAAATCTAAACTAATAGTTTGATTGTCACTATATAAGAAACTCCAAACAACTAAAAAACTAAAAAAAGAATATTAGGAATCCTCCTGATGAAGGCAAAAGCGAATTTGCCGAAATACGTATAGAATTATACTAAAAAATAACGCACGAAATAAAAGTTAACATTCTTAAAAAACAAAACAGGTTTTAACTAAAAAACTATGATTTTAATATATAGAAAAATAATAATATAATGAAATGAACTGAAGATCTCTAAAATATCCTAATAATCAAGTCGTTCGAATGATTTTAATAAATATGTGAGAAACTATTTTTGATATTAGATTTGTTGTGGTAATAGAATTGTTGTGATATTAGATTTGATTGAAAAAGTTACATTTTAAATAAATTATATTACATTTCGTACAAATCATTACAAACCTCAGCACATTTTCTCATTGCTTCCATCTGAGTGCATTCTTCATTCTTATAGTCTATTACAACACCTTCCATATAAGTGTATTCTATATCTTCTTTACAGGATTCAGGAGTTTCCATTTCAAAACTTTCACTAAATTTTGCAGCAGAAAATTTCTCTGGTTGCAGGAATTCACTTGAACTATTGAAAGTTTTGGAAGAACTATTTGGGGTTACTTGAGCATTTTGCATTTTAAACCATTCACGCAAATCGTTGAAATTTTCAAATGAATATTCTTCGAATTGAGTACAATCTTGCTCGTCTTGGCTATCACTATCACTTGGACGTGTAAGGACGTCCTCCATTTTCGAACATTCTTTTAAATTACTGACATTTGTAGAAACACTTGAGCATGTTTCAAGACATTCTTCAGAATTATTGGATGCTTTGGAAGTTCGTTTATTGCTATTGCATGAGCTTAGTAGGGCATTTTGTAATTCAAAATACTCTTTCATATCATTAAAATTTGTGGAAGAGCAATCCTCCGTTTGAGAACATTCTCTTAATTTATCGAAACTTGTAGAATTCTGGCTGTCCGTATCACCAGGGCATATTCGGGTATATGAGTTAGTACATTCTTTCAAATTTTTATCTTCTTTAGAAGCCCGTTTATATTTACCACATGTGCACGCGTTCGCAATTTGCTTTTCAAAATATTCTTTTAAATCATTAAAATTAATAGAATATTCTTCTGGTTCAAAACATTCCTTTAATTCATCAAAACTTGTAGAAGTTCGTCTGTCGTTGTCACACACTTCCGTATTTTGTATTTTACAACATTCTTCTGAATTTCTGGAGATCAAAGAAAAATATTGCTCAGATTCCGAACAGTCACGTGAACCATATGCTTTCGAAGAACGCTCCTTCTGTCCACCACTACTATTTGGGTATATTCTGGCATTTAGTATATTACGAGATTCTTCAGTATTATTGAAATTTGTGGAAGATAAATCCTTTGCTTCAGAATCTTCACATGAACTATCACTACTGTTGGAAGTATCATCTTGCTGTCCACCCCTATTTTTTGGGTATATTCTGGCATTTAGTAAATTACGAGCTTCTTCAGTATTATTGAAATTTGTAGATTTATGTGGTTCTAGTTCATAATATTCACATGAACTATCATTAGTAGTGGAAGTATCATCGTTCTGTCCATCCCTATTATTTGGATATATTCTGGCATTTAGTATATTACGAGCTTCTTCAGTATTATTGAAATTTGTGGAAGATAATTCATTTGCTTCATAATGTTCACAGGAACTGTCATAAGTGTTCGAAGTATCATCGTTGTGTTCACCCCAATTATTTGGATATATTCTGGCATTTAGTATATTACGAACTTCTTCAGTATTATTGAAACTTGTGGAAGATAATTCATTTGCTTCATAATATTTACATGAACTTTCACTACTGTTGGAAGTATCATCTTGCTGTCCACCCCTATTTTTTGGGTATATTCTGGCATTTAGTATATTACGAGCTTCTTCAGTATTATTGAAATTTGTGGAAGATAATTCATTTGCTTCATAATATTCACATGAACTATCATTAGTATTGGAAGTATCATCTTTCTGTCCACCCCTATTATTTGGGTATATTCTGGCATTTAGTATATTACGAGCTTCTTCAGTATTATTGAAATTTGTGGAAGATAATTCATTTGCTTCATAATATTCACATGAACTATCGTAAGTGTTCGAAGTATCATCTTTCTGTCCACCCCTATTATTTGGGTATATTCTGGCATTTAGTATATTACGAGCTTCTTCAGTATTATTGAAATTTGTGGAAGATAATTCATTTGCTTCATAATGTTCACATGAATTATCATAAGTGTTGGAAGTATCATCGTTATGTTCACCCCTATTATTTGGATATATTCTGGCATTTAGTATATTACGAGCTTCTTCAGTATTATTGAAATTTGTAGATTTATGTGGTTCTAGTTCAAAATATTCACATGAATTATTATAAGTGTTCGAAGTATCATCGTTCTGTCTACTCCTATTATTTGGATATATTCTGGCATTTAGTATATTACGAGCTTCTTCAGTATTATTGAAATTAGTAGAAGAATACTGTTCTAGTTCGGAATGTTCACATGAACTATCATTAGTGTTGGAAGTATCATCGTCGTGTTCACCCCAATTATTTGGATATATTCTGGCATTTAGTATATTACGAGATTCTTCAGTATTATTGAAATTTGTGGAAGATAATTCATTTGCTTCATAATATTCACATGAACTATCATTAGTATTGGAAGTATCATCTTTCTGTTCACCCCTATTATTTGGGTATATTCTGGCATTTAGTATATTACGAGCTTCTTCAGTATTATTGAAATTTGTGGAAGATAATTCATTAGCTTCATAATATTCACATGAACTATCATAAGTGTTCGAAGTATCATCTTTCTGTCCACCCCTATTATTTGGGTATATTCTGGCATTTAGTATATTACGAGATTCTTCAGTATTATTGAAATTTGTGGAAGATAATTCATTTGCTTCATAATATTCACATGAACTATCATAAGTGTTGGAAGTATCATCGTTATGTTCACCCCTATTATTTGGATATATTCTGGCATTTAGTATATTACGAGCTTCTTCAGTATTATTGAAATTTGTAGATTTATGTGGTTCTAGTTCGGAATATTCACATGAATTATTATAAGTGTTCGAAGTATCATCGTTCTGTCTACCCCTATTATTTGGATATATTCTGGCATTTAATATATTACGAGCTTCTTCAGTATTATTGAAATTAGTAGAAGAATACTGTTCTAGTTCAGAATGTTCACATGAACTATCATTAGTGTTGAAAGTATCATCGTCGTGTTCACCCCAATTATTTGGATATATTCTGGCATTTAGTATATTACGAGCTTCTTCAGTATTATTGAAATTAGTAGAAGAATACTGTTCTAGTTCGGAATGTTCACATGAACTATCATTAGTGTTGGAAGTATCATTGTTCTGCCGACTCCTATTATTTGGGTATATTCTGGCATTTAGTATATTACGAGCTTCTTCAGTATTATTGAAATTTGTGGAAGATAATTCATTTGCTTCATAATATCCACATGAACTATCATTAGTGTTGGAAGTATCATCGTCGTGTTCACCCCAATTATTTGGGTATATTCTGGCATTTAGTATATTACGAGCTTCTTCAGTATTATTGAAATTTGTGGAAGATAATTCATTTGCTTCATAATATCCACATGAACTATCATTAGTGTTGGAAGTATCATCGTTGTGTCCACCCCTATTATTTGGGTATATTCTGGCATTTAGTATATTACGAGATTCTTCAGTATTATTGAAATTTGTGGAAGATAATTCATTTGCTTCATAATATTTACATGAGCTTTCACTACTGTTGGAAGTATCATCTTGCTGTCCACCCCTATTTTTTGGGTATATTCTGGCATTTAGTATATTACGAGCTTCTTCAGTATTATTAAAATTAGTAGAAGAATACTGTTCTAGTTCGGAATGTTCACATGAATTATTATTAGTGTTGGAAGTATCATGGTCGTGTTCACCCCAATTATTTGGATATATTCTGGCATTTAGTATATTACGAGCTTCTTCAGTATTATTAAAATTAGTAGAAGAATACTGTTCTAGTTCGGAATGTTCACATGAATTATTATTAGTGTTGGAAGTATCATGGTCGTGTTCACCCCAATTATTTGGATATATTCTGGCATTTAGTATATTACGAGCTTCTTCAGTATTATTAAAATTAGTAGAAGAATACTGTTCTAGTTCGGAATGTTCACATGAATTATTATTAGTGTTGGAAGTATCATCGTCGTGTTCACCCCAATTATTTGGATATATTCTGGCATTTAGTATATTACGAGCCTCTTCAGTATTATTGAAATTTGTAGAATTATTTGGTTCTAGTTCAAAATATTCACATGACTTATCATAAATGTTCGAAGTATCATTGTTCTGTCCACCCCAATTATTTGGATATATTCTGGCATTTAGTATATTACGAGCTTCTTCAGTATTATTGAAATTTGTAGAATTATGTGGTTCTAGTTCAAAATATTCACATGAATTATCATAAGTGTTTGAAGTATCATCGTTCTGTCTACCCCTACTATTTGGATATATTCTGGCATTTAATATATTACGAGCTTCTTCAGTATTATTAAAATTAGTAGAAGAATATGGTTCTAGTTCGGAATTTTCACATGTACTGTAAGTACTGGAAATATCCTCCTCTTGTCCACCTTCAATATTTGGGCGTTCTAGAGCATTTTGCATTTTACAACACCAATCATAACCTTCACAACATTCAGATGAACTATTATAAGTTTTGGAAACATTCTTATCTTTTTTAACTTGTAGATTTGAGCGTACTTTAGCATCTTGTGTTTCACAACAGTCGCAAATGTTTGGAATAAAACAGTCGTCAAAACTCTCAAAACTTGTGGAAGAATTTTGTTCCGATACATCATCATCCTCCTCACTTGCGTTGCATTCTTCAATCGGATCGTTTGTCTCCAATTCTTTTTCGTTGCATGTTACTGCATTTCCCATTTCAATATCTTCTTCTTCTTCTTCTTTTTCTTTACAACATGATTCTATTTTAGCTATAAAGTCTTCAAAAGTTTTTAGAGATATGACAGAACCTACTTCCGATCCATCTGTCCTGAAAGGATTTTTCGTTTTGAAGCATTCCTTAAAGCTACTGAAATCTATTAAAAAAGGATTCTCAGGTTCATCGTCGTTGCATGTCTCTGCATTTTCCGTTTTATCCTCAGATTCCGGAGGCTCATTGTTCTCTTCTGTTCCACAAACTTTCTAAAGAAAAATAATTATTTTTATATTAAGTGAAATGAAAACATGTTCATCATTTAAATAGTCAAATGGAATCTATAAAACTAAATTTATTGAATCATTTAAATTATTAGACAACTAAAATTACTTTATGAAATTCCATAGTTGTGCCACTTAATTATCCATTACTTTTCACTAATTACTTATTAAATACTTATTTACAAAAATATTGTTGAAACATTAATTATGAATTTAATGTTATGAACAACACTTCTGTTGATATATATATAGTCCTAAATAGTTTGTGATATGTTTACTCCGATATACAGAATAGAAATTATATAAAAATTTTATTTAGAAATGATTCTTCTTATCTTATGCTTTTATTCTATTATGAGCAATAATGTTTAGACTATAAATCTAGATATTTATAAGGCATGATATAATTCTTTTTGAAATTGTCCATAAGAAGTGAAAAACATATATTTAAATATATAGAGTAATATATAAATTTTATACTTACAGCTATAAATTGTGCCTTATGTACGGCATCGAATTCCACGTTAAAAAAATTCCAATCATCATCTGAATGCGCATTCCTTATCATAATTTTTATCTTATCTAAATCACACTTCAGCTGTTCAACACAACTTTTACGACGTTTACCGTGCTTGCTCCCACCTTCTTGCTCTTGACATATACGCTGATAGACTCGAGTTTCGAGCAATTCGGAATTTCGAACAATGGCGTCGTTCATTTTTAATAGCATTACTACCCACTCCTTGTATGCCGTATTGCGTTTCTTAAAAATGAATCCAAAAAAATTGTTTAAACATAGCTATTAACTATATAATATCTATGGTCTCTGTTATAGGTAAATATGAAAATGAGAGTACTGTCAGATGTTAGAAAAATTATTGGCTACGCTTCTAAGCACACTTTGTGTAGTATTAAGTATAATATTATCGCAAAGAAAGCTTTAGTTCTCAATGTATTCTTTTGTTTAAATAAGTACATATATATACATTAATATGAAAAAAAACTCACGCTGTGATCGGGATCCTGAGCATCATCCAAACTTTCAATTTTTCGCTTAAAAAGCAAATTTACTTCCCGATTAATTCGCGAGGCCTCTCCTTCATCTGTCTGTGCATTTGAGCCACTACAGTCCTGCTGTGCAGGCTCAGAATCCTCGCATTTCTCAACTTCTGTTGCTGACGATGAAATAACTAATGACACGTCTGAGTTTGAACAATCAGTTGTTTTGTATGGTACTGATTCAAGTGAGTTGTTACATGAGCTGTTCGATGCTAGTGAATGGTTAGACATTGTATTCTATATAGCGCAATGAGCGACTTAAACTATCTACAAATTTCAGTTGTTAAAACTTATCACCGAAAATTCACAACAAAATTTATTCATTTTCTGTAAACGCAAAATGGTAGGCAGAAGTAATTTTATCGGAGATATGTGTTTGAAACAATTTTAAAATAATTTGAATCAAAATTTTCTTCTATAGATAAGTGAATAAATAAAAAGTCAGCCTACTATGATTAAAAAAAAATACCTATAAAGAATTCCTTGTTAACGAAAAAAAATGAACACGAGAATATTCACAGTAGAAAGGTTTCTACTTAAACAAAAAATTTTTAATTACATTTACATCATCAGACAAGTACACGTTAAAAAGTATTTTCAATGCTTACACTAATAGATAAATAGATCTAATATGGTAGATAGAACTAAATTAAAAAATATGAAATATTCTTTGCAAATGAATTTAATATTTATTTACAATTGTATATAGCATAGACGTGTCCACATTTTACAAAACCAATAATACCGGAAGTCGGAGATAAGAATAATAGAAGTGCTCTAAAAATTGTTGAAAATATGAAGATACGAGGGTCCACACAATTTATTCTTCATGTTCGACGTTCGGGAACAAGAAGAAATCATTAGGTGCCAAATCATAACTATACATTGGATGACCCATCAATTCGATTTTTTGAATGTTCAAATAGTCGGTTGTTAGTTGAGATGTGTGAGCACCCGCATTGTCTTAATGGAGATAGAGAATGATCCGACGGCGCTTGTTTGTTTTCCATATTTCACTGAATGGTTGGACTTTCGGTAAACAAATGATTTACCATTGTATATCACGCGGAATTGGCCATTTTACGTCCATACAATGGTATAGTTGCCACACACACACACACACACACAAACCAGTTTTCCTAAAAAAACAAGCGAATATTTGTTTCGAAGTGCTTCGAGCGCGAACAACTTTTGTTGGAGTTCATCTTGAAACAACCATACAGCCGACTGTTGTTTGCGTTCCGTCTCATACGCATATATCCATGATTCCGCACCTGTTACAATCTTATACTCATATACTTCTTTTAAACCGCCGCCGTTGTACTTCTTGAGCATTTGTGTGCACTAATCGACACGAGACAACAACCAATGTTGCCAAGGCTCAAAATGTAAATAGTGACTCTCGTATAAATAAAGCTTTTCTACATAAAACCTTTTCTTAAATTAAAATTTTTAATATTAATACGTCATCTGGAAACTTATATACTAGGTGTAATCAAAAAATAACGTACGTTTTGAAATTGCGCGCTCTATATCCTTTTTATCTTTTTTTTTTTATTTAAACACACATTTATTTATTACACATTGCATTTATTGCATAAAATAAAATAAAATAAAATAAAATAAAATAAAATAAAA
Organism: Teleopsis dalmanni; assembly: GCF_002237135.1. Classification (NCBI taxonomy): domain Eukaryota; kingdom Metazoa; phylum Arthropoda; class Insecta; order Diptera; family Diopsidae; genus Teleopsis; species Teleopsis dalmanni. The sequence continues at coordinate 12,077,185 of NC_051848.1, forward strand.
TAAAATAAAGGAAAATAAAATAAAATAAAATAAAATAAAATAAAATAAAATAAAATAAAATAAGTGAACCTTATATCACGAACCTCACTTAGACTAATGGGTTAAATTTCATTGGAGTGAATGTTAGGTGGTTTCTTAAGAAAGTGGTTCAACTTTATCATATTACTAAAAAGAAAGGTGCGATTATTACTTAAAGTTGTTGAATATTAATTAATGGCTGGACGATCAGCTCTTTTTAGGCGGGAAGTAATGGATAAAACTGCGAGATTTCTTGATAAGGGATTAACATGCTCTGTCAGCCTTTTATTGTGTTTTTTTCTTATATTGTCAAATTCAGCTTTGTACAATTTCAATATTTGAAGCACTAGCATTACCAAATAACTGGAAACTATAAACCCATATTGGTTTTATGATGCTGTTATACAAGAGTACTTTATACTCTGGGCACAGGGAAGGTCTGTTATTAATGAGCCAATGCAACTTAGAGGCTTGGAGCTTCATCTGAATTTTTTTAGCTTCAATATGTTTACGCCAAGTTAGTCGTCTATCTAGGTGAATACCTAAGTACGTTATGTTATCTGCTTGTGGTTTGGGAATGTTATTTAATGAAATTATTGGAGACGTACTCCGATTTAAGGTAAAAGTGACGTGTCTACATTTTAGTTCATTAATTTTAATTCGCCATTTTGACAGCCATTTCTCCACCCGAAATAAGTGAGATTGAAGTTGATTTGAAGCTAACACAGCGTTTTTGTTTCGGCATAAAATTGCCGTATCATCGGCAAACGTTGTGGTGACAACATAAACTACTTATCGAGATATCAGATGTGTAAAGTACATACAAGATAGGGCCAAGAACACTTCCTTGTGGAACGCCAGCTTCTATTGGGATATTATTAGAAGTATATGATTTACATTTCACTTTAAAACTTCTATTATGCAGATACGATTCTAAAACTGAGTGAACATTTTCAGGTAATGAACAGCGTATCTTATACATGAGTCCATTATGCCATACTTTATCAAATGCTTGTTTAACATCGGGGAATACCGCGGAACGATGTTCTCTGAGCTCATTCGTTATACGATTCACTCGCTCAATAGTTCCATGTTTTTCCCTAAAATCAAACTGGTGGGAGGGTATTAAGTTTTGAACGTCAAGGAACAGTTTTAGCTTTAAAAGCAGTGCTCTTTCAAAGAGTTTAGAAAGGCATGGCAGTAAGCTTATTGACCTGTATGAAGAGGCAAGCGTGGGATCTTTACCTGATTTATGAATCATAATAATCATGAATGTTTTCCACTCTGTTGGGTAAAAGCCAAATTTAATAATGGCATTAAAAAGTCTTGTGATAAAATGTATGGCCAAAAGGGGTAAGTTTTTTATCATGATGGGTGAGATATTATCATATCCCGGTGCCTTTTTGCAATCTAACTTGTTTGTGATTATTTGAACAAGATCATTGGCCGTGATATTCATGTCAATAGATGGTGCATGTAGATTTTGAGTGTGAAAATCATATTGTCCTGTTGCAGGATTTGGTTGAAACACCTCTTTTAGGTAATCAGCAAAAATGTTAGATTTTTTTTCATCACTTCGCGCCCGGTTTCCGAGAGATTTTTTTATTGGAGAATCGGATTCTATGGGGGAATTTATACCTTTGCTAGCATTCCACAAGGATGAATGGTTTTTGCCATTTGGACATAGGCTTTGAATATAATTATATTGCCTGACTTTGGTTTCCTTGCTTAATGCAGAACTAAGTCTCCTTTGGGCTTCCTTAAATAAGTTTTTCGCTAAAGGGGACCTAGATTTTTGTAATTCTCGCCTTAATCTACGTTTTTGTAAAACTAAATTCTCTATGTCACTATTTGTAAATACTTTATTGAATCTGTAAATTTTATTGTCTTTGGGGGTAGAGTTTTCTACTGCTGAAATCAAAATTGAATTTAAAACCGAGGTTGCTGAGACTTACATTTTATCTTGTAATTTGTGTGTATGTGTGACTTAATGTACTTTTTAAATTTGAGCCAGTTTGTTCTAGGACTTGTAAGGCTATAGGAACAGTCATTTAACTGAGGACCATCAAGTAAGCAAAATGTAACTGGAGAATGATCAGAAGACAAATCGCAGCTTGTGTATGTTAAGATAAAATTTTTGCTTATGCCTTTGATCACGGTGAAGTCTATTAGGTCTGATATTTTATAGTTATCAGCAGGTCAATATGTTGGCTGCCCAGGAGAGTTTACGTATAGTGCATTTTTTCTATTTAGAATAGAATTGTAGAGCTGTTTTCCATTTGGATTACAGAGTCGTGAACCCCAATACGTATGCTTGGCGTTGTAGTCTCCCGCCGCAAGAAATCTTTAACCTAGAGTTAAGAAGTAATCCGTAAATTGGGTCTCAGTAATGTTGAAGCGGGGAGGACAGTAAACTGCCGATAAAGTTAAATTTTTTCCTTTGTGCTTAAGGCATATTGATGTGGCTTGCATATGATTATGAGCATATGTACCTAGAAAATTGTGTTTTAGACGCCTTCGTATCAAAATAACTGTACCACCATGTGCTTTGCCATCTGGGTGATTGGTTTTATAAAATAAATAACCAGGAATAGAAAAGAAATTTTTGTTTGTTAGATGTGTTTCTAAGCAAAGCATTACATCCACATTTTCTCGGGACATGAAATTTGTGAGTTCAAGTTTATGTTGGCTTAAGCCGTTTGCATTCCATGTACAACTGATTTAAGCTCTGGGTGAGACTGGAAATCATGATTTCCAAACTATTACTTTGAACTGGAGGGCCTTGTTGATTGTCAGATTTAACGACATCAGCATATGAAACACCTGGTGTAACAGACTTAGAAGTTAAAGGTTGGGGTACTTCAACTAATTTAATGGGGTTGCTTCTTGTAGGATGTCCTATAAATAGGACAGCCTCTGTAGTTTGCAGTGTGATTTCCACTGCAGTTGCTACATTTTTAGGTTTTGGTGTCCTTTATTGATTTTTTATCGCATTCGGAACTATGTTATGGTGAAGCTCGCCACAAGCTACGCACACTGTTCGAAGAGTGCAATATGACTTAGTATGGCCATACTCTTAGCAGTTTGTGCATTGCACTAGACCATTTCTTTTGTTGGGCTCCTCAACGTTAATTGCGGTGAAGTAAATACTTTAGGTTGTAAATGAGATGGCTCTCATTTTTTTAAGCTTAGAAGTTTCCGGGTGAAATTCAACTTTAAACATAGGTTGTTGGATTTTATCTTTGTTAGCAATATTTATAACTGCTATAGCGCTAAAGCCTTTTTCGCTTAGGGCATTTGTTATCTCAATGGGTTCTACATCTGATTCAATACCTTTAATAACGACAACAAGGTCTTTACTACTCTTTAGTTGGTATGTGTAGTAATTTTTTTGTTGTCTTCGAAATATTTGGTTATGACCCTAAATTTGTTTTCAGAGTCGATTTGGATTTTGGTTTCGTGTATATTGCCCTACTTATAGGAACAATATGAAACGTATTATTTCCAATCAGACGTGCCAGATTTGCAACTAGGTTATTTGAGCTGCGTTCTCGCAAGTAGATTGGAGGCGGTTTAAAATTTTTGGTAACAGGCTGATTAGCTTCATCTGTAGTTTGATATTAAGTTAAATTAAATATATAAATATAAGTAAAATTAAATTAAATTAATATAAAGAAGAAAAATGAAGATGTAAAAATGAAAATATGTAAAATATTATACTTTATATTCTAATAATTAAATAGATAAATAAACAAAAAAAAAACCTTTTTATCGAGTCGAATTTTTTTTATGCATAAGTTGTGACAGATCAAGGGTACGTCATAACTGTATGTTTATCACATGAATAAGTAAGAGATATATAAGTGTGATTGGCAATTTTTTGTTTAAGCTTTTGTGTTAGTAAAGCTATTTCGTCTAACAAAGCAATTAAATTAGAGATAGCCTTTGGCGATGATACTATTTCATGGAAATGTTGTGAATGTAATAAACATTTGTGAGACTTTCTAAAAAACATTATAAATCTTGCTTCAAGCAAGATGTGAGTGTCCTAACATGTTTACCAATGATAAAAACGTGAAAAAACTAAACAGGTTGTCTTAATTTTATTTAATTCTTAAATTTAAAACACATTAAAAAACAATGCTTTTCTACAATATTTGATATAATGGCGTAATCGCAGAGCGACCTTAAGACCACATCTAAATAACCATTTCAGCTGTATTTCTTAAACTGAAACTACGGTGGTAAAAGTAAAGGGGATGATATAAATATTTAAAATTTACTTAATACATTTGTTAACAAAATTAAAAGTTATCATTATTTTGCTTACGAATCTTAAGAAATAATTGTTAAATCGGAGAAATCATTTCCTGAAATTGTTAAGGTGGTGAAAAACAAAAATCGATATTTCGCTTAAAGTAATGATGAATAGTATTGAATTTCCTTTGCAATAAGTTTTTCAATAAGTCCGAAATTTTATTAAGAAAAGAGGCAAATTTGCTATTCAATACCAAAAATCCACATACATATCTATGCAATTTCCTTCTAGCGTTAGGAGGTCCTCAACGGCCAACATTCTAGCTTTCATTCGGAAGGCGGATTGTCTTCTGTTCGATTAGGGTCTGTCTCAGCACAAAATATCAACCATGGTCGCAGTGGTCCATTCCGTTGGGAGCTAGTACCCCGCTTATTCCTATTCCTATCTATGCAATTTTCAAACCAATGACAAGTAACCAAAATTTGCGCGAGAAGATGAAATAATTATTATATATATATTTATATATAAGCATATATATGTATATATATATATAAATATATTATATTTTTTTATATATTATAACGACTCTCGTTTATTAATATCTTTCTTATACTACATTATCTCATCATCACATTTTTTTGAATATAAATATATATTTTTTATATTAAAAATGATGCTATTTGCTAGGTATTCGCTACGTTAATTGCGTTAGTGTAAACACACTGATATATTTTATATATAATTTGTCGTTACTCAACTTTAGTTTTATTCTTCACAATAGCTACTTTGCAACGACACGGATTTTTCGGTTCATTATAATCTTTGTTGGGGCATCCTCAGTTTTTGTCCAAAGTCGCTGTAATAAATTTTTATTCGCGAGGACAGAACTTCTCAAGTTATGTTAAATTTAAAAGAGAAAAGTTTATTAAAAATTATGTTGTTATTAGATTTAAAAATTATATTTAAAAAAAAATTTGATTCAATTCGATGTAGATGTGATATGTCATATATGTATATCTTGGTGACTACGCTGATGATGCCAGTTTGGGTCCTTTAAAATTCACGCCCCTTGTCTTGTACTTATCGGATACTGTTGTTGGGTAAACGTTGACAATGCCGGTTTTTGCTATGATCCTTTCTGTGTTTGATCTACCTTTTGGAAAAACGGATTTGCAAAATATATTTTTTTTAAATATTGTATATATACATATACATATAATAGTGTTCAAGTACATTGACTTAAAACTGCCTTCATATTTGTAAACAATTATATACATAAATGTATATATTTTATATAGTATAGACTTAGACTTAAAACCGCCGCTGTGTCAGACAATATTTTATATTTATTCTCAATAGTTTATAGTGGTATCGATGCTTTAGTCAGCTTCGAAGAATCAATGTGCGGACTTTGTTGCTTTATGCTATATTTCACCCGAATATTTTGTAAAATATTTGTGTGTGTTCAACACAAAGTAGTGGTATTGCCATTCTAGAAATATCGCATATTTTTTCTTTATATTTGATGGAACTACAACTATGGATTTATTTATTTATTAATTTAATATAATTTTATTTTATATATTTTATTGGTATTTTACGTTATAACATTTATTTAAAGTCATATAATAATAGTTGAATATTCATAAATAGTAATATTATTTATAAACTAATATATCTTAATGCACTTGTGCATTAATATTTATTTCTATAGAGAATATTTTGTTGGCAACGACAACAGATGCTAAGCAAAATATTTACAGCTGCAGTAGCTGTTTTGAAAATCGTTGTGTTTTCAAAAACAAACATTAAACAATCTGTTAAATATTCATGATTAATATTAATCAGTGTTTTAATTTGTATATTTAATTAAATTATATAAAAAAGTGTAAATAAAATCCAAAAATGAATTTGTGGTATTTCCAAAAGACATATGCACCACTTGATTGCGAAATAGCATGCGTAGATAAATTATGAACAAGACCCGCACATTGAACTTTTAGATGAAGTGAATGCTTATAACATATAAATGGTGGTGTTCAGCTTGTATCTCCCACAAATTGTATCAATAACTTTGTTTTTGGTAATATGCATCCGCTTTTTTATTATATTTACAATAAAAAATTATAACGTCCTACTAGTTTAAATTATGTTCAATTTTCAGAAGCATTTAAGAATGACGTAAATAGCTATACTGACCTCGAAAATGCATTCAGGAAAGGTTTTCGGAATTGCAAATTAAAAATGTATAAAAAAAGTATCTTCAAAAGCGGATGGAACTTTAAAAAGAAGCAACTTAACGTGATATTTTTATATCCAATAATTATTTTGTTTCAATATTCGTATTTCTGTTTCATATAGTTATTACTTATTATTTATTTTGAAATAATTTTACAAAATTTGTTTTTAATACTTTTATTTTTCTATTACTTATCATTTTTCTTCTTTTACTTTTATTAAAGACATTATCTGTTTTTCTCTTTCTTTTCAATTATAATAATAATTTAATTATCATTTTTAAATAAATATAACAATAATAAAATCTGTACACATCAATTATAGGGATTATGTATGAATCCTTTGTAACTAATTTTTATTTTAATTTTAAGTCAATTTTTTTTTTATTTAATCAATCATGAATTTATACAACTTTTTTATATAGTTTGTAATATTAATTTATTATTTCAAAATAAATATATATACATTTATTCTTCACAAATATAAATGACTAATTTGAATTTGAATATTTTTTAATTTATTAATACATTTTGATGCATTGTGGTAGCTATAAAAACTGCGCCACAAAACAATTTTGATTCCACCACACAATTATATTACTCCTTCACATCTTCGTTTACATCAAAAAACCACCACCGTTATAATGCTTTTAAGTATGACTAGGTATCAATAAATCATCGATGATTTTCCTATGACATGTAATGCACAAAAATGCATTTACTTGGTATCGTAGTGGCATCGATGGTTGATTCTAAAATATCGATAATACATCGATACTTTCACCAGTTCTTTTCTTCTTTTTTTTTTTTTGCTGAAGGCGGAAAGCATCAAAAACCACAATGTGAGACTTGAATCCACTAAAGCCGCCTCTTACGAATAGTAGGATAGGCCTCTTAACCCCCATTCCAGCAATCAAGAGTAGAAGGAGAGCAGAAGGGCTTAGTGCTTAGCAAGCTAAATTTATTAAAGCTGAAGATGGACGTATTTAGTTAGGAGAGTTAGTAATATTGATAAAGGGGGTGGAGTTTGCGTAAAATTGCGAGGGAGGTCTAGTTATGAATAAATCCTATACTCAGGACCACGAAAACCACGATTACAGAGCGGAATAAGTAGAAGAACGACAAGTTCTTCCTCAAGATAGTTAGCTAGGAATTGCCTCATAGTCTCAAGCAGCATTGTTAGAAGGGGATCTACCTGTAGAACGTATTCGAGGTTTCGGCCTCGAGTAAAATATCTTAAAATATACGAGTCATTTTAGCAGAGTTAAGGACGAAAGATTCACACAATCCGAAAAACTTTTCTTTCAAAGAGCCTGATTAGTTCCATCTAGTGGAAAGTAATTCCGGACTAGATGAAGAAGGCGTATGAAAGTAGGGCTCGGATAAGTTGCTTATAGCAAAGTACTTTTACCTTGCTACTAAGCTTATTATGCGGACGAAGTGCACTTTTATAGTCTTTGTCTTGCGGTGGCATCTTGAATGACATAACTCACATGAGAGATGAAGTTATGCTTAGGAGTGAATAGATATCTTAGCTTGTCAACAAGTTGAATGGGAGTGTCATTGATTTTTAGTTCTAAGTCAGAGGTCTTAAAGGACCCAACTAGATCAGCACGTTGGCCAATAAGGGGTTCACTAACTTTTCTGCGAAATGTGCTGTCTTTTAAATGCATCCGCTTGAAACTTTTGTGTAACGTATACATAACTTTGAGTTGATCTTTATTGAATTTTGAATTTATTGAATTTAACACTTTTGCACAAAAGCTTCATTGCATTCTGGCGTTTCTAGTTTATTTGCTTTGTTTTGATTTTATAAAAACCGCTTTGTTAGTGCCGGTGCTAGTGTTTTTATCGTGTAATAAATCAATTATAAAAATTAACCAATTTTTTTTTTCAGATATCTCCAACAATTATTATTAACCATTATGCAGATAGAAGTAGTACTGTGTTATTCAGTTTTTACAGATTGGAAATTGACACAAATTTCCATCCTTACAACTTCATTTTGATTTGAAATGGAAATTATTATTCTAATCTATTAAAATAGTTATATACACTACTCAAATTTAATAATATAATATAATTTAAATAAAAAACTATTTCAAGAACAATTTTATGATGCATCATTAACTCTAATACATCTCTACTGTCATCGACGCCACATATACCATAATACAATATTAAAAAAAATATATATTTAGTTGTTGTTGTAACGCAAGCAATAAACTTGATTCTTAAGTCTCTGTTAGAGCAGGTCAGTAGCACTTGGTCGTCTGACAAACCGAATGACTCTGCTTTTCAGCTGGTATATATCTTCTCTGATTCGCTTTTATATATTCTGATTGCTCTCCTTATGCATTATATTTTTTCATTATTTAATTTCCAGCAACTGCTATTGTTATTGTAGTAAATCATTGCAATATATGTTTCTAGTCTCTATTTGGGAGAGGTGAAAGGTTGTGAGGCTGTAAGCTTAGAAATACATGTCATTATCTAAATATAAAACGAAATCATACGACGCAACAAGCTTAAATTATAATAATAATATTATATGAAACAAAATAATTAGAATACCAAATGAAGTTATTTTTTAAAAAATTTATTCGCTTATAGTATTAATATATCTGTTATTGAAGATTACAAAATTATGTTACAATAGAATAATGAAAATCTCAAATCTATTCATTGAATCATAACTAAGGATCTATTCTTTTTCTAGCTTTTTAGATACCACATCGTACACATATAAATCCTCAAATATCAGTTATAAAATTAATTATGTTAATATATCTCCAATATTATACTTCAATAGAACCTTTTAAAGCAAATAATAATAACTATCTCAAATAAAATCATTAACTTATTCTCGAAACATTAACATAATCTATACATAATTAAATTATATTTAAAAACATTATTTAATAACAATTTTTTTAGCATGAACTTACAATTATTTACTAAAAACTTTAACTTAATGTCTTAAATTGAAATTCTTATGTCCGAATCTTTTTTCTCTAAAAATTAACTTTAAGAATTCTGTAGAAAGCATCTTAACATATTTCTTTGACTTTGTCTTTTGTACAAAAAAACGATATTAAAATATAAATTTATCGTTTGCATTTTGAACAAAAACTCAATACGTTGCTATATTCTTAGCTGTGGTTCTCGTAACCGGAAGAGACCTTTAGAGTAGTTTGAGTGGATTACAAGGTGTGGTATGATCTTAGCTCACCTAATTAATTAATTCATGTGGAAAGAGCTAAGACTGAAAGATTTATAAAGACAAGAATATATAGATACCTCTGTTATATAAATTTATTTTCACCTAAATACTCAATTCGCAGTTAAAATACCTCGCACACCGAGCGCGATGTTATATATAAAGAGCAACATTGTTCAAATTATTATTATATCATAAAAAATATTTAATTTTTCTAAGACATATATATATAACTATAATTTGCACAGTTTCAAACCGAGACTGAATCGAAAACAGAAATCACCTATGCCTTTACCGAACTGGAACCAGACTAAAAAATATCGGTTTAACATTGTACAGTTCGGTACGTTCCTATATATGGGTATAAATAGTTTAATGACAAATAGTTATAACAGTATATACGTAAAAAATATTCACATGAAACTGAACTCAAAACCGAAAAAAAACTGATATATTTATCAGATCGCATCCATGTATTTGTTTTAATTAAATCGAAATGCCAAAAATTTACCAGCCCGAAGTCCTGATAATTTCAGTATGAATATGTGACAGTGATTCTTCAGGAGGAATTATCTTATTAATAGAGATTGGTTGAATCATTCAACTTTTTAGTATAATAAAGCAAAAGTAGTGAAGAGTACTTTTCGTTAATGTATTTACATTACTATTGCAATGAGCTAAAGTAGAAAGAATAATATCTAAATCAACAAACAAAAATGTATTGCTGAACTCTTAGATATTTGAAATACATTAGTAATTATTTTACAGTAAAAAGATTACTGCCTGTAGAAGTATCTATAGTGAGAGCTCTATTAAACGGTCGCTCCGAGGAAGAGACATCTCTCTTAACCGTGTTATTTTGCTAGTCTCAATTTTCACTTTTCATATAAGGTACGTTCTTTTAAATGGGCAACTCTCTCAATCGGATGTAACTGCTACTACTGCCGATGTTCGGTTAATAAAGTTTTCACTGTATTATCGAAAATAATTAAAATAGGAAAAAGTCAATGGTTTTAAAAACTTTTCAACGAATATTATCAATGGTGTATTCATTCATTTTTATTTAATGTAAACCGAATAATTTAACTTATCTCAAAATATAATTTTTATCATCTTTCACATTATTTTTACATTCAATCATGCGTCTTATATTTGCCGTCTTTCGGGTTCAATTTAATAAGCTTTTTTTCATTACTCTATGGACTCTACGTTTTTCAGTGCAAATGGCACTTATATTTTGATATAGAATTTAGAAATAATTCGTTTTTATTTTTATCTCATATCACTTAGGGAGTGGCAAGTAGTGAACAACAAATCAACAAAAATTCTTAATCAAATTAATAAAGTCAGTCATTGAAAATGTTTCAGGTTTTTCATAAAAATTTATAAGCCTAACAAAATTTTTTCATTTGTCAATTGTTATTATTTTATTCTTCTTCTTTCACGTTCTTGCACGTTCTATTCTTGGTTATTTTAAGATAACTTATATAATATATATAATAAATATAATAAATATAATATATACAATATATATAAAATATATAATATATATAATATATATTATATATATAATATATATAATATATATAATATATATAATATATATAATATATATAATATATATAATATATATAATATATATAATATATATAATATATATAATATATATAATATATATAATATATATAATATATATAATATGTATAATATATACAATATATATAATATACATATGTATATAAGTTAAGCAATAACTGCTTGCCAGTGAAATGAAGAACCAAACCAAACATATATTCATAATGGCAACAAGTAATTTTAAGACAGAAAAAGTAAGGATGTATGTTGATTTAATATAAGAATTGTGCAACTAAAATCAAATGGTAATATAAGGCAAGGGAATTGGTTTTAAAAATTATAAACATGAAAATTCTTAGTTTTATGTTCGCATCAGATAAATACGGATAAGATTTTTTAATTATTATAATTTGACTAGCAGTCAAATAGTAATAATACTAGTAGTATAGCTGCTATTGCTACTGTGAGAAGAAAATAAAAATATGAAAAAAAAAGAAAAGCGATTTCCATCTTTAGTCTCCCATAAAACATTTTCAATTGAACAAAAAAAAAAAAACGGAAGTATGAAATTAACATTTAAGTACCCATTGTGCACTGAATTTGTATAATATTAAATGTGCAAGATTATAAATTAAATACAATTGCTTCAGTAGTTTTTTTTTATAGTTTTAAAAACTTATTTCATTAAACCTGCAACCCTGCAAATCTGTAAACTGTATTCATATTACGAATTTTAAAATTTATCCTAATTAAATTAATTAAATAAAAATAGAAATTTAAACACAATTTTTGTTTACATATATAAAAATTTCAATTATGATTTGCAAATTTTAAAAATATGTATTTCAAAGCCCAAGGATTTGTAAGTAATTAATTTTAGCATTATTTAAATAAGCACTTCATATTTCTTATTAAAAATTCAATATACAATTTCATTTAATTCGAAAGCTTTCTATTCTTAAAATTAATTTATAAGAAATATTTAAAATAAATATATAAATGTTACACTGCTTTATGTATACACGATCATGCTATTGCAGTTATTTTCCGAGAGTGAGAACAGTCTTAAAAATGTTTAAGAGAAAATAATAAATATTTAGATTAGATAAATATGTTAACAAAACTTTTTTATGTTGTTGCATGTATCTAGCTATTGTTTTGTAAATGAAATGTATAGACAATTTTTCATATATGCCAAAATATTACAACATACATATGGTGGATATTTATAAATATACGGACATATATATTGATATATGTATAGGCAAATATATACACATATATATATGTACATACATACAGACACATATATACACAATACATATGGATATATAGCCATATAAATAGACATATATTTATAAACAATATATATGGATGTATATATTAGACATATATAACAACTCTCACACCAATACTTCATTCCACATTACTATTTTTATTTTTTTATTGTAAAATCAATTAAGTTATGAATCTTATAAAAAAGTTGTACGTTAGGGAAAAAGACAAAAAAATTTTTTGTAAAATATAAAATAAAAGTTTATAACTGTAGGAAACAAAGTTCCATAAATTTCGGTTATTAGTTTGAGAAGTTCAGTGACGTAATTTAGGGAGATGTATAGATAAACTGTTCGTGTAATGATTTTGTGTCTGACGGGTGGTGCACTTAAAATTGTAGTAACGTTTATAAAAGCCTATGCTAAATAAACGTAAACTTTTCGATCTTCTGGGGTTCTTGCTAAATATTCTCGTTCAATAAGTCCTTCTATTCGTTTCTTAATAAATACAGGTGATGGTAAGAACCTAGACTTAAGTTGAGACGTCACATCGGAAACGAGTAGATTATGCTAGAATTGTACAATATTAAACATAATTATTGTAGTATGTATAAATATATATTTTCATATAATACACACATAGATATACTATATACTTTATACATACCGCCATTCGTTTTCTCGCTTTCATTATTCGTACGATAGCTGCTTCAATTTCATGTTTACGATCTTCATCAACTTTACCACGAGTTTCTTTACGTTCGGGCTCTGATTCTCCCTTTGCGGCAACAGTTTGAATTTTAACTCTAGTATATAAATAAAAAATTATAATTCAATACTTTATTTATATTCTTTTTAATTGTGTTAATATATTATTTAAATATATTTATATACAGGCGCGAATCCAGAAATTTACATCGTAGGATGTGTAGAGCAGCTATTTTTTTAAGACATATTAACACACTAAGTTAGCTATTGTGATTAGTAGAATAGCCAAAATCGCAAGATAAATACTTAATTGTTAGAAAATAAGTTCCAACATTGTAAATTTCGGTAGAAGCACGCTATGCTGTTGAACGAAAAAAAAAATAGCAACATCACCTGAAATGGTTCGGAAAGTGAAGGCTCGACTTAAACGAAAGCCACGTCGTAATGGCAATCAAATGGTCAAAGAACTGAAAATATCCTAGCAAAGCATCCGACGAATATTCCAAAATAAGCTCAAGGTAAAGCCTTACAAATTCTAAAAGGAACAAGATCTTACACCAAAGCAAAAAATAATTACACTTGAAAGTTCAAAGTAGTTATTTTGCTTGCACGTACGTATCGAATTTCCATTGCGTTCTCTGATGAGAAAAATTTCTCCATTGAGCAATTCATAAACTCTAACTGCTCAAAATGATCGTGTTTACTAAACTGAACGCACTGCCAAAAATTTGAGACTATAAATGGCTACCCAAAGTAATTTTCCATCTCAAGTAATGGTATGGGCAGCTGTGACTGCGGATGGACGCTCTTCAATCGTTTTCATAGAACCTGATGTCAAAGTCAATTTAATTTATTATCGGGAAAATCTTTCGGAAGTTGCTTTAGATTCGCGGGCATGTAAACATTTCGATTGTACACCATGGACGTTAATAAGACACCAACTTGGCGCCGTCTCATAAAGCTCGTGTGAACCAAAAATGATTATAAAATCATGCTCCACACTTCACTTCGTTCTAACAATAGGTTTTATATTCGCCAGATGCAAATCCGATGGACTATTCCATTTGTGCCTTTTTAAAGAGCAAGGTGAGGACTAAAGAATATGCCAGTATGCAACTCGAACAAACTACTCCATTAGTGCGTGTGTTTATAGTCGTCAATGGTATGACTAAGCAACATATGTCTAGCGTTTACAATGTATCAATGGCGTCCAATACGCAAATTAAATTATATAATGTTTTCCAGTAAGCAGTCAATATGAACAATAGAGTGAGAACATAACAATCGATATGCTGCACTAGGAATATAGAAACTAGATAAAAGAAAAATACCAACCAAGTACACAAGTAATTACAGGTTAAGTGAATAATTATATTTATAATATCATCATGATATATATCCTGGAAAACATAGTTACTTACAATATTGAATACAAACAAAACTAATTTACAGACAACCACATTATTTTTGTTTATGGCACAAACAGTGATCTACATAAAATATAAATTATTTTAAACTAAACATATGAAACTTATCAAAAGTAATGAATGTTCATATAGGTCTAACACCAAAGAAACTACAATTATAATAACTAAATAGTTTTTAAACATGTATACATCACATTCAGTGCTTTCCTTTTTAAATTATATATGAATCAAGTTCAAGTACCTGGTAAATTTGGATACGAAGGCATCATTTACATAAAACTCATCAGTGGGATCAATGTCTTTCGTTTTAGTTTTTGAATTCCGTACAAGTAGGCGCTGTGCTGGTTTTCCCATAGACAAAGATTGTAATGCCCGTACTAACTCTTTTTCAGGTATGTCTGTTTCTTGTTGAATGTCTTCATAGGTAAGCACCTCTCGATTATTATAGAGCATTAGTACACACATCTGTAGTAAATGAATTAAAAGTTTATAAATACTATTTCATTTTATATTATGATATTTTTAAATGATTAACCTGATACGTTGAAACTTGTAGTATATGCTTTCTGGTTGTGGTTGGCACCTGAAAATTTGTTGTTGAAGACATAACGCTAGAGCTAGGACCATCTTTATCCTTCTCTGTATCATTTTTTCGTCCATAAAAAACAGCATTTATGTAAGCAGTACCTGCAATTAAAAATAACTGTGTTATCCTTTAAGCTTTTATGTAATATTTACAATGTAATGCTTACCCATTTGAGGCTGTAGTGTCAACTGTCTGCCCGAATGTTTATCTAAGTAAAATTTCTTGAAACATTCAAATGCTTCCCTAGGTGCCACCGGTATATTACAGTTTGGAGTAGATGTCTGAAATATTTAACGTTCTCATATGTTTTATTTCTTATTCATTTAAGTTAACACTAATAGTAATATATATTATTTAGAAGCACTTTTGAAAATTATATTATTGCTAAAATTTTGAAAATTTAAGTTTATTATTTAAATAAACTATCAAAACTTAGCTCTAGCAAAAAGACCTGAAAACCTGCAACGCAGCTATAGTATTTCACAACCCTAGCGAACTGATCAACTAATGCGCGAAATTAGACATTGAGCATTGAGTATACAATGTGGTATCCCTAAAAAACTGGTTTGGGTAGTGTAACAAAGTGGATTTGCCCAGCTTGGGTATGCGTTAGCTGGTTATTTATAACTATAATCTTAAAGTTTTGAATCTTTTAAAGTTTTCGATGAATCCTTAATTGAACATTTACAAATTTCAGCCATTTTGAGCTGAATCTACTTTACGAAACCATTCGATAGTATTGATGATTTAACCATTCGATGTTAAAAACCAGGAAAAATCAGAATATGCACATGGAACAGATGTGCGCAGGCAGTAGTTTTGCATCAGATTGAAGATAAGTTAGTTTAGAATATTTTTATTTTAATAGTATATGCCAATAATGATTAAATACCAAATTGTAACATTCGAACGAAGTACCAATAGATCATATCACAAATGAAATAACGTGATAGCCAAATTTTTTTATACGGTTATCATATCATATTCAAATAAATATTTCTATTATTTAAAAATATAATTCAAAATTAGTTTTTAACAGGAACTACGTTGTTCACGAGTAATTGTAGATAATTATTAAAAAGAAATTGCAGTTTAAATGTAAGTCAAATAATCTCAAAAATTTAATTCCACAATTTTGATAAAAAAAGGTAGCGCGAGAACTCTAAAATATTTTTTTTATATATTTTGATGGATTTTACAAATTTTACTATTTCAAAGTGTAAGTTGTCATGCAATTCTAAATATAACATAAATAAACTACAAAACAAAGTAAAAATATGTAAACAGAAAACTTGACAACATGATGTATGCGGCGGGAATTGTGAACAAACCAACACATTGGTTTCGATCAATAAAAACGCAATATCACATGACGTCACAAGTGACTTTACCAATACATACAAGGGAGGATGGCGCAATCAGTTTTTTTTTATAATTTTTCATTATTGGCATAACAACATAAAAAGGTAATAAATATTTACATATAATATAGGGAATTTACCTGTGTTGGCCAAAATCCCGTCGTTAATATACGCACTGTTAATTCGACCCCGGATAGTGATAAATTATTATTATTTACATAACTCTTAAATTCTTCCATTATAGTGTTAGATACAGACATATCCTTGAACATTCCCTCCAATTTCGAAGTAAATTGACAACCACATTCAGTCTATAAATTTCTAACAGTTGATTATGTTTATAAACAATATTTAAGTTTCTATACCTTTAGTTTGGAAATCATGTTTTTCTCGAAATCATCGGAGACTGATTTGTTTAGAAGTAACCGTTTCGCTAAATGTGTTTTATAATAACGCTCGAAAACATCTTTCTCTAATAAAAACCGGAATAATACCATTGTTTTATCCAATACTGTCTCGATTTCTTGCTCGCTCATCTAAATTAATAAATTATATTTAATATTTTATTTAAATTGGGTTTTCAACATTACTTACTCCTTTACCACCCTTTTTAAGTTTGTCATCAATGAAAAGCGACAAGTACTCTGGTGATTTCGTATTTAAATTAAGAAAATGTTCGAAATCGGAAGAAATAACATTTTTAAAAATTCTATCGTTATTAAATGAATGATGTAGAAATTGATCAAATCGGTCTTTTAAGTCTAAGAGGTTTTGAACAAATGTTATTGGGTTTGTATTATCCGTTTCCTCTTCTTTTACTAACATTCGTCCTTGCTCACGTAAATATGCTGACATTGTATCAGCGATAACTTTAAGACCTTCCTCTTTGAGACGGGAGAATAACTTATAAGTGCACGCAAGATCCTCAGTTTTTGAATTTTTTATCATATATACAACACCAGAATTTTCCATTTCAACTATGGTTCGCATATGTTTCTTAATAAGTTCATCTTCGACTACTTTTACAATACGTGGCTCAGTGTCTTTGTCCAGGTAAAGAGCAGCACGAGCTGATTCTTCTTGTATGCGGGCCTATTTAAAAATTGTGTGTTCTTAGAATGATTCTGAAGAAATGTCATCTTCTATACGTACCTCAACTTTTTTGATATACACTCCTGCATTATTCTCTGCAAGAAATTTTTGCGATTCAAATTTATAAAATGAGGCTGATTGTGCTAGAAAAGGTTTTTCAAAATCATCCTCATATACGGAACGAGTATTGATTCCCAATGACATAAGCATTTGGCAGGCATTTTTTATCGCTAAATGATTTATCGCTTCACCGCTTCTCTCATCCATTACCATATCTAGTAATGTTTCACGTAAAGCTTTTTGTATTTCCGTGTATCGCACAATCTATTCCAGAAATGGAGCTTTGAATTGTTGTTTTACTTATTTTAAAAAATAACTTACTTGATCTCTAAATAAGATTAACCCCAAGTTATAAACATTATCTACCTCACGCTGTTGGACATAGACACGATCCATGTACATAAGTATATCACGTATCATTACCATTGAGGTTTGATGATCATTCCAAGCTTGATTGAGTTTAGGCAAAAAATTGTTGTGCAGACTTTCTAATACTTCCTGACGTACTTTTTGCTCTAAGTGTTCAGACACAACTTCTCGTAGCCCAAAATATAAACGATTTCCATGTTTGTGAAGAACCATATTATATGCGTTTCTATATAATTGTTCGAACGAGAGCCCTGAGTTGTTCTTTTTTTGTATTTCCTGGATGGCATTCTTTAGACTCGCCCAAATCGTCTCTACATATTTCTCATCCATAGAGGCCTGCAATGAATTATATAGTATTATAAATTTTAAATTTACTCAAACCAAATATTAATTATTTAAAAAAATGAAAATCAAATTGATTCTAACATTAGTATACTTATTATACTCGGGTCTCCATAATGGATATTTCTGATTTATTTCATCAAGCGTGGGAAGTTTCGAATCTTCGTAACTCTTCGAAGTACTTGGTTTATTATCCAAATTTTCATCTACAGTTTTGGAACATTTTATCTCAGGTACACAATTGTAATGTTGATCAGTGCTAGATCGACGTTTTCTGACGTTTCCGTCAATAGATAATATATTTTCGGTAGACATTTCAATTAATTTCAAGAAAGTTAGTTTAAAATGTTTGCAATATTCTCAATTTACATATTTGACTCTGTCAAATTTTTGGGAATATCGCAATTTCTAACCAAAATTTAATTTTGGCATATCAGCATAAAACCCCAGGAATGTAAAGCGGATGAAACAAACGATACACAAATTTTCAAAATAAATTTCCAATAAAAAATATTCATATGCACTTTTAGTGTTGTAACATTTGACAAACATTTAAAAATCAGATATAAATTTATATATATTAAGCTGTCATTCAAATTTTTTTTAAGGTAAATCTATATTAATTATGAATTAATACATAAAACTGTGCATGGATCGAAGATATATATATATATGATATGATAGATATATATATATGATATATATATCAATATATATCATATATATATGAATATATATATATATATGAATAGCATATATATATTCAATTGCGCTAGTATATAAAATATTGGGTTTATGCATGTTCGTATATAAGGCATAGATCATATAATGTGTATTTTACCATGCCAGTAAGATTCCACTTTTATTAGAAAAGACTGAACTAAGAATTAAAAAAAGACTGTCTAAATGTCTTTCACAGATAATGGATGTTACGATAATGGATAAAAACATGTAATGTAATAGAACATGTATCTACCAATTTACAATTAAAGGACATGTTGGACATTTTTTTTTATATTACATATTTAGTTATATTTAGTTATTTAGTTTATATAACTAATTTTTTAAAATCGTCCTTTTGGCAATTATAAATAATTAATAATGGTTGTGACCCAATATGATTACCTTTTAGATATTGCAATATTTCATATTGTTTTAAAAGCACTGTGTGTCTCAACAAAGAAATATTCATATTTAGAAAAACTAAATTTTTGTAGACATAATACGAGTAAGTTTTAAGAATATACTAAAATATGTGACATAGATGTTGTATCAGCGATTTTTTGCAAGACACCGCCATACTTATATGTATTGCGAATATCTGCACTTAAGCCGAATATGCATAAATTAGTTAATTGATTCGAAAACAAATTAATTTTACAAATGTATATAAGTAAAAATACTTAGTAATTCATTATAAACATATTAAATAACTTACCGGAAAGGCGCGAATACGCATCTTTCCTTCCTTTTTGGGAGCTGTGCTCCTTGAACTCATGGTTTGTAGTTGACGACAATATTTCTCACTTTTTGACAACGATATTAAAGTAGTTTAGGTATGATTTAAAAGTACAAAATATACACTTTTCATAGAAAATGTAATTTAAAAATATATAAAACTGTTTTAATTTATTTATAGTTCTGAAACACGTTAAATCCAAGGCGTTTAATAAAGAGCGTCACCCACAGGGCGTAAGATTTTTAATTGCAGATTTGGTTCAATTTTTATATAACAAAAGACAGAATAACAACGAATTTCTTTAATTAAAACACCTCTAAAATATAGTCTTTGTTACAAATATTCAAACAGAAATGTGTTATATGTGTACTTTCTTAAATTGCTTTTTGTTTTGTCAGTAATGAAATATTTTACACATACTACATTTTTTTCAGCTTTACGTTTTCTCTTGTTTTCTAGTTACTATTTTTTTCTGTTCATTACTGTTTATACATTTATTGACTGTTTGAAATAAATCCTATAACTTCCTAGCGAAATTAAAATTCATTTCTTTATTAATCCACAATATTATTTTAAAAAATAAAATTTAAGGAAAATTTTCACAATGATTGATGGAAGATTATTTAAAGAAAAAAGAAAAGATTGTATAGTAGCTAACTATCTTCAACTAGATAACGCACTCAACTTGCCGCATAAAAAGTAAATAAAATTACAATATTAAAAACAAACTAAAATATTAACTACATGTAAAAAAATTCTCTTCCATTATAAATTAATTATGAGTACTTATGACTTGTTATTAATGTTACAACTAATAATTCAATTTTTTTAATATCTAGGATTGACATTTGGCCAAAGTGGCATCACTTCAAGTTCCACATTCAAAATTATCACTGAGTTGAAAACCACAAACAATTATTTAATAATTTCAGTTAGCAATTTTATTTAATAAATATTTTTAAATGTAGAAACTTATAGCACTTATTACTCGTTCAAGTGGCATAATTAATTATAACTAATAGCATTAATAAAGAAACGAATCGTAACGAGGTGACATACAATTGTTATTGCAGATTTTGCAGTACTAGATGTATTGCCATTTAAGCGCAAGGTTCTATATGAATTTTGTAAGAATTAAGCACTGAACATACTCAAAGTATTTGTGACAGACCTAAATAATATTAAAATCTGTTTTTGACATTTGCCATACTTGTTAAATTTTTCATTGATTTCAGTGAAAATAAGAAATAGAAAATAAATGAAAATAAGTAATTAATTCATAATAAATAAAATGCATCTCTTTGATTAATTGATAACAATCTTAAGAATATTCATAAAAAAAATTTATTTAAAAATAAGTAAACTCGAAGCATAAAAAGCAGTAATTATTTTATTTTTCGATATTATATTTTGAAGACAATTTGTGTTGAATTTACAGAAGGTAAACAAATAACTAAAATAGTTAAATGACGAGGTTATATGTATATTTATTTCTTGAGTATTTGCAATACTTTTTTCTTATTACAATAAATAATTGCAGTTTGAACAGGATACTTGGGTAAATAACAGGGACAGTAACAGTAATCGTTAAAAAAATAAAAATCAACTAATAAGTCTTATTATTCGCATTTTAAAATAATATTAAAAATAAATAATTAAATCTGTTTTACATCATATTTTTCAAAATTAATTGTTATTATATGGCATTTACACTGGACTTAAATGGTTCATTTTGGTCAAAAATCAAAAATGATGATTCATTTTTGCATACAAAATCTCAAGCGGAACTCATTCTGTATAAATGAGTTCCAACGTGGTTAGAATGAGTTCCAAATATGTTCCAAATGCAAATTAATACATACCCTAAATAAAACCTTTTCATGACATGTTGACAGTTTGAGAAAACTGTTTCTGACATATTTTCAAAAAAAGGTGAACAAATGTTTGGTGGTTGCATTTCCTTTAAGACGATGCACCTCCTTTTGGAATTTCTATTTCCCAAAAATAAATGAATTGAAGCTAAAAATAAGTTTTAAGTTTATATTGTAAGGTTTGAAGGCATATTTAACCTTCATGCAACATTTTTTTGGCAGAGGTCAAAAATCAAATCAACAGGCAAGTTGAAAAATCAGCTTTTTGAATTGAGAACAAATGAATTACAGCGAATGTAAGCAGTTTCAAATGACTCATTTGAAATGAGTCATTTTCGGTCAGTGTAAACGCCATATTACACTCTGCTTTTATTATTTTAATGGTATAAATAACTATTATGTATGA
The DNA here is from genome assembly GCF_002237135.1 of Teleopsis dalmanni. Lineage (NCBI taxonomy): Eukaryota > Metazoa > Arthropoda > Insecta > Diptera > Diopsidae > Teleopsis > Teleopsis dalmanni. Next base: position 12,099,448 of record NC_051848.1, read on the forward strand.
TTATTATAAAAATCAGGAATAACTTTTATTTTTGAAAACAAAATATAACTCACACTGCGTGCCTTTTATTTTTAAAAACAAAAATATAAAACGCGCTTTGCTCGTAAGATAGTTTTTTTTTGAAATTTATTAAAAAAAAAAATTGTTTAGTTTTTTACACAAAACAATACAAAAACGAAAACTAAAAGTAATATTTACGAACATCAATCTTTTATATTTTGTATTTATATGCATTTTGTTTACAAAAATAAAAGTTATTCCCGATGTTTAAATTTTTAAGGCAAAAATAATAGTTATTTGCGCGTTTTAAGGTAAAAAGTTGAGTGTAACAGTTTTTTGTGCGTGGAAAAATTAAATGCACATAATAATAATTTTTGAAAAATATAATATGAAGTATATTTAATTATTACTTTTTTAGTTTTATTTTAAAATGCTCATTATATAAAGCATTCATAATATTAAGAATGAGAATTGTTAGAATAATAACTATTTAGTTAAATATGAGCTCAAATTTTTGTTGCTACTATTTTCTTAAAAATGTTTGAAGCAATTTATTTTCGGTCAACGGTTTTCGAACCTGGTTAGGTTCGATATTTTTAAGTGTAAATATAAGGTCTGTTCCACGAGCTACTCGTAGTAAAACTCAAGTAAAACACAAGTAAAGTACAAACTAAGAGCGTAACACAAATAAAGTGGCAAATTTTGCTCATTTCATAGATTTTTATGAAACAGCTTTGTGTAAAGTCTGGTAAAAACATCAGTACCGCGCAAATAAACAATATAAAAATTTTAATTCAAACCAAACAGCTGATTTACACATCACACAAATTTTACTTGAAATAAAATGTACGAGTAAAGTCTGTGTAGCATTTTCAAATTTCGACAGGGATGTTACGCTCTCTCAGGTGCTTTCATTTACTCGAAAATTTGCTGGTGGAACGCACTTGTGTATACACAGTGTTACTCAAAGTTACTATATTATCATATTCGTATTCATATAATTTCATACACATTTGCATAATTGTACTAATAAAATCAAGTTTTAATCTGTCATATTAGAGCAGAAATTCAAAAATTGCCAGAAGTACCGAAAAATTTTGAGATATATAATTTAAGAATTAGAAAAAAAACATAGAACTGTTGCTGAATCTTTAAATCAACTGTTGTTGACTTCAACAAGTTATCTTATTATATCAAAATTTATAAATTATGTTAGTATTTTCATATTTTATAGGTAGAAATACACAAATAATGTTATTGTAATATCTTATCAATCAATACTACCATATAAAATATTTTCTATAAAACATTTATTAATATGTTTTTTTTTTTTATTTTTATATTTAAAAAATGAAAGCACACTTTTACAGTTAAATCGTTTACAAAATTTCTTTCTTTGGACAATAAATGTAGAAGAAGAGAGTTAAAGTGAGAAATTTGCTCGTCTTGCTCGTCTTTGACTATATTTACGACACAATTAAAAATGGAAACGTTCTGAAGTGGGACGCATTTTTCCGGGAACTATTACTTTATTGTTTATATCAACAATAAACAATATATAAATATACTTTTGCATATATTAGTTACTATTTATTTATGCTTTAATTACAAATTGTTATTCATCAGTTTCATTATAACTGTGACCCAATTCTTTTTAACAAAATTAAAGTTACATAATAATAGGAAATTATAAAGTAATAAATTTTAAATATAACAGAAGACAATAAATTTTAAAATAATTCATTTTAAATTGTATTGTTTTGAATAAATGCAATCCTAGTCAAAAACAATCTCGGATAATAATCGCATTATTGAGATATCAATGAGATCATGGGAGTGAAAACATGATCTTAAGCAGTCGATGACGTATACAAATTTATATATGGAGACTAAGGGGTAATTTTTTAAAGACTTTTTTACACTTCATTAAATTAACTATAGTAACAGATAAGAGGGTTATGTCAAGGGGAGAATATACAAGAAACTATTTTTTGTCGAAGTTCTTTTGCAATAAATTAAATAAATTATATAAGTGTCAACAGTATTTAAATTATATATTTATATAACACTTTAGTGTCAAATAGATACTTAAGTGTCTATTTATAAATAAAATTTCTTATAGTATATAAATGTTTTATAGAATGTTTTATTCTTAATTAGAAATCTCATTTTTAAAAAATTATAATCCCAATATCATTGAGCAGTAGGCTTACGTAGAGGGCTTTTGTAAATATTAGTGACTCTCAATAGACGGGAAATTTCTTTAATTCAGTGTTATGTATGTAGAAGCAAGTATGTAATTTTTGAAATAATTATTTATATTAACCATACAACCTCAGTGTAACATCGTTAACGTAGTTAAATTAATGGTTTCATAATGTTGGAAGAATGATTGAAAATGCTAGAAAATTTTTAATTTGGTGACCGCTGATGAAAAGCGCGATAGATAACGTCCACATCTTCGATTAAACGGCATGATAATAAACGCTTTATATTACTCGATAGAATCTACTAGCGATAACAAGTTGCAGAATAAGCTGAGTGGTGGATGCTGCTGGACTTGACCAAAAGCAATACATGTTTATAAAGGTCAAATGAGTAAGTAATAATGGTACAAATAATCACATGTAATTGAGTTTATGTATTTCTAAATTGTGACTTATAATTATTGGTGCGCAGTAAACTTGATCAAAGAAAAAAAAATAGGTAAAATTATCGCATGAGTTAAATTGTATTCATACTTGTCCTAATCATATTAGTTTTATAATTATAACTAACTAACTATAACTAACTAAGCAGATAAGCTTACTTATCTTTTACATACATTAAATATGAAGTTATTGAAACTGTTTTGTAAATAGATGAAACAACAGTAAGTCATTTTACAATTGAATAATTATATATTTTTATATCCTATGGCATGAATTCTATTTTGAATAGAAAAGAAATTGTTAATTGAGTTTATTTTTGATACGACCATACACCTATTTTGGGTACTGCCAAATATCTTTATTACATACGAGTATAGTTTACTGCTACACAGTAGTTTAAGTTTCAATATCGAAAAGCTTATGGGATCCCAATTAACCGACTATAACTATTTTTTGATTATAGTTTTTGAAGTGTTACTTGTTGAAGTACAATTATAACTTTATATCTATTTAAAATAGTATTTCACTTATAGGTATATTGAAACCCATATTATAAATTAATACTTGAAAAATGACAGCCAAAAACTTTGAGTTTAATTCTGTTGATACCAAGGTATGCATGTATGTTATTCTGTCTTCCTGGGTGTAGCATTGAGTTTTTGTTATCAATTTGAATTGAACTCTGTTTTTGGAGTAGGCAACGACAGCATTCCATGAATTCGCGTCTAGAATGTTTTGAGTTCCGCCTCAATGCTTGTCAAGCAAAATATAGCTATTAAGTCATCTGAAAGTGTGTTCTATCCAGTTTCATGCTGACACACAGTCAGTCGCGGAAAAAAAAAATATAAATAGATATTTAAGGTACCCTCACTTGCATTTATGTGTGATAAACATAAAAATATATGGTACCGATTATTTTGAAGAAGATTTTAAATTTATATAATAATTAGGTGTATTTAGATCGAACACAGTAGCTTGAAATTCTGTAAATTTTTTTGCTAAGAAGAGATAGTTAGGCGTGGCCAATAACTCGGCTCTTGTGAAATTACACCGTTACCAAGCTAACGAATTACAAAGGCATGGTCCGGCAATTTTTTTTCGTTTTTCGTATTCATTCTTAAGCAAATAAAAATGAAATCAGCTGATTTGAAGGTTCACCTACATATATAAATATATATCACTTTACCGGATAAAAAGTTCGATCTAAACACGCCTATTATAAAACTAGAATGGTTGATAATGATTAGCTTTAAACGTATTGGATACAAAAAAAAATTTTCACACTTACATATCGAATTATTAAAATACTTACCTTGTTTGATATCAATATTGATTTCAACTTTCTTACACCAATTTGCGGATTTACAATAATTTTTTCATTTTATATTTATATATTTTTGTTTAAATTTATAATAAAACTCAATTTAAAATTATTTTGGTTTAGTGATTCATCAAAAAAAATTTTTCCTTTATTGAATAATTATTTTAACTGCTTTGCAAGTAAAGAGAATAAAATTACAGCTTATAATTATTATAAAATATTTTTTGGATAATCAGAAATAAGTATGTATTAAATATTTAAAAAAATCCTTTGCCATTTTATATATATATATAGATTTTTCTTAATAATGTATTTTATATGTTGTCATAACCGAATTTTTTTAGTCAAAACAGTTTATCCTTATGAAAATATTTTTTATGAACACATAATTTTTTCCTGAGCTAGCATTATCTAGCATTTTCAATTAGTATTTCAGATACAACTACCTAATGTCGATATTCCGTTGACAACCATTATTTTACTTTAGATCCTAATAATATAGTGCTATAGCTCTTTTTTTAATAATATATGAAAATATTTAATATACATGAATATGTTAATATCACCTTTAACATTGTCGAACCGGATATCTAGCGATCAACTCAGAAACAAAAGTTATTCGATTGGGCGTATTAAATCAGGTAATTCACAATAGACATAAGTTCTCAAAAAGCTTTTCATTCGCAATAAACTTTCAATCACATAAAATGACAAAAGACTTAAGTGCATTCACGTATTGAACAAATGTAGAATCGAGAAAAGTCGATTTTTTTGATTTGAAGTGAATCAACCTATTAAGTTGGAACTTTAAAACTTATAAAAGGTTTCTTTAGAAAAAAAAAAAATCAATAAAAATGACTTTGGAAACAAAATAGAATATAATAGAGATATTCTTAAATAATAAACAAAAATCTAAGTCATTTGAAATACAAAGAATTGTAGTTTTAAACTTCTTACAGATCTAAATCTAATTCATACTAATTAAAAAATAATAGCCAATTGATTTCCATTCTAAAATATAATGATAAGTTTTTTATTATTTTAGTTTTAACACAATTAATTTTTGCGAAACCTGGATTTCTTTCAGATTGAAAGAAAAAGGGAAGAGTGCTGAAATAAAATACTATAAGTCTTATATACTTATATAATATACCTATAGGATTGACAAATTAAAATTTATTTATCGGCAAAACACTTTATATGACAATCACATACTGTCTTTCAAGAAATTGTTCAGTCTATTTATAAAATGAAAAAAATAGACCTTGACAGAAGACAGCTGGAGTAAGTAGATGTATCACACCCAGACGAAGGGCAAGGTCAATCATCCGCAGCAGTAGTGGGGCCTGGACGCAAGTCACACCTATGGAAGTCTTAAATGACTAATAGGGACATAATAGGATTATGTTTTAAGTTTAAGTATGAATAACTTACTTATTTAACATAAACTTTATGTAACATAACTACTGTATATTGTGTATTATATATGAAAATGAAATGGAATAAAATTATTGTTTATAATTTCCTTTTAATTTTTAAAATAAAAAAATGGATCTGTAACGCTGTTCTTATCTTGGATGGACAGACGGATTACCTGTTGACACCGTTTGCTTGCAGTTTCAATATATATTAAAATAAATAAAAAGCAATGATTTTAAAAAGATTTCAGTTATGATACCTACAAAAAATTTTTTGACAATTCAATTATTATAAGATCTTAAAGGTATTATAAAATCAATAAAACTATAAAAATAGTTCTTGATTTTTTCTTAAATTTCATGAATCCAACCATCAATGTGGACAGACTGGAAAAATAATTTAAAAATTAAGTACAGTAAAAAGGTCTTTTTGGATAAGTTCTAAAGGTCGTGGTACCCATCAGACAGTAATATACATTATTGCTGTGAATGATTTTGATTTTGAATTTTCAATATAATAACTTTTAATTCTTGACTTAATTAATTGTTGTAGGTTTTTGTTGTAGTAGGTTTTAAGCCGGCAGTCGATTCAGTTCTGGTTTTCAATCCGCCAAAAATATTAGTTTTTTTGATTTTGGTTTAGTTTCAAGTGAAGATTTTTGTCTTCATTATTTTATATATTTAAAAAAAATATAGCTAACAACTTTATTTAATTGAAACACAAAATTCTATAATTATAAGTACTAAACTTTTAAACTTGAATAAATAGGTATCGGTCTATTCGGTTCAGAACTAAAATACAGGCATATATTTTTTTTCGGTTCGGTCTCGTTTGAAGTTTACATTCTGACAGAAATATCGAATTTATATTTTCTCATTACGGTTCAATTTCGATTTAATGCGCTGGGGTTGTAACATAAATACGATATATAAAATTAATTAAAAACAACAATTTCACAGATATTAGGAGAAAGAAAGTATTTAAATAATAGTGTTTAGTTAGTTATCAGACACTGAACGTTATATATGTCGTTCTCTTGAAACAAAAACAGAACTGAAATGTAAACAAAAAATATTTATTTCAAGTAAGAACTTTTTCAATATACATATGTATGTATATAAAAATTATAAATATTTTTCATATATTATACTATTCCAAACAAACAAACTTTTAGGAGAACAAATTTTCTACTTCTTGGGTTTATATTTTAAATTCTATTTTAGTTGCATAGATTTTTTTGTTGTAGTAACTTTAATATATTTTATTCAGACATATTATAATTGTTGATTAACCTACATGACTACAAATTGTTAGCTTAATCTCAAGCTCAAATAATACTTCAAATATAAATGTAGCGCTCTTAGCAGTGGTGAATATATATTGCAGTTACCAACTGCTAACTGTATGGTCAAAGTTAAAGTGGTGAGTTAAAAAAATCATAACGTTAACTAAATAGCATTCGGCCTTTAAAATGCAACTTTTAAGCTGTTATAGATTTACGATTATTATTGATAGAAAAAGTTTAAAATTTTAAAGTTGAAGGTGGAAAATTTTTTAAATAGGTCATATGTTGGATAATTAACCGTTATTAAGGAAATAAAAAGATGGTCATAGAGAAAGAAGTAAATGCATTTGGCGATTCAACTACCATATAATATTTTTATTTCACCTCTTTGTAGCTTTAGTATACAGTGCACATACGTACTCAACGTATAAGACGCACAGTGGTACAATAGTAGCAACAAAATAAAATTGTTGAGCAGTTTTTTAATTATTTTATATGAAATGTTATTAAAATCATGTTTCTAAAATATACATATTTGTGACATTTTTTATAAATAAATTATTTAGGAGCCTTTGAAATTGAAGAGGCTGTAAAAGATGTTAATATTCCCCTTATATATCATTATAAAAATTAATAAGAGGACGAAGGACTTAGCAGTCCAGTTCATTATTCTTAGTTAACTTTAAGATTTATTTTAATGTTAACTTATACATAAATAAATAAATAAAATAATTCGCATTCATTACTTTTGCAGACAAAGTTTTCTTTTTATTTAAATAATTATTGCCGATGAGGTTTAGTTGAAACCGACATTTACAAAGGTTAAGAACAGTTTGTTGGAGCATTTTGGGTACACTATATATATACATATATATTAATCAGTATGTAAAGGTGTACTCTGCTATACAGTCAATTAAATTGTATGCTTTAAATTAAATATTAGAAAAAGAAAAGAAAAAGATATTGACAGTTAATATCTGTCCATAATGTTAAAATGAATAAAAAGTTGGTTGTTAAAGTTGATTATCAACCATATATATCTATCTACTTACGGCATAGGATCGGTTTTTATATTAGCTTGCAGAGTATTTTTCAAAACGATTAGTATGACAGATCCATTGTTTCTCCCATTGTTTTGCAAGATCTATGAGTAAGTAGATTATGTCTTTTAACAATACTTACAATATTTTTTTCATATATTTGTAAACATGTTGGAAGTTAATAAAAACCATGTTATTAACCTGATAAACTCCTTTTCCGTTTAATTTTATTCTTAATTTTTGAGTTGTTACAACGAAACTATTTTAAAGTCGGTTTTGTTTTTTTTTTAATTTTAACTTCAATTTTGAGTGTTATTTTTAGTATAATTCTATATGTCTTTCGGCACATTCGGTCTTGCATTCATCAGGAGAAGAAAGGAAAGGAAGAATCGGTGGCATTTACATTGTCATTTTAAATTCATATTTTTATTATATACATTTGAAGATATATAAGAGCGTACTAATGCAATTATACCTTCAAATAAACTAAGACTAAGAAAGAGTCGTTATACACGGATGTAATATTATTAGAAAATTAGAAAGAATTACAATACAATTGGGGGAAAAAATTAGCACCTCATCATATTTAAGTATTGATCACACACAATAAGTCCGAAATAATACTTATCTTGTTTACATTACATAGGCTTCTAGACTAAAAGTTTTGAAATTGAAGGATTATGACTTCCTTGACTTGAATTTATTATTATTATGTTGAGGCTACTTAAGTCAGTGCACTTGAGCACATTTACTCTCTATTAATTGCGAGGTTTCTTCATAACCCTTCTTTACGCCTTGTCTGGATTATTGTTTATCACTTCATCAGACTAAGATATAATTGACCTCAGATCTGCATACCTCCCCGAGGAGCCTGTAACCATTCTGAGATTCGATAACGCGGTGTTGGTAAGCCTGTCAGTTTTTGTAAATAATTTCAGGGCTTTATTTTATAATGTAATATAATCATCATTTACCAAACAATGTATTATCACATAAGATCGCATATTATTTTTATTATTATTTTTATTATTATGGAAATGCATTTCAATAATAGCTTGGCTTCACCTCTAATTTCGGGTTATGTGATTGTGTGCAAAATTATTTATATTAAGGTGCTCAAAAAACGATAATAACTGTAGAGAGAATGTGTTCTCCAAAACGTATGTAAACATAATAATTTATTAGTGTTAATTTTTTTATTTTCAAAATATTATTGAATTAATAACTAGCTATAATAAGAGTTAGTATAGATTATTGCATGTGATTTGAGTTCAATAAATATAATCATATAAAAAATATAACACCGTTTTACATAGCAATATGTAAATTAAATTTAATATGTCTTCTCATGGATCTCAGGCGGTATTAACCTACTATATATTGTCTGTTAAGACGGTATTAGAGTTTTACAGCTCGAAATTGACGGTAATCAATCTGATATCACGTCGCTACTTTAATGTTTAGTTAATACTCATAAATGTAATATTGTAAGATTATTAGAATAGATTAGAATAGCACTTAATTTTCATATTGTACTTGGATTTACAGTACGATGGACATTTGGCACATGAATGATGTTAATCATTACAGAATATCTCTCAAATATAGTTCTATTGGGATTAATAGATATTTGTATTAGTGTATTTATTTAAGATAATTATAATTATCTTAAATAAATTGTAATTTTTCCTTAATTACCTTAATTTTTTTTACCTTAATTACTTAAATTTATTTATTTATAGATAACTATTAATTTCGAATCAAAAAAATTGTAAGTTTCAAAAATCTTTATTAAAATATAAATGATTTTATTTATAATGAGTTATATAATTAACTAATTATATATTATATTATATTTATATAGTATATTAATTATATAAAATCATATTTTATGTTGTATTATATGAAATTAATTAAAAAGTTAATTACATATTAAATTACATATATGTAAAAAATTTTGATTAAAAAATAATAGCAATATATATAAAATATTTTAATGAATTAATTTAATTTTATCAATTATAAAATAAATTTAGATATTATCTAAATTTTTATATATTAATTGTATATATGTAGATATATATATATATATGTTGGTGTAAATACTATTTAGGCATCTGCAAATCCAAACTTTTTTTGTTGTTTCTTCATAATTTTTTTTATTTAAATGTTCTTTTTCTTTGTTTGCCAAATTAAGTGTAATTTTTATCGTATTCAAAGCCCGGAGCTTAATAATTTATATTCCTTTTTATTTGAACTCGAATAACTTTATGATATTTAATAAAAGGATAATAATTAATACTATTACTTTTATTTTCTCTTTTTACATTAGGTAGAAAGAATTATAAGTCAAAGTGTGAAAACTGAATCTGTCAAAACCACGTCTTAGGAATGAGTTGTGAAAAATCCTAGCCATTGGACTGTAAAAGACTGCCAGCTAAATAATATTTCTGTAGTTATGAAATAAGAGCGCTTTTATAATTTATTTTAATTCTAAGAAATAATGCGAATTAGAACTCTTTAAAAGTACTTTCTATGAAACGCGTTGTTATATCCGCGATTAAACATCGGAACTACGAGGCGTATTTTGGAGACCTTCAGAAAAGGGCCTGAAGAAGTTCATTGAAAAATTAATAATTGTGCACAATATCAAAAGGAAAATTTCACCCATATGGTATTACTTATGTAATCGAAATCATAATTATATATTTATTTTTATTTAAATAAATTTAAAACAGACTTGACGTTTCGCGGAGTATTTGCTATTTTTAGGGGTAAGCAAATGTACCTATTAACTGTATTCTTAATGTAATAACCGTATTAGTACTGATATTAATTTCACTATGTTCTATAAATATATTTCTTTCTCACATTTTTAGCAACTTTTAAATCAATTTTATGTAACTCGCAGAGTATCACTTCAACACTTTCAAAGAAGTTGGAAAATGGCTCGTCGAATTCTTTGCCGCAAAATACAATCAGTTTTACTGACATCAGTTTTACTGATATTCATAAATTGTTTGAAAGATAAGAGAAATGTGTAGAAGCCGATGACCAATATTTTGAATAAAGGAAATGTATATTCTTTGAAAATAACGTGTTTTTACTTAATATAATTGTATAATTTCACCGATCAATCTAGTTTTTGACAGTGAAATGTATTAAAATTTTTGATACCCAACATCAATATTTTCACGATATTATATTTGCAAATGAAAAAGATTTTCCCATAAAACAGACTAGTTAACCGAACCATCATTCTGTATGTCTACTATATATAAATTTGAACAAATCCTAAATCTAAATAGTCTAAATATATTTGCACTATCACCAATGACGATTACCATATATCAATTTGATTTAAATCACACTACTGTAAATTTATAATCACTATTGATTCTGATCCACACATATTTATTATCTATCTTAAACTAATATAGTTTTCATACTATGTAAGGAGCTAAGAGACTCTACAAACAACCCTGTCTATCCCTAAAACTCATAGTTCAATAAATGATTTCCCAGTTTTATTCCGAGTTGTTCTCTTGCATAACATTTGCGATGTATTGTGTATATTATTTAACTTTTTGTGAGATAATCTATTATATTATTTCAGATAATATAATGAATTTTCGCTTCATTTTTAAACATTTATTTATGTTCCTTACTTTAGCGGACGCTCCAGAAATTTGTTATGTTCAAATATTTAAAGTAGCCGTCTTTAAACGTTTATATATCCCTCATATTATTATGAACAGAGAATATCAAACGTTTAGTTATAATGATAATTTGGTACTGAAAAAGACGAGTTTCATACAAACATAATATTCATAATAGACATTTTTAGCGATATTGAGGTGTTGGGATATTCGTCTATTTGTCTATCTATCTATCTGTCAGTGGCAGATTGAGTCACAAGAAATGAACAAAACCGCTTATCTATCTGTAGGTTCTATATGTAAAGAAAATAACTTCCACAAACAATTATTATACTTTTGAAGTAGTTAAGTCTTAATATAATCGTATAGCTGGATTAAGCAGATGTATCACACCAAGATGAAGGGCAAGTCTTAAATGACGGGGTAGGACAAGGTCTTTAGGAATGAGGGAGAATGGTTTAGTAAATATCCTGAAATGAAAAGATATAGTGGTTTTCTACAAATATTTGAACGGCCGTTTTTATTCTTCGTTTTTGCTGTAGTATTTTCTTCGAATTATAATATATGTTAATATAACTTAATATAATGTTATGATTTCACTGTTTTTGATAGTGATGTACACAAAATATGTAAATATATATTAGTATATTTGATAAAATTTTTATTAGCAAATAAAGAAGTTTTTCTTATAAAGCAGTCTAGTTAACCGAATTATCATTTTGAACGTCAGCTTTATACAAATTTGAATTGATTTTAATGATTGATTGAGCAATTACAGATAGCTCAAAACCTGGCTTTAAGAAAACTGTTTAAGATTCCATGGTATATTAGATCAACAGACATACATAGAGATGTTAGGATTGACTCAATGAAAAAATATATCAGAGACAGAGCTCTAAAATTATTCACTAAAGTTGATACGCTAATTAACCCCGCCGTAACAATCCTCAAATCCACTTCTGGACTCTCAGGAAGTTATGCTGATTTAAAGTCCGTCATCAACTAAAAGACAAATATATGATATGTTTTTTTTTTAGCCTAGTTAAAGCCTAGTGTGGGGTAGAGATAAGCTCCCCAGCCATTATAGAGTAAAGGTGCGTAATAGCACTAACTCAAGAAGAAGAAGTATCAAGAAGATAGAAATCTATCAAGTATTTCTCATATTCATAATACAGGTCTTTAAAAACTTGTGTTATTTACTTATGTAATTTATAATATATAAACAATGAAAAGCACGTATCTCGATTATTTAGTTTATATAGCATACTCGAATGTTATAATATATTTAATCCACTTTTTATCATTATGACAATTAAGGTTTTCCATGGTTAGGAAAAATTTAATTAATTTTATATAAGGGAAATTCTATTATATTATAAATGATCAGAACTTAGATACCTATGTTCTACTAAGTACTTTACTGCATCTATTCCATATTATGTCACATATCCCTATTGTGCTGAGTGGGAGAAAAGCACCGTGTTTCGTGACTCTTCTTGGAATTTTTTTAGACAGCAGTTATTCTTAAAGCAATTTTTAAGCTCTTCCATGATTAGGAAATATTTAATTAATTTGTAAAAGAGTAATTCATATTATATTATAAATGATCAGAACTTAGATACCTATATTCTACTGAGTACTCTACTTCATCTATTCCATGTTATGTCACATAACCCTAGGGTGCTGAGTGGGAGAAAAGCGCCGTGTTTCGTGACTCTTCTTGGAATTTTTCTTAGACAGCAGCAAAGCAGCAAGGCAGCTACCACCTTCTGTTTCTCGTCTTTTAGCCGTTTTGTGATTTTTACCTGTTTATGCTGCTTCACTCACCAGTTGCATGTTTCTTAGCTACAAGCATTTTTCGAATTTGTTAGTCTGTCAGTCAGTCGTTAGCTCTGATCGTGTAAGCATGTCGAAGTAAGTCCGCCAATAAAAGTGATCGTCTTACATTGATTTCGAATTAAATCGGTTATTTGTTGTGCTTTGATTGTGTTCAAATCCACGAAATTATAAAAAAATAATATATACAAAATAATAAATATAAGAATCGTGGAAAGTGTAATTATGTACTAACTTATAAGCATCGAGATCGCCATAATTGATATTTAATCTTGGTTCTATTGTCGTTTGGGAGTGGAGACTGCAAGTATTTTGAATTAATTATTCTTCCAATTAAAAAAATTTATTTTCGTATTCACCTTTTTTATTTCCAATCGGACTTTTAATGTACTAACTCGGACCGTTAAAACGGTTGTTTTCGGTGCGTGCTAATATTTTACAATGCATGAGCTTCAAGTATTTTTATTTATTTTCAAGTTTCTCCAGGTGACCACCGTTCAATTTGGCGTATTTACATAAGCACTTATTTCTGTTAGCAATTCTGATCGAACATACTCCATACATAATTAAAAGAATTTAATGTTCCATTTTTATTAAGCCAAACAGGTTGTTGTTATTGTTGTTGTTATTTTTGTTGTTGGTGCTGTTGCTTGTGCTATTGCTAGTGCTAGTGCTAGTGCTAGTGCTAGTGCTGCATTTTTCTGTTGGTTGTTTGGTGTCGATGTAGGTTAACTTCGCCCGTCAGAAGTCTTACTTGCTTCTTTCTCATAAAACCCCAATATACGAAGACACAGATTGCGAGAGTGAGAGAGTGAGAGAACGTAGGTAGTTGCGCGCCGGATTAACTGAGAGCGAAAGATGTTGTACGTAATGGAGTGTATGGTGTGTGTGTTTGTGTATTGGTTTCTTCGTTGGGACATGATCAGTTTGGCTTAAGTAATTAGAAATACGGTTCTTTGCTTGATATTTATGGAAGTGTGTATCACTTTTGAGCAAGTGCTTGTTTCTGCTGGTCTACATTTGGGAATAAATATTTACAACTTATTGTAAAGATTTCGAATAGCGTTAAGAAGATTTCAAGCTTGCTGTAGAAACAATATGCATAAAAAAGTCTTAGATCTTTTAAGCGCGGTAGACTCGTGGTAGTTGAGTTTAGGGGTTCGTTGCTGAAACCAGTTGTGATTCTTACAGTTTTAACTGGTTTGTCTTGATGCACTTTTTTTCTAAAAGTGCATCAAGCTAATTTTCAGTCTGCGGTTGGAAAGCATAATGTCATTATTTAATTAAGCGCCTTAAACGGGATTAAGAGTGGTGGTACAAGCTATTATCTCTGGCAATCTCTCTTTCTAACAGCGCTTAGTTTTTATGCCGCAAATCTTTAATTTATGGCTTTAATTAATTGAATTTAATTTAGTTCATGATCAGCGCTAATTTGCATAAACAATATCATAATTAATACAAAATAAACAATAAACAAAATTATTTATGCGTGTATGACATCGACTGCACGCTGTGGGCGTAAATAAGTTTTTTGATTAAACCTTTTAATTTTTTTTGTGTTAATAATTTATTAATAAAACAAAAAATTAAGATTTCCAAAAATGTCTATTTAAGGAATTAATAAAATTACTATAAGTGTAATACAAAATTTATGCAGCACAACATAGTTATATGAACTCTTCTAAACTAATATTAGAACTCTTCTATGTACAAACAAAATTTAGCTAAAGGAATAATTAATAAAACTAATTAACAATCGTATGTATTTATCTACTGTATTGGTGTCCTGATTATTGGAACTACTTTACGGTTTTGTGTTGACCACAGTTAAATCGAACGGAATAATGACCTATTTAGGAATCATGAAATAAGTAAGAGTTTATCACGTTCATCTGTGGTGACGTAAAGTCTCTTGAGGAAAAAATGACATTTTATGTATATCTAAATATTATATTAAAATGTTTTCTTTATTTTATAACCGTACAATTAAAACAACAGATCTTTATTCCGTTTTCTATTAATTTTAAAGCATTAAATATAATATTTTTTGAGTCGAAAATTGATTGCATCTAAATAGGAAAACGTTTGCACTTCTTATTTAACAAGATCTTCATTAAATATTTGAATATTTGAACTCTTATACGAAAAGGACAAGAATTGTTGATAATAATTCAAAGATGGGACTGTCATACTACTTATGTGTTTAATGTTATAAAATTTTTAATTTTATGCCATATTAGTCTATAAATTTTTTCTAAGTGTTGTTAGTTTCTGATTATATAACAATATCAGCTACCTATGTTCATATTTGTTCACTTATTTGTTAATTGAAACAATTTTGGCGTCTTGTGACTACAATAAAATTCATAACCGAATATCTCTGACGTAAACCTCGCCGCTTCCGGAATTATGTCTCCTATGTTATGCTACATATCAGACTTATCTATACCTATATTATATACCTATATTACCTTTATAATTTTGATCAAAAACTATGATTTAGATCACACTACCGTAAATTTGTAATCACTGCTGATTCTGAAGTCTGTTGCTTAAACACATCCACACATATTCATTATCTATCTCTACTATATTAGATTTCATACTATTTAAGGAGCTAAGGGATTCTACAAACAACTCTTTTTATCCCTAAAACTCATAGTTCAATAAATGATTTCCCAGTTTTATTCCGAGTTGTTCTCTTGCACAACATTTGTGATAAAGTGTATATTAGTTAACTTTTTGTGAGATAATCTATTATATTATTTCAGATAATATAATGAATTTTCGCTTCATTTTTAAACATTTATTTATGTTCCTTACTGTAGCGGAAGTTCCAGAAATCAAACGTTTATATATCCCTTATATTATTATGAACAGAGAATATCAAACGTTTAGTTAAAATGATAATTTGGTACTGAAAAAGACGAGTTTCATACAAACATAATATTCATAATAGACATTTTTAGCGATATTGAGGTGTTGGGGTATTCGTCTATTTGTCTATTTGTCTATCTATCTATCTGTCAGTAAACTAATTTCTAAGTTTTTAAATTAATCAAAACTTTTTGATAAACTTTTTATTAAACAAGGCAGATTGAGTCACAAGATATAAACAAAACTGCTTAATTATCTGTAGGGTCTATATGTAAAGGTAATAACTTGCACAAATAATTACTTCAAATAACTTTTGAAGTAGTTAAATCTTAATATAATATCGTACGTTACATTCATAATTATTCTTTATTTTAAACATAACTTTGTCTCTATAGAGGTTTTTTAAATATATTTGAACGGCCATTTTAACTGCTAAAATTCAAATTCTGTTTACTAACATGTAACCTTTTTTTGTGATATGCTCCTTTGTGGCTGTGAGGCAACAGCACTTTTTTTGGCATAGCCTGTTTTAGCACTAAATGACAAATAGGTGATCGTAACGCATTTTTTTTTTGTTACATTTATGTTCTAAGTTAGGATGAATGGCATTACTAACTTTCAACCTAGCAAAATTTTTATTCGTTTTAATTTCTTTTGATAAAAAAAAACATCTTACAGATTTTGATGGAACTTAGATTAATAAATTTTCGTGGTCTCGAATTGGTCTCAATTTCTCTTAAATAGAAATCACACATTGAGAATATTATTTAGTACATCTAAATACAGTATATAATAAATTTAAACGTTTTTTAACATAACTATTGGTGTAGAGTAAGACCAAAGATAATATTATACTGGTTTTAAGCTAATAAAGTATTGTTTTGCTATACTCGCTGCTGCAAGGATTTTTTAAGCAAATACTTTAGAATGTAATATTTTCTTTCTCTCTTATAGAAATAGGTATTTATAGAATTCCGGATTTTCAAAGTACTCAATATATCTTGTTAAAAATAAAAAACGTAAATAGATACTTTAACACGAAATCCTTTTTACTGGAATACTCTAAGAACAATTCTGAACAAATCGAATTTAAGCGTTAAGCGTTAATAAATGACCACTTATAATTAAATTGACAAGTAGTCGCTGCTCCTTAAAGAAGCATAAAATGCGACTAAAACTATCGAAAATTGACAAATGCAGACTTTGTATGGAAGATACAGAAACATCTTAGCATATCCATGAAGAATGATTTGTCGTTTCTTTACTGATTGTTCTTCTCCATGTTGTCCTCGGCCGACCGCAATTTCTTGTTACCTGCGGATTCCACTCGAGTGCAGCATGAACAATTTCGGTGTTTGGCTTGCGAATAGTATGCTCTAGCTATCCGTATTTCCTCTGAATCATTTAGTCAGCTAAGAGCAATAGTGTGCGATCATAGTAATTGGAAATCTCCTGTGATTAGACTCAGTACATAAATGTTATTTCTGAACATGTCAATAAAAACAATAATAATCCTTGAAGAATACCTATCTAATATTTTATAAGAGAAAAATTTTCCGCAAAGAAATCTTTCATTTACTGTACAAATACAATAGTTCACCAATGAACGCAGTATCATGGATAGTTAATGTTCGGGCCCCCTACAACATTACGAGTATAATAGCATCTTTAAATGAAAATTTCATAATTAATTTAATATAAAATTAATTGACACTGTACTAATAACAGTTGTGTGTGGTACAGAACTGTTTTTATTATTTTATTGAAACTGTTTGAAGTCAAAAAAGCGATTGCTTCATTCTTTCTTCCGTTTATGGAGATTTTAGGCTTGTCTATGTAAAAACAAAGAAGATAAAGTATCAAGGCTTGTGGCAGAAGTGTAAATTGGTGTCACACTTAACACACAAAGTCAACGGCACGCCGTTTGTTGAGCTCATATTGAGGTGTTCGAACACCCAATCTAACACCCAAGCTAACTTCGAATTTCAACGAAACACCTAATAGCGCGGCTTAAGGTGTATTCAACTAAATGCAGACAATTATTTTAGAAGAGCTCACCTGTTTTTGGTGTGGTGAATCACTTCTAATTTAAAATATTGGCTTTTAGCATTTAAAGAAATATTTGGAATGGATATGCATGCGTGTACATATATATATATATATATATGTGTGTGTATGTGGGTACATAGTTATAGATATCTATATACATATATACTTAAAAGAAGATTGCATGTTTAAATATGATTTTATTAACATTTTTTTTTTCATTTTATCGCAGCTCTTTTTGTGTTCATGTTTGATGAATTGAGGCTGAATGAAATGTTTGTTCTCTCGTATTTACTTTTCTCTGTAATTCGGTGTTAAATGATAATAAATGAAAATAATGTAAGCAAGTGTAAAAATCAGTTCAGATATAGTTGTACGCAATCACAGCAACAACATTCAATTTCAAATAAGCGTTTTATTTAGGCTACTTTCTGTGTGTTTTCGAATCGCTAACACCGACTCTCGCGATTGAGTGACTTAGTTACTAACTAAATGACTTTCTCCATATTAGCAGTCCACGCGTATTATCGAAGTTGTCATGAAGTTTGTTATTACGTTAAGAAATTGCTAACTTAATTAAACAGAAGCTGCACGTCGGCAGCATCTTGGTGCTCTGTGCTCTGTGCTCCGTGCTGTGTACAGTGTAAACTCGAAATTCTGAAATGAAAGCTTAACTCTTGTTCGAATTTCAGCTTCTTAACTTTGAATTCAACGAAAGTGCAATGTGCAGTTCGAACGATAAAACTATTAGTTCAGCCTATAAGGGAGTGCATTTCAAACTAATGTTTTCTTTTTCTGAATTTTCTGAATTTTTTGAAAAATTTATTCAGATTTTACTTTGAATTGTGTTTAGAGGAAAGTTTTATTTAAATTTTTAAGCTTCAGTAGATTTAGTATACGAAAACATTTTTTTAAGCAAGCTCTGAGCGTTTTAATGTTTGAATTTTGAGTTTTGTTGAATGCAAGATACCTCAACTGTTGCAATATAAAAACCATTTGAGTCGAACTCAATATTTATGTTGAAGTTTTCTTATTTGAAAAAAAAGAATCACTACATATTCAAATTCCATTACTGATATTGTTTGTAATTAGAATAGAAATCTATGCAAATGGGCTATAGATTCTGTACAGCAGTGTAACATAGTATGAGGGGAATGGGATGGCAAACTCTTTAAATAACTATAATTTTCAAAATTTTTATGAATATAAATGAAATGAGGTTAACTCTTCACTTAGAAACCCCCGACACTAATCATTAGTTAATTTTATTTATTCAATTGTTTTAGAAAATAGGTTCCCATCAAAAGATAAGTGTCAAAATTACATGATATTAATTTGCTTAAACATTGATTTTATAAAACCCCCTATAAAAACCCCTAAATCCAATAACGTTTTAAAAACTGTCATAGGATCTCTATTCGGCTGAAATCAACTGTTTTTCGAGGGTTCATTAGTTAGAATGTAGCCATACCGCCATACAGCCATATATTCTTTTTCCTATAACAAACTCTTTCAAAGTTGGTTATAACAGTTAGTTTCTTTATAAGTTATCTACGTGATTATTTTGGGGACTATCAAAAAAGTCAACGAAATCATTTTCAATTATCATAAATTGAAGTTTATAAAGGTACTTGATAGGTTTGAGCTAACAAAAATAGTGCAAATATTAATTTCGACCTTCAAATGAAGAGTTATGAAGAATAACGCACCAAACAAACGTAAACAGCGAAATAAGAAGAAAGGAGTATGGTTGGATTGGACACACACTAGGGTTATCACTGTTGTTTTTCAAAACTTTATTGGAATATTGTCAAAGTTTTTTTGTTCGTCCTTTACTTTTATCTTATTTAAGTATTGTTAAAATTCAGATTTGTGCAAGAATACAAAAGGGGATTGGCGTTTACAAAAATGAACACAATATGGAGGTCCAGCTTTTACAGGTTAACCACGATAGTTAACATTTTCAAAGCATATGTTTCATCCGTAGAGAGCGAATATAAACGACATCAACATAAATATTCACAAAAGAAAGTTTGGCTGATTTGGTTACACCTTACGGAAGCCGTCGTGTGAACTTTGTTTTCAAGCCCTTACGTATAATCCGTAATACAACAACCACACACCTTAGTAGATTATACATCAATATTATTGAGAAATTTGTTGATAGCGTATGCCTAATATAGAGGCAGCTTGGAATCATGTGATGCCAAGCAAGGCTTAATAATAAAAAAAATAAAATAATAACTAAGGTTTTGCCCCTGTTCTTGAGGAAATGTGCTGCAATCGCCTTCCTTACGAACAATAAAAGTATTGCAGAAGTTGTTAACATTATTTGGTAATCGGTTATAAATGAATCGATATTAATTCTTATTGCATAGCTATATGTATTTTGCTCTCTTGCTTTGTTCGCAATATTTTCGTGCGAATGGTGCAGACCGTTTTCGGACCCCATTATAATGAGCATAGATCTGTATAATATTGTATTTTCGCCTTTAAGAGTCTACTTCTTGGAAAGAGGTTGGTACTAATGTTTGCAAAACAACTTGAATATTTTTCATGTCTTTAATGTAGTTTCGATTGAAAAACACTGCTCTAGATCATTATTTTTTACTGCACTTGCTATGTTTAAGAACAAAGTTTAGTTTATTTTGTACAAACAAGATTGGTGACATCTATCAATACCATCGATAAATTCAGAGGTAAATAATCATCCTGAATAGAATATATCATCCTGATTATACATTTCTGATGCATAATCACTTTTTTCTTTCAAGGAGTTGTCATTGCCATTCCTATATGGTCAGCTAAAAATTCAATTAATTAAAATAATAAAAAAAAGACTACTTTTCGAAAACGTCTTTATAAAAGTATAAGTAAACTTGAAAATATACTCCTATATATGATATTATCATTTCCATTATATTTCATTATATCGTTATGATTTTATAATCTATATCACCTTTGGAGATATTATCTCAATATACCGCAATAATACCGATAAAATATCTTTCTGTGTATATAAATATATAATTGTTGACAGTACAGTTCTGAGCTTTTGGGCAATCGAAACATATCCATCGGACTCGACAATTTCCATGATTTTATCGACATTTTCGACAATTGGCCTTCCAGTGCGTGGTGCGTCTTTGACATCGAAATTGCCGGAAAGGCTGTTACTGTATCAGGACCATAAACACTATTCACTGTAAAATATGGTGTATTTTCCCTTTTTTAGTATTCATCTTTGACGCGCATTCAAACAAAACTTAAAAGCTATTTAAGAAGGAAATCCCATCTTTTTAACGCCACCTAGCCTAACTCGATCGGATTTATACAACGCGGGATACAGATAACTAAAGCCATCTATTGAAAAATAATGGATTTCTTTTTACTACACCTAATACCTATACATCTCTTTTATATATTTCCTGATAAGTCATGCACCACAAGTAAGCTGAATGCCCATTGTTGTACTATGATGGTTAATGCCATAGAAATAAATCATTTTATTAAAAAATACTTAAAAATATTAAATTTAAATAGTTATTAAATGATATCATAATATAAAATATGATATCAGAAAAAACTGGTAAGGTGTTTGCTTCACCTATGATATTTCCATTGAATCTTCATTGTCTACACAACACATCACTTGTTTTGAGTCTTAGTTTGCTCTTCCGGTTATTATAATATTATTCCTATATTAACACACTTGCCAATTACCAAGCCATGAGTCAACAAATGTAAATGATTTAAATGATATTGACCAACAACTCCGGTCCTTGCTTTCTTAAGTAATAGCGAACTGTATTCGAATAAGCGCAGAGATGCTGAAATGTCCAAATACTTAAATGGCAAATTAGGTTTCATTAAATCATCTCGTCGTTTTGTTTACTTCATCGCTGATCATTCATAGCTCATCGCCGTTTGCGGCACAATTAACTCTGAAAAATGTCGTGGAAAGCATAAATGATTAAAAATAAATATGTTCGTATTTCATTTTTGTTATTTGATAACCATAACAAGTTTACTATTTTTAGTTATGCTCAACTATGTTCCTAAAACAGGTCTTATTGCGTTGTGGCTACAAAATATCTGTACATCTTCGAATATGCAGTTAATCGATTCTTCTGTGTATTCAATTTCGAAAATTCATTCAAGTTTATTTATATTTTGAGCTTTATTTGTTTTAATTTAAGCTACTTGCATTGCTTCTGACGATGGACCCCACGCTGACGCACCATAAATACACGTTATTATACTTAATCTGGCACAAGATGTTATATTTTAATAAAACTGTCTGTGCCCAAAAATAGAATAAATCTAGTACACATCTTAGTTTTAATGTTATAAACCACCTATATGAAAAAATGAATACATATAAAAAAACAAACATTTGTAATGGATAATAACGTAATTGATTTTAATTATGTACAATAGAAAAACCGACTGGGATTCATTTCGTGAATATGTATATTGATTTGGAATCTAGAGTAAACCTACCATTAAGAACCAATAACGATATAAATAGCGCAATCGTACATCTTAACGATGTTATTATAAAATCAGTGGAACTATCGACACCTTCAGAGGTTTATAGCCAGAAGAGGAGTAATACGACGTCACTTATTCATAAGCTCCTTAAAAAGAAACGAAAACTCCGTAAAAAATGGCAAACAACTAGATCAAGTCAAGACAAAACGATCCTCAACAAAGCTTTAAAAACGCTAAAAAAAGTTTAAGGGAAGCTGCAAATAATGCAATAATAAGCTATATTGTTACACTAACACCTACATCGGAAACCAACTATTCGTTATTGAAAACTACGAGAAAGCTAAAACATAAAGTCATGAATCAACCTCCACTAAGAAAAGAAAATGGAACATGGGCTAGATCAGATAGTGATAAGGCGAATCTTCTGGCCAATAACTTTGAAAAGGGTTTTACCAACACAACTAGTAAAAAAACAGCTACTACTAATAGCAGAAAACCATTTTACATCACAGTCAACAACACGATACGACTTGTAACTATTGTGGAATTAATAAAATTAATCAAAAACAATAAATCCAATGGAAAAGCGCCAGTTTATGATTTAGTAACAACTAAAATTCTTAACGAGCTACCAACAAATGCTATTAAATTTATTAAAAATATTTTTAACACTGCAATAAGGTTGAATTATTTTCCTAAAGTGTGGAAAGTCGCTATCATAACCGCTATACCTAAACCTGGGAAAAATGCTACTCCACCGACTTCTTATAGACCCATTAGCTTATTACCTAAACTTTTTGAAAAAATTATCTACGCTAGATTTGAACCAATACTAAAAGTAATTCGAGCCATACCAAACCACCAGTTTGGATTTCGGCGCAATCATTCAACAGCACAGCAAATTCATAGAGTGGTGAACAAAATCCTAACAGACTTAGACGAAGGTCGCTTTTGTGTTGGTATATTTCTCGATGTTGAAAAAGCCTTTGATAAAGTAAGGCACAAAGGACTTTTACACAAGATAAAAAAAATAAGTCATCACCTCATATCTTCTACGAACTCATTAAAAGTTATGTCACTGAACGATGCTTCTATGTTAGATACAAAAACGAGTATTCTACAATCAGAAATGTCCAAGCAGGTATCCCCCAAGGAAGCGTTTTGAGACCCGTATTGTATCTCCTCTATACTTCAGATATTCCTGAACCAACCAGTAAAAACTCAATGCTAGCAACGTTCGCAGATGACACAGTCCTGTTTACCTCACAAACAAGCATCGCAGAAGAAACTTCCAAAATGCAACAAACAAACAATATGACTAAAAAATGGTTTGATAATTGGGAAATAAAAATCAACGAAAACAAAACTTCACAAGTAATATTTACAACAAAAACAAAATGTGATTCAACACCTATCATCCTTAACAACAAACCCATTCAAGTAACCGAATCAGCAAAATATCTCGGTATGCATTTTGACTCTAAACTAACATGGAAACGTTATATTGTGAAAAAGCAGTTACAAATTAAAGAAAAACAAAGACATTTGTATTGGCTACTGAATAAAAAATCTAAACTAAGCTTAAATAATAAAATCCTACTCTATAAAATGATAATTAAATCAATATGTAATAAATATGGAATCAAATAAATAAAAAAAAAAATTATATATAGAATATTTGACTTGAGCAAAACCAAAATTGTGTTTATGACTGAAGACGACTGGATCTCTTCACTCTATCTCTATCTTCTATCTCTATCTTTTTACGACTGGAATTCAGATATACTAAAAAAAATAACCACGCTTAATATTTAAAATCGCGTTGTAAACAAAAGAAACTACCAAATATGGCATATATGTATATCGCCTCTATGCGGAATCTTATGACGGCGATATATCTTTATATGTCGTTATCTTTAGTAGCCAAAATTCTGAAGTCTCTGATATTAAATGAAATATCTTGTCACAAAGAAGCGTTCTAGGAACATACTATGGTGGAATAGGGAAACTGAACACTTTGCGCAAAAAAGCTCGTTAGCTCGTTAACAGAGCAAAGTCCAGCGGATATTGGGCATCATATAAATGTATTTTAACAGCTTACAATTAGAAATAAAGGAAATCAAAAAAATAATCATGGAATCTAAGACCAAAAATTATGGAGTTAAATAAGGCTAAGATGACCCTTAACAAGATTCATCGAATAGCCTATCTAAGCAGAAAGGAAGCAATGAGAACGTGCCCCCTCCCAAACTACCATTACCTACCCATATCCTAACCCATATACACGTATTTGTAATTCCCTTCATATTATCTGCTCTGTAGATATCCGCGGGTTACAACAATACGACATCAACAGAGCAAGAAAAATGTAAAGTTTAAAATACTGATGTAAAGGTGAGAATGTTGTGTGTAAAGAAAAGTGAGGATAATAATAGGTGCATGTAGGTGTATAAAGAAAAGAGCAGAAAAGGATTGAGCAGGATGAGGGAAGGAAAAGGGTGTTTCATGTAACGAACTTGGGTTAAAGCAAAGAAATCTTTTCACTTCATCGGGATAGAGTTACAAATCAATAGGAATAAAATTAGTATGTAAGTTAATGCATAAGCACATATGAGCGGGCGACGGCATAGGAAGTAAAGCTGTAGTTGGGCCATACAATAGAATCTAACGTTTTTATATGATGTCAGCGACATACAATTCTATTGGAATTTTTAAAAAATAAAGTTAAAATTTATTTTTTATTGCCAATAGTTGGCTATTTAATTTAGTTATTTAAAAAAATATAAACCTTTTTGTTATTTATTATTTTATATAAATGTCGTGCTCTCAGTGAAAGCTGCACATAATCGCATTTTTTCACCAGTAACAATAGCACGCAAATATTGTGGGCCAATTTCATCAGATTCTGCTGAATCGTTACTTCCTTTTGTACGC
Organism: Teleopsis dalmanni; assembly: GCF_002237135.1. Taxonomy (NCBI): domain Eukaryota; kingdom Metazoa; phylum Arthropoda; class Insecta; order Diptera; family Diopsidae; genus Teleopsis; species Teleopsis dalmanni. The sequence goes on from NC_051848.1 coordinate 12,125,010, forward strand.
AACACATACTCCTTCCTTATTAATTTCGAGCTACCATCATTCAATTTAATATCATTCATTGCACTGCAACAGCCGTTTTTAAGTATTATTTGGAAAACCTCCTTTATTTTTTCTAAATCATTGTTGGGGCTATATTTATGCTCGAAGCATTTGTAATTAAAGAAATCAACTTCTAATGCGTTGAACTTATTTAAAATATCTTTTAAACAAGATGCGATGCAAGATTCGTTCTCTTCTCTTATTGTTTCCAGAGACAGCAATTCTAAGTCGTTTAATAATAGAAGCGTTTTCTCACTGAACATTTGTAAAACTCCAGATGTATTCAGTATGTCTTCCAATTGCAGTAAAGCCGAATGCAACAAAGGAATTATTGTTAAGTCAAGAATCTGTCTTATTTGTAAAGATTCCAGAAATTGCAGTACTTTCAATGCTTCACTTGTATCATCGAATAAACGTTTCTATGAATAAAATTTTATTAAAGAAATATTACAACAAAACCAGATATATATTACTTGTTTGCATGCAGGTACTGCTTGAGCTTCATTCCAAACTGTTAACCAAGTGTTTCCAGGTGTAACCATACGCGTACTTAATTCACCAACAGGTTCTCCAGACTCTGTTCATAAAATATTGACTTTTTATTTAATTGTTGTTTATTGGTGTTTAGGAAAATATTACAAACCGTTAGTTGTGTCAATCCAATCTCTTGGACTGTACCAACGTATGAAATCCTCCATTTCTGCGCTAGGATTTGCTGCCTTGAAGGCTTCCATATCAGATAATAAAGATGGACACATTATTTGTGTTTTTGTATCTAAAAAATAATTGTAATTTGTTTTTATATTTGTTATATGATTCATTTTTATTTTTATTTTTGTTTCAAATTGTTTAACATTAAACATTAGTATTAAGATACTAACCTGAATCGTGTTCTAATTTCAATAGCAATTCCGATTCGTTGTTTAATTGATCTTCTGTTTTTATCACAGGTTCTTGTGTTACTGGAATATACAAATACTCATCCTTATTTAATAATTTCAGATTACCTAAACGTTTCAATCTGCCCTCTGCTTTCGTTGATTGTTTACCTGTCTCCGACTTTATGCCATTATCAAAGTCTTCATTAACGCAATCATAGAATTCGTCATTTTCATTATCTTCATTGTCGTCATTATCCGATTCCACAACTTCCATTTCCGTGGTACTTTTATTCATCTCATTAGGGAAGTCTCTTTCTCTTCTTCGCTTTATACAAATATTTAACATTTGTAGTTTTTGATGCAACAAACAGGTGCGATGGTCAGGAAAACCTGATCCAACTCTGAAAGTAAACATTTTAAGATATCCGAAATTACAGAATTAACATATAAAACAGAAATAAGAGATGGAAGGATAACTAAAATATATATATATATTGTATTCACATTAACAAGTTACAGAGATACAAAAATTACATTAATATGTTAACCGCATTAAAATAAAAAATAAAAATTAAAAGTACAAATTTTCTTCGATTTGTAATCGTGAAACTTGATTTCATTTATCTGTTTATATATGTGGTTTTCTATTGAACTTTTACACACTTTATTTGAAAAATTTTTGTCCTAAGTCGAGCAGATACTCACTTATCTTTATGTGTTTTTTAGCGTTTGCAGTTTCTGTCCTATAACTATTATTCTTTAAATATAAAATAATGAAATCAATTACTTTTAATAAGATTATACGTAACATACCAGAAACAAGATTTATTAATTTAAAAATTCTATTTTCAGGTTAAATAGACTTTATATAGTATCACATATAGAATAACAATTTCAACAACAACATGAAAGGCGTATCTTTTTTGTTGATATCGCTCATAGTCATTTTTCGATCAGCATTCAGTCAATGTCCTTGGCAAAAGGATGTGGAAGAATTACAAACGTCCTGCATTTGTGCCTATAACTTGGGACGAGAATTATCTGTGCAATGTGATCAGGTATGTAAATCGATTATATCGAGAAATCACAACGTTAACATTTTATTTTCTCACTTACAGGTTAATTTTCTGCTACTACTCAATGCACTAAATAAGTTTGCCACACAACAACCTATAGACTTAATATATATAAATAATTCTACAGTTGGAGAACTAACAGACAACATTTTCGCCAATCTCAGTGTACACAATGTACAAATGTCAAGTTGCAAAATTAGAAAAATAACTAATGATGCATTTAAAGGCCAAGAAAATGCACTTAAAAATCTTAATCTTCAAGATAATCTTCTAACTGAGGTTCCAATAAATGCAATAAATGCGCTTTCGTTATTGAATTTGCTCGATTTGTCTAAAAACCGAATAACAATTATACCAAATGATGCATTTATAGGTTTGACAAAGCTTTCCACACTAAAACTGAATGACAATAACGTGACTTTATCGCCTAACGCTTTTCGTGGCTTGGAACAAAGCTTAAAGAACCTCAACTTAAAAGGCACACGACAGCGACGTGTACCCGATAGCATACGAGGTTTAAAGGGTTTGGCATTTTTAGATCTTTCACTAAACGGTATCAAAGAACTGCCTGGTCCTGGTGGAATACGTATTTTTGATGGTTTAGATTCACTAACAGCTTTAAATCTAGAACGAAATTTAATACAAAGTTTAGGCGAAACTGCTTTTGCTGGTGTTCGGAAAACATTGAGTTCGTTAAGTTTATTAAATAATCTTTTATCAGAGTTCCCGGTAGGAGCTGTACATTCACTAAAAGAATTACGAGTTTTGGACATAGGTTTTAATTTACTAACTACATTACCAGAAACAGCATTTCGTGGAAACCCAAGTATTACTTTGTTAGCTTTGGATGGTAATCCACTGACAACAGTCCCCGAAAAAGGTTTTCTACATCTTAACTCTACGTTGCGTGGTTTGTCTCTAGGTGGAAGGTCCTTACACTGTGACTGTAAGTTAAAGTGGGTAGCAAAATGGATACGCAATGTCGATTTACAAGTAAGTTAATGATTTTTAACATCACAACCAAATGACCAATTTCAAATCCGCTTATATTAAAAGGTAACATCACGAGAACGCAATCCTCAATTCTGTGGTTCTCCAAATCGATTTCGTGATCGAGGTTTTTATTCTATTGAACCTGAAGAGTTTACTTGCACAGACCCTACACCAGTCGAATTACCATTACCTGCACAACGACCAACAATAGCATCAGAACCAATTAAACCAAATACAATTTCTGCTGGTAATCATACTTCGCCATTAGAACCTGTCAACAACTCTGACACGCGTAATACTTCACTTACTAACTTACCTCCTATAACTGAAACCCGGCCTCCTGTGACTAAAATAGCACCAACAGTAGGCAAACCAACTATTAATACTCCAACAGTTCCAACAACAGTAAGTGGAAAAAATATTAATTGAAAATATAAAATTGCAAATTAAATGTATGAATATTTTAGACAAAATCTATCGAAGCTACTGCATCTACTATAGCCGGTGCTCCTTCTACAAGTTCCACACATCAAGTAAACAATTCTCGAACTTTGTTAAACTCATCTGCTACAATTGGTTCGACGGCAGTTGCAACTAGCTCTAATGTCAAGCATTTGCCAGGTTGGCGACAAGGCACATCAGCACCGAGTTTTGACACTGGAGCCTCCAATAAACAACAAAGACCACCTTTAGTCATAGGTTTTCCACCAGCTCGTGGTAATCGCGTCGACGATGCCATTGAAGTGGAAGTAACAAATGCATTTCGACAAGATAATTCAGTTATCATACATTGGGACTCAAATGTAGTTAATATATTAGGATTCCGCGTTGTTTACAGATTGTTTGGAGAAAAATCTTTTAAACAAGGTCCACCTTTAGAAGCTACTGAACGAGAATTTAAAATTAAAAATGTACCCGCTCAAGAATGCATAATTGTTTGCGTGATATCGTTGGAGGAGTTGCACGTTACACCCGAGACAGTACCCTATCAGCAATGTCGGGAGGTGCGTACGGAGTCATCTCAAACCTCAAATATGGACAAAATAACAATTGCTGCAAGTGCTGGTATTTGTGGAACGATTATAGTAGCAGTCATAGTATTTATTGCAGCAAGCAGGTAACCCCTAAATTAAAGAGTATTTTTATTCATAAAATCTAATGAATAATGTACCTAGACGGTCCCAAAAACTACAAACAACACAACAGAAAAGCGCTTTGCCTATTGCACGTTTACCGGTGAACTGCTGTGGACCAGCGAGCTCACCTGGACCACTGGGTTCAATTGCAACTTTGTCAGCCTTTAACAATAAGGTATTAGTTAAATAAAAAAATATATAAAACTTCTTTTTTAGTCTTGAAGGATATTAAAGCACATGGTGTTCTTTCACAAGATATATGTGTAACCAAATATAATCAATTTTAAAACTCTAGACTTGATAGAATTTGTTCAAAGAAGCCAAGTAACAAAGCTCCATTAATTTAACGAGAGCAACCTGTTTATTAAAGTTATATCACCTTTGAAAAGTCTTGTAGCACTATGTATGTGTTGTTTGTTAGAGTTTGTTAGGACAGACTATAACAAAAACAACAACAATATTAAATCTTAACAATTTTGTTTTTTGATTTTATATGAGAACAAGTATAGGATTTTTAAAAAACAACCACTATAAACCAACTAAATTTTATTTTTTGTTCACAATAAAGGAATGGGATCAAGTTTCAGCATACAGTGGAAGATCTATACCAAGACCACGTATCTACTCCACAGATAATCAAGATGATATGCGTAGTCACATTTCCGGAATGCCTGTTAAAGTCGGTAAACCCCGGTAAGTGCAAATACAAAATTTTTTTACAAACTCTAGATGAGACATTAAATATGAAATAGCAAATATTCTTCATAGTTTCCATTTTACATTAGTTTTTGATCTCATTATAAATCACATTCTCATTGAAAAAAAAAATAAACAGTTCCATTGCTGATGGTCAATCACAACATAGCTTCTCAAATAATTCACATCGCGGTTATTTGGGCTCAGCATTTCCATCAAATTTAGTTAATTATCGTCCTGAGTTACGGCAATCCCGTCAATCATTAGCAGCAGCTTCTGAAAGAATGTCAAGAGCATCTTACGCTGGTTCAATTCACGGTCCAACAAGCATAGCTTCAAGTACTCGACGTTCACGGCCACGTTCCAGATCTCGTGAAAACCTAAACATTACACATATACATAATCACCGTCCGGGCAGTAGGTAAGTTTAAAAGCCTAATATCATTTTATGATTCAATCATTAAATCAGTAGGTTCAAAGTTCAAAGTTCAAATGCCTAATATAGTTTAATGATTCATATCGACATACATTATTGCAAGTCTATCACCAATAAACTCCACACGTTCTCTACAAGATTCATTAAGTATATATAGAATTTAAGTTGTACAACAAACAAAGTCCAAGCTTTCATAACAACAAGGTCTATTAAGTACACATAGAACACAAGCGTTTCTTTAATAAAATTCAAACTTTCCTAACAACAAGATCCTTCAATTATTGCATTAACTATGAAACTCATACTATACAATGCATCACAATGAACATCTTATAACGCGTAAAAAGTTATAAATAAATAAAATATTATTTGCATATATCATCTTCTGCTTTTTCACATAAATGTCAACAGTTTTTATCTATTTTGTACAGTACTGACTTGACATTGTTAGAGAGAGGATTTTTGTCCGTATGTCCGTCAGACGGATGGTTTCAAGGAAATTATAAAACTACCGATAATAAACATATATTAGTGACATGTAACTCAATAACATTTTATTTCAGCTACAAATCGAAAACGCGACCATAATTGCAACTACTTTATCATATTGCATTGTACTTTGGAGTTCACAAATTTATTGGTTTAATTAGAAGAATATCCTTTTTATTGCATTTCCTATCTTTTCCTAAAATGTGAAGAATATACCGTACATATAACACTTGTATTTGTTTAAATTGCAGATATTCCACAGCCGGATCTACGCATACATTAAATAATTACTGCGACACATCTGACAATTGGACCGATCACGATATGGAAATTTATATGGCTCGAAATCCAACAACTCGAAATGGATTAGTGCCCTTATGAGAATATGACTTTACATTCTGTAATCATTTCAATTTTATATTACATTATTAATGGGACCATACAAAAATTAAAAAAACAAAAGTGTACATAATTTCTGATTGTATCTATAATAGTCTACAATTAGTTTAATACTTTATAACTTTTTAGTCTGGGAAAACTTCCATGCTTGCTTACTTATTAAATGTGAAGCATTTCGAATAAAAACTAAATGTTAATAATATTGTTAACAATTTATAGTTTTATAAAACCAATTGTTTTCCTCTAAATCCAGTCATTTATTCTCAATCAATTTAAATTAAATAATATTGGTTTAATTAACTTTTAATACTCAAAACTTTTATCTTCTAATATGTAGATGAAGTGAAATGTCTACTTTTAAACATTGTGTTGAGGTTGGCACTTTGCAAGACGCGTTGCAGTACTCAGGATATTAAAAAACATATTATTAACAAAAGTGAGAAGAAAATAATAAAAATATTTAATAATAACAGCTTTAATTATTTGTAATTTAAAAAAAATAAATATATTCATATCTTCGACGCACTCAAAGTGACCCAAATAACGACATCTACATTTTTATTTTTCATGGCAATAGGATACTAAAAAGTGTAAAATTATGAATAGTGCCGGAAAAGCAGTGTTCCTCTATTAGGAAAATGTAGTATTTAATTTTCAACATATTTTCTAAAAAAAAAAACAAATCTTATATACCATTTAATATTTATATTTTGAATTTTTTTTTTTTTGTAAATTTTAACTATTATATCAACATTGCCTGCACTATCCAAATATATTTTTTTAAAGCAACACTTTTCTATTACTCATATAAGTTAACTGCAATCTGTATAAAATATATAAAATGATTAAGTCGGACAAAAATATTCTCTAAATAGTAGAGTAAGTCGCTCTACTAGTTAAAAACTATAATGAAAATGTTCAGAAATTTTTCATACATAGGGTGCTTTATATATTTCTTTACATTAACTCTCTATGTAAGATTTTTTAGGATAATTTAATTAGACACACAATTAATCAAATTTTTTATGATAAACAATAAATTATATTATACAAGACATGTTGTTTATATACATAAAACAAAATTACTTGAAATGCTATTTAATCAATGTAAAATAATTATATATATATATATATATATATATATATATATATATTATACATTTCTATACAAATAAGCTATATAATAAATACGACTAAATTAATGATAATATTTAAGTACATGTTATTATATACACTAAGTTATGCTAAGGTCATACATATATAAACGATATTGTTGATTAAGGTGTTAAAACATCGAATATAAATAATTGTATAAGAATAACTTTGTTTAAATAAAAAAAGAATAAAATTGTATAAAACACTAAAAAGTCTCTATATTTTCTAAACTGAATAAACAAATTTTAGCAATTTTATAATTTCGTTAATATTTGTTTTTTTTATAATGGTTTTTATCTATTTCATATCCGGCTACATGTCAATTTTTGTTAAAATTAAAATTCAACACCCCAGTTATAAATATATAACATTAACTATTTAAAGAACAGCTTTAAAATAAAAATAGGAAACTACAAAAATAACTTTCAATTCGTGGAACTTGTGCTTCCAAATAAAGCTGTAGTTAATAAAGTTATTTTAATTTAAAAAGCATGGTAAGTGCTTTGGGTAGTGTCACTTACAAATAAAGTGACAAAAAACTTGAAACTTGAGCATTGAAAATTTGTGACTGCACAAACTTGTGGAAAAACACGATTAATCTCATCGTTTCTAATTTGACAGGCACGAGTTCTAAGTCTTACGCTTGCAGTCCAACATATTATATACGGACGAAAAATTAATTAAATAAAAATTCGAATATTTCCTAAAATCACTGACGATAAGTACTTGGCAAAACTCGAAACAGCGTTGTATGGTCAGCCAAATTTTAATAAATTAATAAAATTTTTGTTGTTGCTTCTTTATTACTGTATGAACCCTTCCAGTTTCCTTTCGTCATAAAACGCGTCACATTCGACAAAAAAAAATAACATTAATTATTTTTATGTAAACTTATATGGCAAACTACTAAATCAAAATATATATAATATATAGTCAAAATATATATAATATGTAATCAAAATATATATTATATTATAAAATTGTGTCTTAAGCAAACGAAATCAAAACAAAATATATAATCAAAATAATGAAATATTCTGTATTAATATTACAAATTGATATTATTACAACTTACCCAGGTATATCCAAATAATTATCCCAGAAATTTCGCAAATTTCTTGTAAATGCAACCCACAATTGAGCCATGCCATTAACACCACCAAGATGAGAATTACAAGTTGCCAATAAACAACTCAGGCGGTATACAAGAGAATCTGGAACTGCTGACTTAAGACGCATCTGTGTGATAAATATATATATATGTATGTATATGTATATATATAATACAATTGATAATGTTACGGTATGCATATATAAACATAACTTCTTAGTTACCTTGTTATTCTTTGCACTCGAATATGGAAATAAATGTTCAGGAAATAAATAGAGTACCATTTGATGCAATTCGTTTTCATGAATAGGACCAGGTAGTTTTTTCGTGTACGATTGTGAGGTTTTCATATATTCAAAAGTCTTACGAGTCTGATTACTATCAGTATTATTAAAAAAGTTTTGTCCAATAATAGATTCCAATGTTTGTGTTACAGAACTTAAGTTCGTATAATCATTTAAACAACTTGACATGTATGAAGTAGCTCGTGCTTTTGAATAAAATATTCGCTTCGGTGCCTTTGATTCCGTAAAATCAGAGTGATATGGTGAATCAATAATAATGTTATCAGATATATTAAGCCAAATACAAACAATAAATTGTTCTGTTTCGGAACTACGAAAATATCCATAAGGTAGCGCAATGAAGTTGCATGTTGTAAGTTTTTTTATGTTTGAAGCCAAGTCCTCACTGTCACTTTTTGTTGTTGAATGTGCAAACGGTGGAATGTGCATTGGAATAAGAATTTTTACGTCTGCTAAAGCATATGTCATTCTAACAGCGACAGATATATTTTGTAAAAAGTTTTTTGGAAGTTTTTCTTTAAATAATTTTGAAATGCCCGTTAAATAACAATATTCAGCAGGAGCTTTATCGATTGCAATAACATTGAAATTTGTACGTAAAGTTTGTGATATGCCAGTACCAATAAAATAATTCCATTTTGGATTATAAACATGTACAAAAATCGGAACTAGAGCACCACTTTCAACTGCAACAACATTTGCTGAGCTTAAGAAATTAAATTCTGCCATGTTAAAAACATACGGAGAACTTTGAGTATGTGGACAGATTACAACGAAGCTCCGTAGTCCATAGAAACGTGCTAAGGTATGACACTCGTCCATATGCTCATTCAATGCAGAGTCAAAGGTATTTCTCGTCGACAGGAGATCATTATGGTATGTAGGTTTAGCGTTTTTCTTATTAAAGCTGGCATAATCTTTAATTTCTTCTCTATTCACATTTGCAGAATAATAACTAATAGTTATTTTTTTATTATCTATTTCGAGTTTTTCGCTTTGTGTAGTCCATTGACATTGAAAAAGTTCATTTTGTTGCATTTCTGTTTCAGATTGCTCATATGACAGTTCCCATCTCTGAAATAGCTCACCAAGTTGTGCGTTAAAAACTTCCCAATCAGATTCTGTACTAAAGTCTTCATGGTAAAACCTATCTTCATCAATTTCTTCAGCCATTATTATTACGTTGTAGTGGATCACCAAAATATTTTGATGACAACTTGGATTCGTTTATATTAAGCAGTGTTGCCAGGTGATTGTTATATTGAAATCGATGTGAGTATTAAGCTTTAACTAATAAATGTTTATATAAAGATTTTTATGTTTTATGTACTAACATTAATTTTGCACTAAAATATGATTGATATCCATATAATTCATAAAACAAAATTTGTAATATTAAGAATTCATTGCAGTAAGATCGGTATATTAAGAATACATATATAGGACGTGTGCGAGTTAGGCTAAGTTGCGTTCTAAATGATGGAAATTCTAAGTAGTGCCGATAATATAGTGATGTGTCGATACCTATTGATAAATGGCTATATGTGTGCAGTGCAAAAATCCCAAGAAAAGTCCTATTTGGTTTAGCATCAACTTAGCCTAACTCACATACGTCCTTAGTATTAAACTTTATAACTTAAATCATACAAAGTAAATATGTATGCATTCAAATATAATATTTATTATATTATGCTTATTTTAAAAATAAGATATGAAACAACAACACTGTTGGCTTATTTAGTCCAACATGTTTGAAATCGCTTAACTAATAAGCAACCCAAATCGCATGGTTGTCAAGACTACAATTTCGTCTATTGTGAATGATTTTTGGGAATATGTACAAAATTATTTGACAAATAATACTTAATTCTTTTTAATTTATTATATTTTTCTGTTAACATTAAAAAAAGTCTGAAAATACAAATTTTATTGATAATCGTGTAAAAAATAAAATTTTTTACACATAATTGCAAAGAAACTTTAACTTTAAATTTTATTACATGTTTTGCATATATAAGCCTCACAAAGTGTCCAATTCTTCCAGAGATGTCATTACAAGTAGTGTTTCTTCTATGTTGTTTTTTTTTTTGCCGTGTGTGAGTTCGAGTAAATTGATGGTAAATTGCAGGACATAGTAAATTATGTCGGTCTGTCAGCGAATGTTGATATTTACCAGAATTTCGAGTACGGTAAATTAGATAAAAATTTGATAAATTAGGTGTTACCATTGTGAAAATTTTATAAGATGTTTAAGAAATAAATTTGAAAACTTTTAACAAAAGTAATAAATAAGTGCAATAAATAAATTAATAGATATTTACGTAAGTGCAGTGCAGAAAACTTCTAGGAAATTATAATTTACTTTACATCAATTCACTCGAACTCGCACACAGCCATAATACACCTGCACCATTGAAACAAATCAAAAAAAAAAACCTGCCAATAATATTGTATATAATTGGCAACGCTATTGTTAGTCCCATGCTGAAATGACGGCACAAATGTCACAATATATATAAAAAATTACAAAAAAATGCTATTGCATTTTCAATAGACATTTATATATCATACAAATTTTTTAACATATGTATCTCGTCAAGTTGTTTTAAAACACAAACAATAAGTCAATCTCAAAATCATGAGTGTGTTTTGCGTGCACTGTTTTTAAAAAAATAAATAATATAAATGCCCAATATTTTGCGGGAGGTGAGAAAATCGCTTCTTTGATGTATAGATCTAAATTTTCAATTTGGATATAAGGTGAGTTACCTACAGAAAAATGACAAAGTAGTTGCAATTTTACAAAATATAAGAAGTTAAGCATATATAATTAATACTGACTTCCATTCTTACTTCAATCAAATTACAGTGCTGCTAATTTAGCTCTTACCCCGATTGATATTCCTCATTGCTCAGTTTAATAAAACTGTGTGGAATATTACTCATAATATGCTTAAATCATCGTCAAATACACAAGAATTGCGATTACCCCGCACTGAACATAATGGATCCGCATTATTATCAAATTTGGATACTCTCAAGACATCTTTTTTACCAGACCTAAGTAACAACATGGAAACAAATAACATTATAAGTACGTCCACGCAATTTTGCCCAATGTGCGCACAACATGTAGAACGTCAACATGCTGCTGAACATATACAGCAGTGTCATGGAATAATAACAGGCAATAGTGGAATTATAATGCCTCCTAATCTACAAAATGTTGAAGCAAATAGTTCAAAAATAGATTATACCTGTCATAGTTGCGATGAAAAGTTTTTAACAGCACAAGAATTTGATGAGCATAATAGAATTGTTCACCAAGCAACAACATTTGTAGCACGTTGTCTAGCGTGTGGTATGTATGGAGTTTCTACAATCAGTCCTCAGGAAAACGACGAATATAAATGCCTGCATTGCAGTTCAATTTGCAACGCTGCAAGTTTGGGCATTGCACAAAATGCATATATTGGGCAACAAACAGAAAGACAAAATGCAAACGAAGTGCCATCAATACAAACTGTAGATATAAACTCTTTATCTAGAACCGAAGCACAACGCCATCAAGCACAAACTTTACTTCAGCAACAAGATCCATTACATATTCCAATTCAACAACCTCAATTGCAACAGCAACAACATCAGCAGGAGCGAAAATCTGATGAAAGGCAAGAAGAAATACAACGTAAAGTTCCACCACTTACCGTGAAACTTAATAAAAACAATGGAATTGGCGATCCTTATCCTCATGTAGTTGTAAAGCAAGAGCCTGTAAGCGTTAGTGATAACGGCAGTGATGGTGCTTCAACTTCTATACCTGTATTTACTATTCAGCAGCCTGCAAATATCGGGTCTCCAACAAACACATCTGCTATAATTGGTGATGGTCTCACTACAGTTGTATCAGGAAATAAAGTGCGCCACAAGTGCGCTGATTGTCCGAAAACATTTAAAACTCCAGGAACACTTGCTATGCATCGCAAGGTGCACACTGGCGAGGCAGAGTAAACAAATTTTTATTTATTTCATTATTATTAGTAATTAATATTTTAAATGGAGTAAATCTGTGTTTTTTTTCTTAATTTTTGCACAGCGTTACGCCTAAAGAACGTCCTTTTACGTGCTCATATTGCGGCAAGTCTTTCACACAATCGAACACCCTTAAACAGCATACGCGCATTCATACAGGTGAGAAACCTTTTAGATGTGGCTATTGTGGCAGGGCGTTCACTGTTAAGGACTACCTGAACAAACATTTAACAACTCACACGGGTGAGAGATTTTTTTGCAAAATCAAATTCAGCTAAAATTCAGTCAATTCCACAAATCCACTTATATCAAATAAATTACAATTATTATATATATTGCTATATATAGATGAATTTATATGTAGTAATATATACATATATATTTATATATTATTTAAACGCTTAATAATTTAATTGGGCGAATTTCAAATATTAATCAAATTTTCACTTATAAATTGAACTCATAATTCTCTCATCTCATTGACATTGACTTCATTCAATTCAGGAGAGTCTTTTATTGAATGTTCCATCAATATTATTTAACAAATGTAATCATTCTGAGTTGACAATAAGACAGTAAGAATATCGGCTATGAACTTAGTCCAAGCTAATTTCATTTATAAACAATTTTCGTTTGCTTGAAAAGTTATACATTTTTACGTTCCAAATTTAAGTATTTACTAATTTAATTTAATGTTTTCTTTTTAGAGTGTGTTTGTTATATTAGACAATATGTCTAAAAATGTAGCTTATATAGCATTTTAAAAATTTCGATAAAAACTTTTGAAAGTATTTATTGAATTAATTTAGATAGTTCAGGGTCCAAGTAATATACAGAAATGCATTGTGCAAAGATGAAACTATTTTATTATTAAAAGATAAATTATATGATAAATTCAAGGTTGTTATATTTATGAAGTTAGATTAAATAAACCGACGAGCTCATATCAAATTAATCGTCATAAAATGTGTCTTTTAAGGCCAATAATTTAATTTTTAAGTTGCTTGTTTTTTTTTTGTTATATTTGTGATGCTTTAACAATTGAGTAAATTAGTCTAATAACTTTAACTCATAGGACCAATTATTAATTTCAAATATGTTATTGTATATTATATTAATTCATAACAAAAGAAGCATAACTATTAGAAGAATAATTATATATTAGAATAATTATATTTGTGATAAAAGACAAATAAATCTTTTCAGTATTTTTCAGTATAGAGCTACCAGATTTTAACTGTTTCAATAAGAATTAGGCCATTTGCATAAAACCTTTAAAAAATATGTGCTCTCTTTTTGAGCTTCAGTAATATATTAAAATTATTGAAATATTAATTGTTCAATCAATCAACCATTTGCAGTACTAATTGAAATGCATTAATTAAAATATCCATTACATATCTAAAACATTCATTATTGAATTTTATAGTTGCCTTTGCATATAACAGCAATATTTCTTGCAGGTACCACATAAGGAAAAATATTTAATTAATATATATAGAATCTGCTGACAAGGTTCTATAACCAAAAAAGTTATTGTTGCATTTATTCTTTATCGTCAAGACTACTATTTTCAGTTAGAACAGTTTTTTGGTCTTCCCATCACACAAAGTACAATAGTTTAAGTATCATTTAATGATTTTTAGGGCAACATTTGCTATTTTAACTATTTGCATTATAATTGCGATAAAGTTATTATTGTTATCTTATATTCTTTATGAAATTACTTTGGTTTATCCTTGTATATGACTAAATAAAAGAACTTAAGTTGATAGAATCCACCTAACAAAAAGCCTCCAAAAAGAAGAAAAAAACTCTCTTAAAACGACTATTAAATAAGGCACATTATACCCTAAGAAATGTGCGTGTTAAAAGTGCTTTTAAAATGTTCCTGCATAGAATTGTAGGAGTGCTTCAGGTTATATTTGCGAGTTTAGAGAAATTAAAATAATTTATTTTAATTTTTGCAAATCTTTTATTATCTTTATTATACAAAAGTAAAAGTTAATTTTAAATAAAGTAATCTTAACTTTAACATTTTTAACATTTTTTTATTTTGTAGAAAACAATTGTGTTTTAATATAAGTAATATAAGTTAATACTATTATTATTCAATAATAGGCTATGAATGCACTTCGACCAAAAAGCGCACTTAAAACAATTCTAGAATATTTAAAAACCTCGAAATTGCGGTGAGCTAAATTTTACCTATTTGATGTGGGACCAAGATCCCGCTTCCTAGGTAGTCAAGTCTTTGTCCTGTCACCGTTGGCAACTTATATTAATATAATATATTATTTCTTTTGTATGAAATGCAAAACATATTAACATTTTTACACTATCAGCTTTCATGAATTTTCCTAATACAATGTAAGTTACTTCCGAAAACAATTTGTGTGTTGTGTGTATGGCCAATTATTTATGCTAACTATCAATAACATATGTTTCGTAACCAATGCAACTTCGAGATCCTAGAACACTTCCAAAAACAAATCAAAGCCAAATGGTTGGCTGAAAAGTTATTCAATACTTACACTTACACATATATAGTTGATAGATCAGCTGTTATTGTAGTTGTATCCTATCAAGCAGATAACATAAATAGGGTTAGGCCACTATGTAAAAGAGGGGGAAGAATAGAATCTAATGGATAAGATGTTTGCAGAATGTGGAGTATTAAAAAGAGGAATAGTGCAATCAATGAGCCAGGTGTAAAAATCTCTTCGTTTTAATGTGGTGAAACCACTGATGGGTTCAATCATTTTAGTTTCAAATTTTTAGTACAAATTAATCATTAGTTATAAATGATTAATTAATACTTATAATTATTTTCGACCTAATCAAAGTTAATACCACCTTGATTACTTGAGAATTTTGATTTTGTAATATTAAAAAACTTATTTTACATTTCGGTATGACTGAGTAGCATATACCAATCCTTTCTGTATATGAAGACATAAGTCTTACAATAAATGTAACATGTTTCATTCAAAGATCTAAAAATACCCTAGTCTCAAATATAATAAACAACTCGTGTTTGTGAATGTTTAATATATATAACAGGTTTAGTCTTTCCTTGACTTGGCTCGGTATTACGTTCTATATTTTTTTTTTACTTTCAATGTTCTCTCATTACATATTGCTGTATGTATACAAAATATATTTGTACATGTATATATATAGCACCTTAAGGAAAATGCTTAATTTGTGTAAAGTTGCATAATTAAATTTATATAATTTATGCAATATTAAGCCTTTTCGCTAAGTAATTGAAATATTATACATTACTTTATTTTACAGGGGAGAAACCATATCATTGTGGTTATTGCGAGAAGTCATTCAGTGTGAAAGATTATCTCACGAAACATATTCGGACGCACACTGGGGAGAAGCCATATACTTGTCCGTATTGTGATAAACGTTTTACTCAACGCAGCGCTTTAACAGTTCATACCACGAAGCTGCATCCGCTCTAGGAAAGACCAGAACGAAGAATGCATATAAATTCATAACATAAATTCACATCCTAAAATAATTATGCATTAAAAGCTTTTAAATGAAAAAGGAAAATATAGAGAGATGAGAGAGCAACGCTGTTTTTGTATAATAACTACTGCGTCAGTTGAATTATTTTCCTCTTTTCTAACTTAGTAAGTAAATAGAAAAATTAAGAAATAAACTATCTGTAACAGTGATATCCTCAATGTTATGTATAATTTTAAGCTCTGTTAAATAATTGTTGATCGTTGGTGACTTAGTCAACAGAAACACAAAGTAATCGATATTCTCAAGAACAGAAAAAGTCATCTGATTTTAAAACATGAGAAGAGTTAAAATCTCCTGTGCATTTTAAAAGAAAAAACTAGAACTCGTCAATATGATCTTTCTCAAGTTTGCGTTAGTAATCTTTACACTATATAGAGATTAAGGAGTGAAAGTTGTAATGAAATTTGAAGATTTTGGTTATAGACTTTATAAAAGTATTGGAAAGAAAAAGAAAAAAATCATAATTTACAAGATTAATCAGACATTGAAAATAATCATCACTACAAAGCCCAAGCCTATGAAGTGGGCTTTGTTTATTGTTTTATATATTTCTTAATATGTTTTATTTATTTTTTAATCTGTTTTACTTTATTTTTATATTATGATTTATTTTATTTCTTGATTTTGTTCTAATTTAATTTTATTTTAATTTTTTGTGATTCCTTAAAATTAAACTAAAAGTGTTAAGTTTTTTGTTCCTAAAACGTTTGTTATTTTAATTAAATTAAAATATAAGAAATGTACATTTTTGTCAATTTCGATATTATATTTCGCATATAATTTTTATATATACCAAAAATAGCAAACAATAGATATAAATAACCCTACTTAATTAATTTTTTGTCATTTGCCAAGCAAATTAATATTTGACAGCAAAGATTCAACTTAAATATAAAGCACCGAAATAACATTAATCATTACATTTAAAAATTTTCGTAGAATTCAGGTATAAACATTTTCAATGTTAAAAATGTTAAATATATACAATTGTCATTAGGAAGTTTATCCTTAACGTTTGACTGGCGATACATAAATAATCTTTGTGCTAAAGTTCAGATGAAATGTACCCTATATTTTAATTTGCCTATCTATAACCATTTTGGATCAAAATTGATAAAAACTAGCAAGTCTTGAGAAATATATGGTATATGTTTTATATTTGGCGATAATAATCAAGTGCAATAATGTATGTATGTGCAACACATCTTTTATTTGTTTTATAATATAAAAATTTTATATACATGTATGTAATAAATATAATGCAATTATTTCATTAGTATTTGCATTTAAAAACAAATTCAATTATATAAAAAAATCTGTAAAAATTGAGGATTTACTGATGCAATTTTGATATTATTGTATGTAAATATATATTTGTACGTATTAGATCAATAATTTATTTTCTCATTTATATAAATACTATATATAATATAAATTCATTTATTTTATATATATTGTTAAAATTAAGTTTTATCGTTTATGTGACGCAGTTGTTTGTAATTCGTTAAAATTTTTTTGTCAAAAATGTAAGTTAAATGCTTGTTTTATTAAATAAAATCTTTTTAATAGAGCAGGATCTCTATTGAAATATAACAGTTTTATTATAACAAAAATGAATTTGACTATTTTAAAATAAAACATATGTAACTATGTATTTTAAAATAAAAACACTTCAATTATAAAAATTTTTATTCATATTTTTAATGAAGCACTAAACTTAAATCATTTTATTGCATATAAGGAACCAAATAATTTATATGTATTAAAGAACAAAGAAGAATACATTAAATATAAATTACAATAAAATTTGACAAATCGCACAACTAATATTTATACATGTATAAACAAAGATTAGCTCAATAATATGAAAGATGGAAAGGTTAAATTAAAGCAATTGAATCTTTTTAATAAATTATAAACTACAAAAATAGTAGTGGAATATTTATGTATAAATAACTAGTAAATACTATTGTCGAGTGTTTCAATATGTAGACAAATAGTTCCAATGCATTTACTCCTCCGTTTATTGAGACACATGTAGGAGCCCAGCTTTTTGACTCGAAGAATCGCCTTGGTCGTCTGAAAAATTGGGTAAGTCTGGGAAATACACTCAACCGCACGTGTTGTCGTTTTTTTAGCTGTCAAGTGGTAAACATCATTAAGTATCAATGAAAGTGGACTTTGTCTCTCCTTGCACAGCGTTTGTTTACATTTGACAAGCTACAAAAGAGAACTAAAGTTTGATGGGATTAAATAAATAAGAAGCAAAAGAAATGATTCTATCTATAAGAGATACATTCAAACAATATTCAAAGCACCATTGCTTTTAGGATGATTTGAATTAAATATTTATGGAGTCCAAATCATTATAACATTTTCCACACAAGTGTTACTACCATAGAGTAAGCTGAAACTCGTCTTAACATGAATGACATTTTTTTTATATTATAGATAATTATGTTAGTTTAGACTTATTTAATGTTTGTTATGAGAAAGACAAGACAAGTACTACTTATCTGTTCCAAGAATTTTAATTTGAGCTTATAAATTCATTTTCATTTACTTATCGCTTTTTATGAATAAATTGCATTAGTCCTCTCTGCTTGAGTTCTTAACATAATAAGTAATTAGGCTTAAATAGACAAAAGCGTTTTAGTATCGCTATCATATGCAGTCTGACATGAAATCTTCCGTTATGGCTTTGTACAATTTTTTTTAACAGGCTCAAAAACTAAGAAAATGTTTTGTATTTTAATAGACATATGGACTCTACGATTCCGACGGGCCTTAAAGGTTCGTTTTCCTATTAATAACTACATATAAATAAGAACTCATATTAATAGAAAGTACATATTACTTTTTTTTTAATGATTTCCACTGCTCTCAAAATGGTTTTCATTTTAACAGACATACACTGCCATGCACGTAAATAGGGACAAGTATTTTATTACGAATACACAAAGATTTTACTAATCCAACTAAAGTAAATCAATAGACAAATATTTTTTTTTGTTCAGTATTGTATTTTGTATTGGATTAAAAGAAAAAACTTTTTTAAATTAACATAATATTTTTAAACATTTTTTTTTTCACGAGCTCTGCATATTTTACATATTTTTATATAGCACTTGATCCCTATTCCCTATACTAGAATTAAAATTAGTGTTCAAGAAATGGTATATAAATTTTCATGAATTGTAGACCTTACTTATTATTTATGTTCATAATTTAATTATTTTAATAATGTGTGGAGCCATCTTTTATGGAATTAACTTCATACATCCTATTAGGAAGAGAGTCATATATTGCCTTGATGTAATTTAGGGATACATACTTCGCTGCAGGCTATGTTGATGGCATCTGGTAATGCCTGTATGTCTTCGTATTGTGTCCCAGACTCATACACTTTTTTGTTAACCATTCTCATAAATTCTCGATTATATTCAGATCAGGAGAATAAGGTGGACAGTTCAGTGAAGTTACATTTTGCTGCCGAATCCAGGATTGTGGCCTTATCCTGCTGGAAAGTCCACAATAATGGTCTGAAAATGTTGTTTACCTCAGGAAACTCTTTCTCGAGCAAAACTTTGTAATCCGTTGCTTCCATTTTAGAGGACACAACTTGCAGCTTACAAGTTCCATAATATGATATGGCACGCCATACCATAACACCTTTCACACGGTTATGGTGACGGGACAGGAAGTGTTCTTCTTCTCGAATATTATGAAAATAGTAATTGGAACCATCAGGTCCATCCAAATTGAAACGTTTTTCATCTGAAAACACGACGGTACGCCTCGTTCTTCCAAGTCATATAATTTCGAACAAAGCCTTGACGAGAATCTTTACGTTGGGTATTAAGTGGTGATTTTTTTTTGAATTTTAAGCTCTTCGTTCTCTCCGCCGTTCTACAAAACGCGAAAGTGCTTTTTTGGCATTTCATATTATTCCCATACTTTGACGGATTTTTAAGAAAATTGCGTATTACACTCTTGCTTTTTCAAATTTTTTCAGCAATGGACCTGAACGTAGAATTACACTCCTTATACGCAATTGTTTTGTGTTAAAAGCAAAATTGAAAATAAATTACAACGGTAAATTATCAAGGTGTCTCTCTTATCTTCAAACTTTGCCTATACTCGATTCGTTAGAAAACAGCATACCACATGACAATAACAACAGTAGATTAATAGAAAACTATAACGAAATATATTCAATTACTTATCCCTATTCAAGTGCATGGCAGTGTATATAGGAGTGAACAGACAGACTAGCAGACTTACATCTCTTTAGATTAAAAATATATACATATATATACAAAAAATCTAAAGCCTCTCATCATATAGCAAACATTTGGACAAATATAATGTAATTATATCACATAATGTTTATTATATAAACAAGTCGTTTATTTAGAATAAAAAATTAAGGCATTACACACTCAAATCTTACGGCTGAATAATAAAACAGTACGAGAACAATGTGTCCATAACGTCAACCCATGTTAAAATTGTATATTAAACAATAAACCACTTAGGGATGCATTCTGTTTTGCTTCTATTGGTAATTTTATTTAAAGCGATAGAGAATTATAATTATTTGATAATGAAACAATATCTAAATTAGAAAAAAATTATAGTAAATATTCTGTCATATTGAAGGGTCAATAAACTTTCAGCAGGTAATTATATCATCATATATTGAGTTAAACGTGTATTCATTCACTCTTTTCGTTAGTGATTAGCTTTATAATAAGCAATTTATACTTACTTTTGTTCTGGATATTTAGATGCGATAAATGGAACTGATCTCTTCTTATCTCTGGAACTGAAGAATAAGCATTTTAAAGTTTCTATGCCTCATGTGCTTACTTAAAAAACTTTAATGGTCTATGATGTGGAATGAAAACGAACTATTTATGAAGTATATAATATATATACATTTACCACATTAAAGCCAGGATCGATGAAAAGAAAAGAGATGCTGTAAGTTTGAAGGAAATGCAGAGTACAATTTGTTATGAGTCTAGTCAAACAAATAATTAGAATCTTTATTGTCACTAATCAGTACCGTTGAAATAAGAAAACACAAACAAAACCGAAGTAGTTCAAGAATTATGGGGTTGTGATTGATTATGGCAGCACAAAAGATCAATCTGGTCGCAGTGCTACGCTTCGTTGGGAGTTGGTACCCCGTTCATTTCTAATTGATTATTGCAGTCATTTTTTGTGACAGAGAAAGTTGACAACGAAGAATTGATGAATCCATCAAAGCCCTTTCTTCCATTTTCAGTTGCTAATTTATTTGCTAAAAAATTTAAAAATAGAACTACATCAGCAGTGTTGCAAAATGCAATAATTCTTTACAGGAGTCAACCAAAAAAATCTTCACAATTTAGATTATAGTCTTTGGAACTATTTAAAGATATTTTATATATTCAAATCTGACAATCACTTTTAGCCGGAGTATGGACAAAAAATCTTTTAGCGATTTTTGCATGAAGCTAAGTTAATTAGAGAATTATAATTTTACATATTATTAAAACTCATTTGATATACAAAATATTAACAAATATGATCATTTCTTCTGTGATCTGAATTTCTGTGATCGTAATTCTACAGTTATTATAGACTTGTATTTTAACTCACCACTACCTTCAATGTCCAGTCCAGTCTCAACTTAAAGTTAAATACAATGCTCGGAAATAAAACAAGACAGGAATAATTTTATAATTAATACATTAGTTAATAAATTTTATTATACAAATAGGTTATGTGGGTATTGTTATATACTTAGATAAGTTATATTGTATAAATATAAATTATACATAGTTATATTCAGCATATGGCAATTTATATACATACATTTTAGTATTTAAAATACTAAGTTCATTTATTATACTTAATTTACTTTCAATTAATACAATATCTGCGTTAATAATAACTTAAATAAGTTTACATATATGTATATGTATATTGCAATATTTATTGTAAAAAGACTTATATACACATATATATGTATGTATGTATATATATATTCTGGTATATATATACTCGTATATTGCAGTAACATTTCAAGAAATTTGACAAGTACTTTTTCTATTTTCTTTATAATCAAAGTCAGATGAAAAGAAGGTACACTTATGTATCTATGTACCTATGTATATATGCTTGTATGTATGTATGTATGTAGTGAAAATAAAGATTTAAAGTTTTGATTTATATTTCCAGTATATGCTGTTATATAAATATGTGACATACACATTTACATATATATTTATATACATATGTAGGTGGGTTATCAATAATAATTTAATTTATAAATTATTGTTTTGACTTACTCAACATTTTTTATTGATGTTTCCTATTACAATTACTTTTAATTTATGTATAAGTATATATTTTGTATATGTATATATATCTATAACGGATAAAAAAATGTATAAAAAATCCTAAAAAAAACTCTTTTAAAATAAAGTAATAACTTCTTTAACTTGTGTTATAAAAGACTGGCATGATTTTAATTATATTAAACTCATGTCGGAGTATTGCGATGAGGATAGAATACAAGACTACGCCAAAAGTTTTCGAAAATGTTGTATGGACACATATTCATATGATAAACTATAGTAACAGCCAAGATAACATTTTCTATAATTATTCTAAATAGTTTCAATTCAATAAACTTTTTTATATATTATTTTAAAAAAAATATTTAAAAAAATATTTAAAATAATATTAAAATTGTTGATTATTAAGATATTTCAAACCCTTTGAAGCTATTGAATCTAGAAGAATGCATAGCTATATAAACTCGAAGGTAATTAAGTAAAGATTTATATGTTTGATTTCAGCAAAACACTATATTTTTAACTGTAGTGAATTAGAAATATTGTATTCTCCATTCAGAAGTATAATTTATTGATTATACTACCTTACTTAAGCCTAACCTCTTGATGAATATAAACATAGAAAGATTTTCTCCTAGTAATTGTAGTTAATAATTTATTTTAAATTTTAACCAGCTTTTACTTTCGAAAGGATAGTCATTCTTTACAAAAAAAAAGTCTTACCTTCAATTATATAAATATATAAGTGCGTTTAACGCTTTAAGATAAAAATATATCGAGATACTCCTAAGGTCTTTCTCTTAAAAATACCATTAGCATAATGAATGTAACAAAAGAGAAGAATTTCGCTAGCAGAACAACTAATGCGAGTACACAATATTGCATTATAAATTTTTATCTAACTATTGTATAATATATATAGTATACTGTATCTTTTCCACAAACATCTATCGAAAAGAGCACTGATTGGCATTATCAGGTTTAAAATTAAAAAATTGTCTTTAAGCAGTTTTTGGTGGTAAAAAAATGTTTGATATAAATACAAAAATTTTCAAAATTATTATAAAATGATAGATCAATATTATATTTAATCTGAAAAATTTCTTAATAATAAAAAATAAAAATTAAGCATTTATAAGAATATGTATGTATACATATATATCTCATCAATGGTTACTATAACGTGGGTGTGGCTTTTACCGTCTTAAAGATACAAAAAGAATTTGTGTTAAAAAAAATTATTAGAAAGAAAATTATATTATTTACACCTATTTATATCACAATTTTTTTTTACTAAAAGTAATAGAAGTTAACATATTTAAATAAATATGGCAAAATATTTAAATAATTAATAAAATAATTACTTGAAAACAGGCAGGAAATGAAACTTTATTTTTTGTTTAAACGAGTATATACGCCTACAGCGCACGTAGAAACTCTTTCTGGATTTACGTGTCCCCAAGCTTTATACTGTATGCATTCATATAGAAAGTAGATGTAACAGGAGGCTATAATGAACTTTCAATGAGATATGTTAATGCTGATATTATTCCTAGAATCGCTCTCAATCAAAATAATTCTTGAATAATAATTACAGAGACGAAATAATAGTTTAAGCATAATTCATAAATAAAATAAAAAACTATTCTTCTAGCTATTTTAGATAAAATGGCTTAAAGTTATTATTTTCGCAAAGAATATTGTTATAAACAAAGAATCATTATACTACTTTTACTTTCAAGTAAGTACAAATGAAATAAGTGTACTTCACTATTTGTCCCACTAACTTCTAATACCTACATACCTATATCACACTATGAATGGTTTCAAAACCATTCATAGCAAAAAGAATGGTTTCTCTCATTAATTTATTTGTTTATAGCTTATATCTGCGCATTTATAACTTCTCATTCATACTTGTATAAAGAGGAGTATTAGAAGTATTTCTAGAAAACTAGTAATAGTACTAAGGGAAAAAGGAAGGAAAGGGCTCATAAACCAGATTCGAGATAGCTCGATAACACAGAGCACATTTTTCTATCTATCTACCTACTTATGCTTATATCACACTTGAAAGAGGGAAATGCTTGTGGTAGTAAATGAAACAGTGAATGGTTTGGAAATAGAGATTGGAATTATAGGTGAGTACAGAAAATAATTATCATTAGCAGATATAAATATCAGAATATGTAATGTAATGGACTGTACTTTTTAGCTAATATTTTTGTTACATAAGACTTAATTAAACTATTGAATAAAAAACTCTTTATTGAGTTTTTATTATTACATTTTTAGTCTATATATGTATAATTATTTCTATTTGACGCCTTTTTCAGGGCGACGATGTTATACGTATCGTATACAGATGATTGTAAAATTTGCTTATATATTTTTACAAATTCATGTATATTTAGAGGATATTATTTCTACTTAATGATGTAGTCAAAAATCGCTACAAAAGGCAATTGACTCAAGTAACAGTAAATGTATAAGCATATATTTATTATAGGACCAATTGAATAGATTTGAAAATACGTTATTATTCAGAAAATAAATAAGACACAATTAATAACTTATATAAATAATAAGTGTGAATCAGTACTGAAAAATGTCTCTATTTTTAAAGACATAAAAATTCACAAAAAAACTTTCCAACAACACATTTTTATATTTGTATACAAAGGGCCTTTAAGTTAGGGCTTCATCTCAAGGTATCTGTACATATTATATTTGTATAAGTTATATACAATATTACAAATATTTATATGTCTTAATCCAAAAGTATTTTCAGAAAAATATTATAATTTTCAAAATAAATATTTGTCATTAGAAAGTTTATACAACTGCAGATTAAGATTATTAGCAGCCAAAAATCCCGAATCAAGAATCTAATATGTAAATCTTATCAAAGAAGTTTTTAAAATTTTTCTTATCTAACAAGTTATGCTCCTATATATAAATATAAGCAATATATTATATAATCAACACATAGTTCATACATAGTTCTGCACATATAAGCCTAGATATGGTTTCAATCAGTAAGGCTATTTGTAAACTGCCAACTTGTCGATAATGTTTTAAAACTCGGGTTTAGGGTTGACTTAATTGAAACTTCTATATTCATATATAATATATCAATTTTTTAAATACAACATTAATCCCAACAAATGCAATAACTGAGCAACAGCAGTAAAAAGTGCAAGGATATCAATAAATATTCAAAACGAAATCGGCTGATAAAATCTTGTTTCTATCGTTATCTATGGAATTGAATCCAATTATTTCTATTGTTTGTCTATATATAATGTGTGTAATTACAATTTACTGTCATTTTTCTAACTAAGTACATATGAGTTTATTTGTAAGTATTTATTTATATGCAATGCATGCTAATTATTTGTTCTAGTTAGGTTTTTATTTTGATTGCGACACCATTGAATGCGAGACAACAGAATGCGACAGCATTGATTGGGAGATTCCGGATATTTCTGCATTAAGGTCAGCACTGCAAACTGAATACTCTTCAGGTGTTCGAGAAGGTTCCGCTTCCGTAATTTCAATATCCTGATGATGCTTATTTATGCGATGTTTGGCACTCAGCGCCTATAGATATGTATGTAGAGAATTTACCATTTAAATATATATTCGACAATATAAACATTTTAAATGAACGTACACGCAAATATGTTTTACTTCACTTAAAACTGTGCAAAAAGCTAAAATGGTATAAATCGGATAAGTAATATGGCATGCAAACTAATATATAATGGTATATATTGACTAATAATATATTTCAATACATATTAAGTTAATACATATAATAATAACACATATACGTAAATATTTATGTATAAATTTTTACAATTAAATCTACATAAATGTGATAATATACAAAGTTTCTATGTTATATATTATGAGCCTTAAACATTTTTAACACTTATTTTCTACTATGTTAACAGTATGTAGATTGTATCACGTCTATCACGCCTATCCCTTTAATCATTTTAATATATAATTTTTCCTAAAAATTAGGTTAAGTTGATCTCACCGATTAACTGTGGTATGTTCTCAGTGGTAGTGTCCATAAATCATATTTTTGTAAAGGGTGTCCAAGTTCTAAGCTACATAATTTTAATAGATCCTTTAAGAAACTACATAAATGCTCTTTAATATAGTTAGAAACAGAAGTGATTATTTTGGCGTTATTGAAAAATTCTATATACAAAGTACAAGACGATTTTGGTTCAACACACAATACAAAAATATGCATTTGTTAAAATATATACATTTCAATTACATTTATAAATACAAATTTTATAGTAAACAAATAAAAATATCCTATAAACTTTATAAACTTAAACTTTATATATTAATAGTTATAAAAGCTTTATACAAGCTTTGTAATCTTAATTGATCTATTAATAACTATATGATAATATGTTATCGTATGAGATTTAAATTGATTGCTTTTGCTATAGGTTAAGTTACATTGCTCTGGCTAACTTGACTATAAGCCACACATACTATATATATATCTATTGGTTTTTAGCAACACCAAATAGAATTACAATATATTATTTTTTATATAACATAAAACAGAATTAAAAAGGTTTAATTGAATGAATCGCATGTTCAGGTACTTTTAAATAAAAATTCCCATTTGCTGGTTAGATACATTTACGAGTAATAATATCAGTCTAAATATATTGGAGATCTATGTGGAATTGCCTGAGGTCCCCTGGTTAGTTATGGTAGAAGGTAATTTAGTTTTCGTGATTTCTGTTTAGCGAAGCTTTACATATAATTAAAAAGGGAATCTTCAAAAATTCTAGTAATTCTATTAGTTTATAAATTTGCATTGCCAATATACACATCAACAATGCAATATATGTATATAAAACTGGTAAATTATTATGACAGGCAAATGTCATCTATTTAGATAGATTTAGATTGATTATTTCTTATTGAATATACACAAAAGTGGAAGTTAATGTGGATAAGCAAAAGTCTAAAGTTTTTAGACGGTTATGGGAATTCTAAGGCAACAATCTCAATAAATAGGAAATGCAATAATCATTTTCTTAATTGATATTACAATTAATTGCATTATCATTTACTTATGGCGATTTTTGTCCATTGTACAATATTTTGTAATATACAATATAATGCATTTATTATTTTCGGATTCAGGTTATAGTGCTACTATTTCATTGTTATTATAAATATTTTTTTTGTCATTATTGCTGCAAGTGAAGACTAAAATGAAGAAAAAAGTCATATGATATATTATTTGCCACAAAAGCAAAAGCTGAAAGTAAAACATCTTACTGTTGATATCCTTTATTCTGTATATTTAATTCAATACTATTCTGCATCCTTGAAATAAATACAATAATTCTTTTGATCGAACTTAATAATAATGACCACAACAATCCAATTAATCGTTATTTAAAAAATCGACGTTTAGCGTACATTTCCTATGTCTAGGTTCAGTACAATGTTCATTGTTCCTCTGTATGTGTAGTCCAGAGTCCTATTAGATGACCTAAACAATTCTTAACTAAAATAACGATGGCGAAAATTTAATTTAAAGTAATTTTGTAAAATTAAAAATAGAGACCAGAAATTCGAAAACATTAATTAAATCTGAAAAATCGAATAAAGTACTAAAGAATAAAATATTTAAATTTATTTGCAAATCTATAAATTTTAAATGAAATATATTTAGATTAAAGTATATAATCATAAATCTTTTCTAATTAGTATCTCATTCTATGTTTAGAGTACTATGTATTTTATATTAAATATATTCTGTTATATTGAGTTAGATTCATACCGTAAATGTGCAGTTATTATTATTGTAGTAAATTAGTTAATATTATAGCTTAAATTCTTAAATAACTTTCCTTCTAACTACTTAGTTAATATATGTATATTTGTTCATTTATATAAATGTCTATACATTATATATGTACGAGTATAGAAAGAGATATATAGATTTACTAATACAATTAATTCGAAATTCGACCAAATCTTACCTTGTCTTTGCTGCCCTTTTTCTAATTCAAACATCACAGGCAAAAACAGTAAAAATACATTAATACAAATTACGTTTCAATATACAAGCGCTAAAATTATCATCACAAATAAAAATGGATATTTTTTTAAAAGTTTGAAAGTTTTAACAAAATGAAAAATGAAAAATGAAAAATTATTACAAAAGAAGCTAATGAAAGGCTTTAATTTTCGTTATCAACAACACACGTCTTCAAAACAAAAAAATGGGTTAAAATTCGAAATCCAACAAAACTTGCTACTTTCGGCTGCGAATGATTATAAACTCAAGTGAAAATGATCAGATTATGTACATTCTATAAAAATATAATATATATAATATCGTAGAAGATGTTAATCTATCTCTTCCACTTTTTATTTGCCTTTACTAAGTGATTAAATCCAACATTTCTCCCTATGAAACACCATCAGTCCGATCAGTCAATGATCGATTCATTAGCGCACACTTTGTATCGCTATTACAACAACAATAACAACAAATACTTCAGATCTCCTTCAGATCGTATAGAAATATTGTCTTTAAAATATAATACATAAACAGTGTTGCCAATATTTGGAAATTTTTTTCCCGGTGAAAGTCATTCCAAAAACCTTTAGAATTAAACCTTGTTTCTTTAATATAAATTTTGTATATATAATTTGAATTGCAAATTAATTTTCTTTGTATTAATTTTATTTTCTTTTATATGCTGGACAATTTTTAACTTCGAATGTTTGGTGTTTGCACGCATATCCCTAACAATATTCATTACATCCAGTGTTCAATAGTTTAATACTATAGACATGTTTTTGAAGAAGTGATGATAAATTAAATATATATATATATATATATATATATTGCCATACAGTTTGTGGTAGTGCTGTTCATATTATTCGGATATTTTAAAAACCGAAGCTATTCAATTGTTCGATTAATCGGATACTCCAAATAGTTCGTAAAACTGAAAACGAACATCACTAATTTGGGGTTTGTTTTGGCGTACGTTATGAACACAGTGCGTGTGTCCCGCAGAACATATTGATCATAACATATATATTTAATAATAATTATTTTCTATATATTTTTATTGACAAGGTTTTGCTCACGAAATTGGGAGCCTTGTGTGTAAAATATATACATTATGTAAATGAAAAAAAAATTTTATTTTTAATATTGAAATGCAGATAAAATAATTTTTCGTGCTTGCATGATTCACTTAAAATTTGTTTTGTAACACTTTTCAAATTTTTCCCCTATAAAAGCGTTGTAATTGAGATGTAAAAATGAAATTGTCATATTAATATAATATGTTATTTGAGCTTTGAATCAATTACTATTATAACGTCATTTTTCTAATATTGGAAATTATTATTTGGTTATAACATATATCAGCTTCCTGTTCTTAGCATTGAGATTTTCATTTTTGAATATATTTGTACATCTTTTTATCCCAAAAGAATGTCATTTAGATAACATAGTTCGGGTAATTTTTGAACGAAATATATATAAAATATATTAATACAAATAAGACTTTATGGTTTTAAAATTTTAATTTGAATACAAAGTTTTGAAATGCACTTCATACAATTTGTTTCTCTCTGAGTGTACAGATCTTGTATTCAGTTTAGTTTATATTTATATTTCATCAATGTCATGTTAGTTACTATTTATAAAATACGTATAAAATACATCAAGGAAATTGTTATTGTTGTTACTGTCGTTTTAACGCACTTCTGAAAACTACAATAGAAATGTTATTATATCGTAGTGGAATGATTTTAAACCATAGTTTAAACCATAGCCCAGTTGGTTTTGCAATCTCCCCATTTTAGTTTGATGGGTTAGTTTGGTGCACCTAATGAAACAAAATAGAGTATATCTTACAGTTATTAACTTCCTTTCAGGCAAATATGTTATGCTGAATGTATACTTATTGGTTACTCTTTCTAAAATTATATTAACCGAAATCATTTACTAAGCACTAATACTAATATACAACATGGACTGAATTCATTTCATATCCCCCAAATTTTTATATTGAGTGTTTCATCTGGTACAATATGTATAGAATTAGTTTCTATTTATGCAGTTTAAGCCTGCATAAACTGCATAACTTCAAATCTCTATTTGTTGTTACATTGCTAGTCGAAAATAATTCTAATCTAAGCTTCATTTAGCTTTTTACTTTTAATAAAATAAACTAACAGAAAATAATCTAAAATAGTCTAATAAAATAAAAACTAATAGAAAATAGTTTACGAGTATTATAAAAAAAAGATCCTATGTGATCTAAGATTATATTGATGGGTAGAAATTTATTAAAATTTACAATCTCTAATTTTTTGGGTTTATAATCATTTGCAGCAATTCAAATACAAACAATCCTATTCAAATATATAATTTATATTCATTTCATGTAATGAGTTAAGAAATTCAAATGCGATGGTATATTTTACATTTGAACAGAGAACACAATTCTGCGACACAAGTGCACAGATTTCTTCAATGTCTGAGTGATTTTATATGGCATGTTTGAAACTTACTTGTAATGAAAATCGACGATGGCCTGGCTTTCGTCCACCTCGTCGTTTGCTTATATGGGGATTGTCTTGCCGTAAAGTTTTATTTTTTAAGATTTCAAGTTGCGTATACAGTCTATATAATAAAATATTGCAATTAAATTTGTTACACTCTTCATATTAAAAAGCAAAAAAAAAATGGATTTCTAATTGAAATAATGGATATTCTGCCTTAACCACTGACATTTTCTTCATATCTTCTCAAAGGGAACATGGTCTAAAAATCAGTATACATTAATATTACTAACTGTTTTTTTATTAAATTTAATTTTTTAAATTTTAGAAGCAAAAGATAACTCAAATACTATACATTAGTTCCATAATTTTTTCAATTCTTTCAAATCCACTTAAGTAACGTCGTGATGCGTTAAAGCTCTACCGTTTTTATTTAATCCGTTTATCTATCTATCATTACAGTGAATAGTTTTCTGCATATATTTTTGAAAATAATATTAAACATAAAAAATAAACATGCTTAGATTTATTATGTATTAAAGCTTTTTAAAAAAAGAATAAAAGGAATAAGAGAAGAAGAACAGCATTTGTGCTCTATAAAGAGTCAATTATATCAGTAGTATCATTAAAAAAATAATAGTAAAGTAATATTTTCTAAAAGACTTTAAAAGACATTATTCCAGATATCTTTAACTATAATTTCTCATAAAATATAACAATTTTAAGTTTCTTATAAATAAATGGACAGAAACTTATTTAGATGAACTCTAATAAAATAATTTCCAATTAAATTGTTTATGGTTTGTCCGAAAGTTATATCATTTTCAAATGATCAATTTAAAACTGAGTTCTATGCAATATACCTCTTACAATATTTTCTATTAATGGTTACTTTTTGTAAGTATATTCTTATATGTGACAATTTTTAATATTATATGTAGGTTAGTTAAGATAAAAAAACTGTTAATATTGTAAATATTAAGCACCCAATTCAGATTATATATATGTATGTATACCAAAGAAATTGTGTTCAGCGCTAAAACTAATGATGATTAAAGGATTTTATTAAACTAACCTTTTTAGTTCGGCACGTATATCCTCAGGATTCATTTCAGATATGGTTAGCTCTCCAGTATCAGGATCCCCTAAACAAAGACCAGCATATCCGCCACCCAGGCGTTGTCCAGGATCGTGAGAACCCTTGAAAGCATCCACAGGTAAACGTATTGATAGATCATGGGCAAGGAAACGAACCTGCAAGCTATGAAGATGCAACAAACACCGCAAACCACACAGAAAAACACAAACAATAGGATAACGTAAAACGAAAAAAACACAAAAAAAAAGAAAATTAAATATAACTCAATCTCAAAAGAAATTCTAATTTTGCACAATGCAAGAGAGTAAAATCAGTTTATTATAGAACGAGCATTTAACCTTTATTAAAAGTAAACAAATGCTATATTTAAAGCAGTCATTTTTTGATATACAATATGTTTCGTATCAACGAGGTTTGACTTCGGGAATTGTTTTCTTGATCAAAACACTAAATAAACTTATGGGTCTTGCGGGTCTATTATCAGTATTTAGATATATACAGGATATCGAAAGAAAATCCACTAAAAAAACATGCAATCATGAGACATAATATATTTAACACGGTTCATTGGAATAACTTAAGTCGTATACAATGCAAAGTCATATACAATAAAAATCTCAAAAAATTTTAAAAGAAGTCACAGTATTCATAATAATGAAAGAAAATTTTTTTAAAATCTTATATTTGAACCACCATAACTCTTGAACTAATAAAAATAGAATAATCATTTAAGTATCACGTTGCAAAATATCACTCAAAATAAGCTATATATGTTATTTTTTGACTGTATGTTTTTTTTAGTAAAATTTACTTTTTAAACCGTGGGTAAATCGGAGTAAATACTAAAAATAAATCCAACTCCCATGGGATTTTTTTAGTTTCATGGGCCAAGCAACAACATCTCGAAGGTAAAGCACGTTAGTGCCAAACACACTGTTTATACATGTTTGTTAGAGCTTAATCTTTCTATAATACATTAAATAATTTTTTTACAATAATTGATTTACAATAGCACTGGATATCGAAACATTTGACTATGTTAAAGTTCAATTAGTATGATAAATAGACTTTAAAAATATTAAAGTGAAAAATATTTAATAATTTTTTCAAAGCTTTAGTGTTATTAAATATAAATAAATTATATAGATGTCGAAATTTGTACAAATTGTTCACAATTATTAAAAAGAACTTTCTTGTACAAATTCTCTTCTGAGAAAACTTCTCTTTTCTGAGTTTAGTCTCACTTATGAAAATTGAGAGCGTAAGTAAGAATTTGATTCTCAATATTTTTCTGAATTCGGTAATAGAAATCAAGGCAACAAAAAACTTTATTGAAAAGTTCTCTCTCAAATCCGTTTAGAAATTAGATCATTTCAGTACAAGAAATCTAAAATTTTATGATCAAATATTTTTAGGGCTAAATATCTATATGATTTATTATCTTTGATGTTGATATGTTCTGATTAATAAATACATATTTATCAAATTTTTAGTCTAAAAATCAGACCGAGAAGAGCACTGATGCACTGATGCACTGATAGTGCATCACTTTTTAAATAGAGTGCTTGCAATTTGCAAGAATTCCTATTTCTTGCCTTTGTAATCCGGTTAAATGCCCTATGTTCCATGAGACGCTATAACGTGACAACTGATTTTACTTATGTGCTCAGGAAGAAAAAATTGAATACATTTAAAAAGTAAAACAAAAAAAATTTCTAATATAGTATACATACGATCTATTTTTCTAATTAGTTTACTGTAAAGGTTCAGAGCAATGTAAGGAAGATTTAAGAATAATTTTAATTTTAATTTAAGTTTAGTTCATTTCAATTTCTCTAATCTCAATTACATTCATTATGTAAAGAAATATTGTGTCTGCAGATAGTATAGGGTTATAATAGAATAATTTTCATATTGGAAACCGAATTTTTAACTGAACTAAGATTCATGCGTATGTAATAAGAAAATACTTTTAAAAAAAAAAGCAAATGAAGTATGGAAAACGAAAAAAATATTAGATGAAGAGAAAAAATCTGTATTAACAAAACAAAACAACACTTTTTCTAAATTTTCCATGCATAGAAACACTCAATATTTAAGTTAAGAACACAGTGAAGATATGATAGATGATAGACTATAGACTATAGATGACCATACAAAAGACAATATATTTAACATAATCGAAAATTGCGAAAATTAAATCAGAACGGCAGCTTGAAGCGAATGAGTTTAAAATTGGACAAAACTATGATTAAACGATCCTTACATGTGTACAAGTGAGCATTGATCTATGGAGCATGCAAAGTATATTATCTTTAAGAACTCTTTTCAACATCGAGATATTTATGAGAATTGGAAGCTACAAACATACTGCTGATTTGCTGGCTGAGAAAAATCGTAAGATTTTACAAATTTATAGAACATCTATTATAAATATCTGCTATAAAATAGATACCAACGTTGGGTAATTGACATTCATAACTAACATTGTATATATGGATTTAAATTATGTTGTGTTATCATAATTTCTTCATTTACTAATTTTAACTAAAACACTCCATAAGGACTATAGATCAAATGCATATGCTAATAAAAACAATACAAAATATTAACTATAGCTTAACCGAAGCTTCAATACCCCTCAAGTGAACATCGCTGAATAGATTTATTTCGTTTCGCTGATCAGAAAATATGTGTTTTATGTGATATCTAAAATCTTATGCATAGTGATACAACCATCTTGACAATTCTTATAACATATACAAATCAGACTAACAGACTAATTTTAAAATCTCATACAGACAGCTTCATACAACACTGGTGGAATATAGTAAATAGTATAATATTCCTTCATTTCGAAAAATTTTTAAAATTTTAATATATTTTATAAAAATTATGTAAAATTCTCCACTAAAGAATACGGAAATTCGAAAGTGAGAAGTGAGCGTAATATTTGAGTAATGAAATTTATTTAAAACACAGTACTCATTGTTATCTTTAAAATATGAATAAAAAGAACTTTGTAATGGTAATTTTAAGCATATTTAAACATATTATTTTCTTCACAAAAAAGGCATTTTATTATAAAATAAGTATAATTACAATTATTTTACCTTTTTACTCAAATACTTTCTTAAAATTTTTAACAATATGATCCTATCAATTTCTAGAATTTGTCTAAAGATTGCTAAAATTCCTCCTGTGCTTGTTTAGTATATAATAATTATAGACTAGTCATAGTCAAAGTAAGAAAAAATAGCATAAAGATACTACTTCAGCTAATCATATGATTTAAGAGAAAGACTTAAATCTTAATACATAATCATAAACATGTGCTACTCATATAAGATAATTCATTCTATGCAAAGTATAACAAACTTATTGACGCACATTTAGAGAGTTTATGAGACTGTACCAAAGATGATAGAATTAATTAATTTATAACAGAGGTAAGAAATAACGTATACACTGGTCTACTATCGTATTTAATATTGTGTTAAGTTTTTATATATTTAATAACCATTAAAAATAAAAGTGTGACATAGATGAATACAGAGAATACTATTACAAATTTAACAAACACATAATATATCCTGGTATATAGATTAATATGTATAAGCGATTAAACGAGTTAATATATTTAGATGAAATTAAATAATCCAAAATTATGTAGACCTAAAACATTCTTACCTTTTTCTTCGTTTTCCACTTACAGAAGTAGAGATGTTAGAAAAACAAAAATTTCACTAAACTTATTTTCTTCTTGATTCAGAAACAATAAAGTATAACAGAACAACATATATCCGTCATGAAATTTGGTAATCGTTTATTATTTTTTAGTGAATTCGAATCTGACACACAAAATACACAACTTCTTTTATTATTTAAATGAATTTTTAATTTTTGAATAAACTACATGGGCGATATAGTATTGTTGAGCATAAACCATAGTCGACCACAGTCTAGTCAAGAGACTAGAAGAATCAAATTTTAAAATTTGCAATAATCTAATTAAATATATTGAAAAATTATTCTAACATTGAATTTATCAGTAATTAGTATAGTGGCGTAGGCAGTATTAAAAGTGTGAGCAATAAGATATTTTTAAAGAAGCCAATGGGAAAGCAAAAGGTATAGAGATTAATGTAACAACTCTCACTTAAAACGATAATCAATATTAACTGTAAATTGAGAATTAACCCACGTGAATTGTGAAAACTGAAACGAAATAAACTGGATATACTTGTTCACCTTGTTCCTTCATTTCTCTTCGCTATACTACTGCCAAGAGGGGCAAGATTTTATAACTTTCTACCACAGAATTATCACTTTACTTAAAAACTTAAAATCAAGTGTTTATACTAATCAAAATTTTGACTAGTAAATACAGGTGTACAATTTACAGTATTAAATTGCGAATTCTTCGATTCGCAATTCTTCTCATAATAACTTTCTTTTGCAATTTTTAAATGATCAATAGGAGAGGACATCTCAATTATCACTCTAAATAGGGTCACCATTTTTGATGAAGAGCAGACTAATAGGGAAATAATAAATACTTAGCGGGGATTATATATTGATATATCTTCAAAATTGAAATGGTTTATCGAATTTTGAATAAATAAATGAATGTTGTGCTACTCCTATTATTTAAAAAATTTTTAAAATTGTAAGTACTGTAAAATTGTATTATACATTCCATTATAAACATAAATTTCACATAAATTTGCAAAAGCCATGATTTTCAAAACTACTTTTAAAATGGTTATAAATCTTCAGAAATACATGAAACTAAGATTACTATATTTTATTTCAATTACTCTAGACTTGTTAGGTGGTGATGGGTGTGCACTGTGATGAAGAATAAAAAATATAAATGAATAAGATTGTTACTATTACTGAAACAGCACAGAACATGCTGAGCTATATATATATATATATATATATAAATATGTTAATATATATATAATAATCTAATAAACTATAACGTTAAACAAAAAAAAACATGAAATGAAATAAAATATGAATCCAGCACTTAAAGCAACTTCATAGCTCGACAATAAAATGTTATATACATATAAATATAATGATTTTCCTGACATATTTTTTATTTACTATATCATAAACATTAAATAAAATACATAAAAAATTAATATTCAAGAAAAATTTATTCAAATAAAAAACACAAAAGACAGTTTCCATCGTTTGACGTATTACTCAAAACCTGACTTTAATCTCAATATCAGTAATTGGATTTACTTATTTGTATATTTCTGGTACCTTTCTCAATATCGTTAATATCTTAGTTGTAATTATCAATAAAATCAATAGATTAAAAGTAAAAATATTTAAAAAGAAATTCCATTCTGCGCTATCGCTTATCGTTACTAGTTAATAGACTCCGTTCAAACATTTACCTGCTTATGCTGGTACCATAATTTTGGAATGAAAATAAGGCCAAGTGCAATTGTGTTAGTAAGTTGTGAACGCAAAAATAAAGCTAATAGAATTGTACCCGGGTTCATTTGCGGTAAATAAAAATAACGCATTGCATAAAATGTACATGAAATAATGAATTCCAAGAACAAAGTTGCCGCAAGAAATTGCCTCTCCTAGTAAAAAAAAAATCATTAGCATATGAAATTACTAATGTAAATAACAATGATATACTTTGAACTGTGTATTGGCATTTCGGGTAGCAAAAGATAAATTGAGTCCGAAGCACAATATAATCACCTCACTCGCCTGTGTGACATACTCCCATTTCAGTGGTTTGCAAGTGTTAGTCCGTTTTTCACGTAAGCTTTCTAAATGTCCAGCTTCTAAAAGATCCATTGATGAAGCGGTAAAAGCTGTCATATAACAAATGACCGCAAATACCATTGTGCTTAGATATTTAAGCAAATCAACATCCCGCAACACCCACCGATGAGCCTTACGTGTACGAAACTCGACTAAATGTCGATACAATTTAAGTATGATTGCCCCGTAGCATGTGATGAAACCAAGTTCGCGAAGCCACGGCTCAAGCAGGCAACGTTCCGTGGAGGCAGGAAAGAAATGGACGGCAACCTGTAGAAAACATATTTTAAAATAATCAAATAATCTCTTCTATATATAAATATTGTTATATTATATATGGTATACTGCATAGTAATAATATGTGTTATACTAATGTGTTCGCATATATATATTTAAGTGTAACAATAAAATAATATATGTAAATCAAACATACCGATAAATAAAGTATTATTATTCCTAAGAGTATGGTTTCTAAAACAGTCCACATGCCTGAAGCGATTGCCTATATTAAAATCACAGATTAAATAAACAGATTCATATAAACACCATTTAATTAATATTAATTAAAAGATTTGTATTTACCTTGCATTTTCGTTGTCGAAACACTATTACACTCAATACAATACAGCACAGTATGCATGCACCTAACACAGATCCCACAGACACTTTCAACAAATTTTCCATGGACACAGTCTCCTGAGGAGATGCAAGTAAACATGTGCCATGTTGATCGCAGTGTGTACAACTGCCTGGACAGCGCACGCAAGAATAATTATCAAATCCTTCAGACATTTCCACAATGTCTCCTCGAAAACCTTGTAGTGTGGAATTTGGCAAATAGTGATACTCAAGACATAAACAAGTATAAACATCACGAGGAGGTAAAGGTTTATTTTCAGTTACGAGGCAGAATGTTGTATTACGATCGCAGCTATAAAGCAAATTCAATGCGGCATAAGATAAACGACAAACTTATTTAACAAATTTAAAGGATAAACTAATAAAATTAACTCACCCATGGCGTCTACCGAAAATTTCTTCCAGCTCATCATTGCATACATTCTCGTCTGCTGCTGTAAAAGCTGCAGCAACAATTCTAGACAAATAAAAGTTAATTAGATTTTGTTAAAATTTTTATATTTTTATATTCTTTGTCTATTACTTAATTTTTGAGTCGGTAAAAGAAATGCGAAACGGCCACAGCCAACGTCCTTTTAGCAAATTACAGTCTCTAAATGGTGCTCCCCATTTCGGTGTACTGTCAGTACTATTCCATGCGTAACCTAATTCACGCCAATAAGAGCCAAGAAATGCTTTGTTATGTGATTGTTCGGGGGGTATCTAAAAAAAACCATAGTAATAAAACTGTAAAGGTGACTAATATTGTTACTTACAGTTACATTGTCTCGGAACTTGACCACAACCGTATGTATACTAGGAGCAGCAATAGCGAATGCAAGTAAGTTATCATCTTCATTAAGAGCATAGCTGGCGATTCCATTTGCGCGACGCCGTACTTCGTCTCGTATTTCATCAGTAATAACTTGTTGTGCTTGGGGTACTGAATCAGGAAATTTGGTGGTCAAAAATTCAGTAAATTGTCTAGCAGCGTCTTCAGTAATATCGGTAAAATCGAATAACTATAACATATATGAAAGTGTTTAAATTAACTTAAACATACGAAGAAAGATTCTTCAATTTAAAACTGTTTAAAAATTAGCAAGTAGTACACAACTATTGTACATTCTATACCAGTAAATAAATCTTACCGGTGCTGCAGGTATTATGTCTAAAACTTTACTTTCGCATTCTTCATCTGGTGCCAAAGTTGTTGTTGTAGTGGTGTCTGATGAAACACTTCTTTTTGCCGCGCTTTTACTTCGATGTTGCTTATGAGAACTCTGCTGCTGATAATGTTTATGGAATATGGATTCTTGTGCTTCAAACAGATCCAATCCACCATTAAATGCCTCATCACTTTTAATTTTCTTTTTGATTTCGTTTTCTTGAATAATTGATGGAGTTTCTGTTTGATATTGAAAAAATGAATCAAACGCCTCCCTTTGCATAATACCATCAACAGTTAAAGTATTTGATGCGTCTACTAAAAAAAAAAACAAACTGTTAAATTATGAATTAAATATTAAAGATAAAAGAAATGAGAATTTGAGAGGGTGTGGAGTGAAAAGGAGGAGATTGTGACATAGATTGCAATGAAATGAAATTGTATACAAACTGATTTAAGATTTCTGTATTGATCCAGCACCTACTAAGTCTTTGCTTCAGTACCATTCCCAAAGTTTGACAAATGACCATTCCCTTTGAAATTTATCCACTCACGTAAAGGATGAATAAAAGAGATATGCATTGGAATAGTAAATCATTTCGTTGCAATGCGTGGTCAAGCGGAATAAAGGAGTAGCGCTGGGAACAGAGTAGGAGACGTAGACCATTTTGAACTAATATATCATTATCATTACTTTCTTTATCTTCTGCAGAAGTAAAGGATGATAATACTACAAGTCTATATCAATTAGTCACATTTGTTTGTTCGTATTTGATGCAATTGGTAGAACCGTTTAAGGGTAATTCATTAAGTCATTATACATAAATAATTCGATAAGACCAGTAACAAGTAATGTAACCAGTAACAAGTAATGAGACTAACATGTAAGGTATAAATATGTATATATGTACATAAAAAAATCTTCCTAACTAATACAAAGGGAGTGCACAATTAATGATTTCGTGATATGTTATAAAAGTTGTTATACTCACCATTTGACTTTGAGTTGGGTATAGCTGTAGCTTTAATCGGCGTTACCGATACACTAGCTATAATAGCTATAAGACATATCCATTTCAGTCCTTCCAGAACTAAACGATATTGGTTTGGCGTTTTGTTACTTTTTACACATTTTATTAAGGTTTTTACTGTTATTAAGTTTATGAATGTTAAAATTATATTACAAAGACCACTACATGACCACGAGGATATTTTTTGGTTTCTGGCATTATTGAATTTATAACTACATCTGTTCAGAAAATTCGTTACAGGATGCTCGAAAGGATTTCGTTTTATATGTGTTGCTTTTTTTCTATTTACAAATATTGATTTGAACTTTCGTTTTTTATGTTTAAGTCCTTGCAAAAAAAGACTGCTTTCATTTTTGATTTTAGGCTGTAGTAGATGTTGGTGGTGCTGTTGCTGGTGGCATTTGATTTTCAAGTACGTCCCATGTGTTCTCTGTTCTGAAGTCATGTGAGATTCTATTGTCGACATCACTTTAAGAAAACAGTTCATAGACATCTTAGTTAAAGCTGTGATCAAATTTGTTTTTGCAACTCGCAGCTAACCTCTGCAATATTAATAGAAACTATTTACAAAGTTATAATATTGATTTTGGGATTTTAAAAGTCTAGTAGTTAAGTAGTTTAATAGCAAATTATACCTTAAGCTTCAAATTAAAATGATGTGATAGTGAAGCACAGAAATTAATAATGTGTTTCCGTGCTGATAACTTAGTAAGTTTTAGTTGAGATCAGAAAACATGTACATATTTCAATAATATTGATCACATTCTTGCATACACTAAATGTAAGAAAAGTGTAAGAAAATGGTCCACTATAGGAAATATTTTAAGACAACAGAAAAACCGTGAAAGTGTTTAAAAAACTCGAGCATTCACTGAACAAAGCTAGACTAAAATAAGCAAAAAAAGACTGAAGTTATCTATTGATTATAAGACCGTGAGTAGAATGCAATTGAATCTACCTTTTCATTAAGGAAACTTCTATCTTTAGCGCACAGCGATGTAATAACATAGCACTATTCCTTCTTATAATAGTGTTGAATCAGATTATTATTAATATCGTTTCGATTTCACTTACAACTTTGCTGAAGGCGGGACGGATTTCAATATAGCAATTGAAACAGATGTCTTAATAATACAATAAAACAATAGTATCCAAACGAAGTTTCGATGGGTGTTACCTGGACCTGTCAAGGGTGTATCGATAATGATTAAATAAAGGTACTGTCACATAGAAAAACTTTTACCAAAAAAGAATAAACTTATTCTAGAACTAGAAATTATTGATACTAACATAAGCAAAACCAATAAATAAAATCTTTAATTTTAAAGAATAAAGAGATGTAAGTTAATTTACTCTAGAAATCTCGTAATATGTCCTTATCGAATCGTGCGCAA
Source organism: Teleopsis dalmanni (assembly GCF_002237135.1). NCBI lineage: Eukaryota > Metazoa > Arthropoda > Insecta > Diptera > Diopsidae > Teleopsis > Teleopsis dalmanni. Next base: position 12,167,355 of record NC_051848.1, read on the forward strand.
CGATGATGTAAATAGTGAAATATTTTGAAATTAGATTACTTCGCAATTCTAATAGCTTATGCTTAATAAACGTCTCCCATATTGATCCTCAAAATCTCTAATGATTAGGTCAACAAAACAAAAAAGATATACACCAAAGTTGGAAACGCTGACAAAAATGCAACAAAATAACTCTGCTGAAATGCCATAATAAAATAGCAATAAACAACGATTCTTATTCCTAAACTTCTTAGCAACAAGTCTTCTTATAAAAACTATGATTGCGTGTAGTCTGACTACTTATTGAGATGTTTTGAATGTTCATTCGTAAACGAATCCTTACTCAATTTAAGCGAGCCTGTAAAATAGAGTTTTAGTCTGAATTTCTTTTTGTGATTTAATCATGATGGACTACATTTACTTGAAAATTTTTATACATAAGCTGCGCTTAATAGTGCGTGTGTAAAAAAACACAGAGTGAAGAAAAAACAAGAAAGTAAGTGTTTACTCACTTTTAAAGATTAAGCTTAGTGGTGAAAATCCCACAACTGATTAAGTGGTCACAATCTTTGTAAATCAAAAAAATCAATAGAAACAAGTACAAATCGTTGTTCGTCATTTGTGTGACTTAGGGAAGACTGTGATAAAGCGACTGTGATAAAGCGACTGTGATAATCGTAAATGCGACAACTAAACTGGCAACATAACATTGTTTGGCAATGCTAAAATATGTTACTTATTTTTATTCAAATAAGTAGAGTTTCAAATATTATTTGAGCAGATAGAAGATGAAACCATTTTAATGTTCGAATATGCTTGCACTTGCGCTTTTAACTCGAAACCATTCAAAAATGTTTGAAAGCTACATTATGTTCGATCATTTACTGTCATAAATCATTTTACATAAATTGCAATTTATATAAAACACAACAAAACTATCATAAAAGATTTCGGAGAAGTTTGTATGTTTAACTCGAACAGCTCGAACATTTCCGAACAATTAAAGTCGGTCCAATTGTTCGACTGGCTAGACTTTACAAGATTTCTTTTGCGATTACAAAGAGTACGTATTATTTTTGATTATTGTATTATTATTATTATTATATTATCGTATTATATTATTATCTGGGGGGGGCCCGCGTGCCCTCTGGGAGCGAGTACACAAGGCAACGTGTCTGATTGCATTTAACATGGAAAATGCCAGCGCAATCCTTGTTGTCCTCAATCCAAGTTGTCGCACAGCCTCCTCGTGGCACCCCTGGATAGTTACCTGGCACCCGCTGGGTAATGAACTAATAGTGCGTACGGCGAGTCCTATCCCCAGGACTTTAAATTTGGGTTGTGCACAGGGTTTGGTACCCGTCACGTAAAATCAACCACCAATGAAGGACGCAAGAATGCCTCGGAACTGGAAACCGAATAACGTTGACGACCAATGCAAACGATTAAAGGACTATGATTTACGGATATGCACCTGGAATGTCCGGACCCTCTATAGGGAAGGTGCCTCTATCCAACTGGCGGAAGCCCTCAATAAATGTAAGGCACCGTCACCGCCATCCAGGAAATGCGATGGATAGGACAAGGCTGCTCTAAAAGAGCAAACTGTGATGTATACTACAGCTGCCATGCAAATCGACGTGAATTTGGATGCGGTTTTGTGGTAAGCAAGAGACTATCAAAATTAGTCCAGCGATTCACACCGGTGAACGAAAGGCTTGCCACACTCCGTATCAAGGCAAAATTTTTTAACATCACGTTAATTTGCGCTCACGCGCCGACAGAAGAAAAGGACGACTTGACCAAAGATACATTCTACGCGAGACTCGAGGAAATTTATGACCGCAGTCCCGCCCACGACGTTAAAATTGTTCTCGGGGATTTTAATGCAAAGGTTGGAAGAGAAGAAGTCTTTGGTCCAACTGTCGGAAAATTTAGCCTCCATGAATCAACCTCCAACAACGGTCTAAGGCTAATTGATTTCGCTGCGGCGCGAAATATGGTAGTATGTAGCACCAGATTCCCACACCGTGATATTCACAAGGCAACGTGGCTGTCTCCCGATCAAGCAACACGAAACCAGATTGATCACTTCGTGATTGACGCAAGGCACGCTTCTAGTGTGCTGGACGTACGTTCATTTCGTGGTCCAAATATCGACTCAGATCACTACCTTGTCGCAGCCAAGGTACGCATGCGGCTTAGTACCGCCAACAACGTACGCTCCAATGTTCAGAAAAAATTAGACGTTAATAAGCTGCGATCACGAGAGACAGCCGAAGCCTTCGCCGCTCAGCTCTCTAGCCGATTAAACAACCAACCCTCCCGTTCCGATAATGCCGGTAGACAGTGGGGACATATCTCTCACTCCCTACGCACAACAGCGGAAGATGTCCTTGGTTTCCAACGTCCCCCACGGCGAAACCAATGGTACGACGAAGAGTGTCGCCAAGCTACTGCTGCGAAGAACGCGGCCTATAAAAGGACCCTGCAGTCAGCAGCAACGCGAACCGTGCATGAACAATATCGGGAGATGAGGAAGGTAGAGAGGTGCCTATTCAGACGGAAGAAACGAGATCAAGAAAGGCGCGAGCGAGAGGAAATCGAGGTGTGTAGAAATAGGAATGATGCCCGTAAATTTTATCAAAAAATCAACCGTCTGACTCAAGGCTTTAAGCCTGGTGCATCAACCTGTAAGGACGAAAATGGTAATCTGGTTACAGATACGCAGAATGTACTGAAAGTATGGAAGGAGCATTTCTCCAAACTACTATCTGGCGATGATAACATCAACTCTGCCATTGAAGAAATGCCCTCTGTATCCCCAATCGAAAATGATGACGTTGAAATTCCACCACCTAGCCATAACGAAGTGCGTGTTGCTATACAGCGACTTAAGAACAACAAAGCGGCAGGCGCAGATGGCCTGCCTGCTGAATTGTTCAAGGCCGGCGGCGATATGCTGATAGGGTGCATGCATCAGCTTATCTGCAGAATATGGTTAGATGAAAGTATGCCCAGCGATTGGAATCTCAGTAGCCTTTGTCCTGTCTTGAAAAAAGGTGACCCGACGATTTGCGCCAACTATCGCGGGATTAGCCTGATACCTGTCGCGTACAAGGTTCTTTCAACTGTACTGTGTGAAAGGTTGAAGCCACATGCCAACTCACTGATTGGACCTTATCAGTGCGGCTTTCGACCTGGTCGCTCCACCATTGATCAGATATTCACACTGCGACAAATCCTGGAAAAAGCCCACGAACATAACATCGATACTCATCACCTTTTTGTCGATTATAAAGCAGCTTTCGATAGCCCCATTAGGGATCGCGTTTACGCCGCAATGTCTGAGCTCGGTATCCCTGCAAAATTAATTCGGCTTTGCAGAATGACGCTGAGTAATACCCGTAGCTCCGTCAAGGTAGGATCGAGTCTCTCTGAACCTTTTGATACCGTGCGAGGCTTCAGACAAGGTGACCCCTTATCATGTGACCTCTTCAATTTCGTCATGGAAGTGATCATGCGCAGGGCAGGTGTTCATCGTAATGGAACAATATTCTACAAATGTGTCCAGCTCCTTGCTTACGCCGACGACATTGACATCATTGGGCGTAGCAAGCGTGATGTTACAGCTGCTTTTGCTGCTATCGAAAAGGAATCTGCAAGAATGGGTTTAGCGGTGAATGAGGGAAAAACGAAGTATATGTCGGCTACTGGTAGAAATGTGCGTCGCTCGGACACCGGGCTAGTGGCTGGCGACTATACTTTCGAATCTGTCAAGGATTTCATCTACCTTGGCACCGCTGTAACGAATACAAATGATGTCAGTCTGGAGATCAGACGAAGAATCACCATTGCTAATAGGTGCTACTATGAGCTCAATAGGCAATTGGTATGTAGAGCTCTCTCTCGACAAACAAAACTTACGCTCTATAGGTCGCTCATCCTCCCTGTGCTTCTGTATGGCGCAGAAGCATGGACGTTATCCCAGAATGATGAAGCAGCACTGGGAGTGTTCGAGAGAAAAGTTCTTCGTAAGATCTTTGGTCCTCTACGAGTTGGCGACGACTACCGCATTAGAATGAACCACGAGCTGTACGAGCTTTATCACGACATTGACGTAATTCAGCGCATTAACATCCAGCGGCTTCGCTGGCTTGGTCATGTCGTGAGAATGGATGAAGACGCTCCGGCGAAAAAGGTGTTTGAAGCAGTAGTTGGCGGAAGAAGACGTAAAGGTAGACCGTGTCTCCGGTGGAGTGATCAAGTTGAGGGAGCACTAACTGGACTTGATATACGAGACTGGAGAAGGCGCGCACGCAGCAGAGGCGCCTGGGGAGACATGCTGCGTCAGGCCGAAACTCGGTAACGGGTTGTTATGGCCACATAAGTAAGTAAGTAAGTAAGTAAGTATTATCTGCGAACAAGAATTTGTATGTGTTCATTAGGACGGAAAAATTAGGAGTGTATGCAAAAATCTTAACAAAGCTTAGCGGCTGTTGATGCTAGTAATATTATATAATATGAGATCTAGAACATATACTAAAGAATTATTACAAAAAATGTTACAACAAAAATTTATTTTATATTTTTTTCATATTCATTTTTTTATACCCAAATACCCGTCATCAGTGGTCTTGGAAATACGTTTTGTATTTAACTATTCGTAAATAATTTTTTGAGACTGCAAGTACCAGGAATCGAACTCGTGTCCTGCCAAATTTGAATGTTATAGAATATTATAAAGTATGATTTTTATATGTTCATAAAATAAACAAGAAGTAATAAATAAAAGAATGTTCCATTTTATTTTGAAATTTTTAATTAAAAGGATTATTACACCTGACTGTTTTTAACATCGAAGCAAACTATAATTATTGCTGTGTTTCTACCCGAAGTGCTATAGTCATAAAAGAAACTGATCTTATCTTGTATTATACAATAAAAATATTACAGTTGTTTGATTGAGATAACAGATAAAAGATAAGAGATAATAGATAACAGATAAGAGAAGCCAAACCAATACTACTTATTAACACCAAAAATATATATAAAGAATCAACTTCGAATTAAGTAAATGGGACACACCTTCTGCTTGTTATTTTTCTGTATTGTAAGCAAATAATGATTTAAAAATGATTTAATTTTCGCCCATCACTATTGGTGCAATACTATAACCAAGGATAGAAAGAGATACTGGCACAAATAAATATTTAATTTTCAGCCCAACGACCTGCCAGTTTATTGACTATTCTGAGTATTCTGAGCATAGGCAGCTTACAGCTGATGCTTTATATCCTGTTTAACACAATTCACAATTCGCAGCTATAATCAATTTCATTAGATTTCGCCATAGAAACTAGGTAAGCATTGCTTGCGTGCCATTGGAAAATACACGCCACGCGATTGCCCATGTGCTTCTCATTTCAACATTATTCACATTTTAAAAAACGTTCCTACATAAAACACATTAACACCGTTGGAAGCATCCCTTAAAAATAATAGTTTATATATAGTGAAATAGTGAAGTGTAAAGGCAGAACATACACGCACGCACAAGGCAAACAGCCAACAAAACTGAAACCAAATTAAAAACATAAACTTTTTCATTTAGCAATTACGGCAAATTAATAGTTGAAATTCAGGCAAAAGTGGTGCTTTCGGTGCTGGGACTTGGGTTGGGATAAAATGCCAGCGGGACGATACGCTTAGCTGAAAGAAGATAGTCCGTCCGATTACAGAGGAAAACTATTATAAAACGCAACTATTTTATTGATTGTGACTTTTTAATAACACACAATTTTAAATTGCACATATTACTTTTGTTAATTGAAGTTGTTTTTTTACTTCTCTTCAAGCTTCAAGTTCTCTTTGGCTCGCTGACAGCCAACATTTTGTGCTGTGCAGCAGAATGAGGATATGGATACGAAAGCTAAGAAAACGAATGAGTATGTGACTCCACACGTTAAACACCTTAAATTTTTTCATTAAATAATTTGAATCTGTTCATCCTTGCACAATTGTAAAAAATATCCAATATCCAATTTTAAATGCGTTGGATTCAAGTAATTCTTATTTATTTGGAATCACAGTTTATACGTTTTGACACAATACATTGAAAAAAAAAATAATACTTTTCGCTTCACTTTACCGCCTTTTTTCATTACTCAGACTGAACTTTACACTCATGTATCCTTAACTAAACTAAAATACGATTATTTGTGGATAACAACACTCTCCTTTGGTTATTTTTGAAAACAACCCCTAACTACGGAAATGTACAACTTGAAAGCTTCCAGCCTTACTTCATGCGTACATACATACATCAAACATCTAAATGCAGGGAAAGCTCTTTAGTTTCCTTATTTAATAGTTTTAATTGTTGCTTCCTTGAGTGCTTCTATGCTTCTATGCTTCTTACGCATTCCTCGCTGTGCTTATGCTGTGCTTTCGTTCTTAATTTCATAAATTTTAAATTTCTGAATAGCTTCATCATCACATATTTTTTCCCTACATCCTGTTTCTTATTGAAAGATAATAATATATATAATATAAACATAAATATACAATATTATAATATAAAATATAAAAATAAATATATATACTATTTATAATATTTATATAAATATAAATATAAAAATAAAAATATATATTTTTTTTGAACAAAAATAAAACATATATTTTTTTAAGAAATTCTATCATTTTATGGAATGATAAAATTCTTCTTCTTCTTTATTAAAGGATTAAATCCTGTTTTGTCACAACAATTGAATCGGACATATTTATGTGAAATGATGACATATCAAATTATTATGTTTCCGTAGAACCTGACGTCCAGCATTCACGCCATTCACGCTGTTGGTTGGTTTCTATACCATTGCAATCTTGGCCAGGCAATGATTTTTCATTCTTTCAACATACAGATTCCACTCCTTCCGTCCTCGCCTACTCCATTTAATTATGTCCGACACCTTGCAGATTCGCCTAATGATGTCATTGCTCATTCGGTCCTTACGGCTAAAGCCAGTTATCGAGTGCAAAATGTGCATTTCAGTTTTGGATATAGCATATTCGGTGGTTTTTATATCGGCACTTGTTTCAATGGCATATGTCTATATAGGTCTAACGCACGTTTTATATATCCGGACTTTTCCCTAAGCGAGCCGATAAAATTAAAGATAGAAATGATAATACAATCATACGTCAGGCTGTTATTTAAGTGCCATAATCTGAAGTACGCCTACAAATTAAAAAAAAAAACCTGTTTAACACACAGACTATAAAGTTTAACAATGTGCTTTTTAGTAGCACTGATATTATTATTGGGTTAGTGTAATCTACCTTTAAAATATATGGACAATAATTCCTGAGTAAAATTTCGAAAGCAGATTACAGCTCAATAATAATAATAAAAAATAATTACAACTCAAAAACTAGATTTAATATTTGAATATTTTTTAAAAATTTTAAATTTTAAATTTTTTTCGCATGTTATCTTATATATGTATGTTATGTAGAAAATTCGTCAGACATATTGATAGGACTTCCTTCATTGTCTTTTCTTCTTGTTTACAGCTTCTGCAATTCTGGGTTAAAGGGTTGCCAAATTTTTTAGATAGCCACTGCAATAATACAGAATTTTCAAATGAAACTATTAAAAATCTTGTTAGCAACTTTTTCAAGTTCTTATGAAAATCAAAATTCAAAATAAATTATTTTAATATACATCAAAATGAAATTAATATTTATCAACAATAAATTTATACTTTTTACAATATCTAGACTACAACTGATTTTAGCAGTCATATATGTAATAATTTCAATTGAAAAAAAACCAGGGTCAAACGAGAGCTTAAAGTTTCAATAAAGCTTTTTCAGTTATTTGTGTTAAGTGCCTTCACGTCGTTTAGTACTCTGAAGATTCTTTTCTTATAAATATATGTGGCCTATCCAGTCGTATTTGCACGTTTTGTCACCTGCTTTTACACTCATCTAGTTTATTGTTTTCTACAATAATTATTCCAATATTAATCCATGTTCTTAGAATATTACTTAAATATTTAATAACAAATTCACATTAGTTTCGTATTAGTTTCTGCTATGATAAACCATGTTGATAAGCCTGAAGTATATAGTAGCAACCTGTGCTGGTATTTCTAAAAAAATAATATTTATAAATTTTAATATATATATAGAGCTTTATTTTTTCCCTTACAACTCAACATCAATACTCACTTCGGTATTTCACATACATATGTGACAAAAAAGTAGTCTCCTGTTATATAAAAAATAACACCGATTTTTTAAGTTTAACTGCAACAAAATGAATTTCATCGAAATTATAACCCTACTACAGGAGCAATACAGCAAATAAAGAAACTCTACGTCCACATTCCAAAGCTACTTATCTGCGATGACCAATTCGATGTACGACAAGCAATTCAAACATTAAAAAAATTTTTATATTTCAAATAGTTAAATATTATATATATATAATAAGTATATTAAATAAATTTTTTATTGATATATTAGCCTATCATTAATTTATTGTCCACACATATTCATATAATTAAACTATTATATGATTATAATATGACACATTAAACTTATTGGATGCCTTCTGACCAAATGCTCATGCAATTCTAACAAATCTGACCTTATATTGGGAATATTCAGACCAGACTTGATAACTTGGTATTGTCATTAATTTTAAAAGAGAATGTATGTGTAAATAACCGATTTCGTATAAATCAATATTTCAGAATAACAACAGATTTTCAGTTTCTTATTATTTTATTAATTAAAATTATAACTATTAAAATATTACGTGACCTAATTTTTTTCTATAATAATTTAATTAATTAATTGCCTTTGATATATGAAATCTTCAGAATGTAGGATGATTGCGTATGAAGTAAACTTCAGATTCCTTCTCGACCCATTTCAATAATTTATCAACATTCTTAATCACAGTGCTTTTGTCTACTGTTGGTTCGAACACTGCATATAATCCATATGCTGCAGTTATCCACGCCAACACCACTTCATGTTCTCTTACTTCGTATATCAGTTTCAGTGGACATGAGGAGTTTTGTATGCGGTGCAATAAATCACAATAAATTGTCTGAAGACGTTTAAATTGTTCTAATGTTGTGTAGGGCGATACCAACTCTGAGCACAGTAATTGTGCAATAGATTTGGGTTTGTACAGAAAATGCCGTAAATCAGGTACACCTATTGTACTTAACTTTAATTTTACATCACAACGGACTTTAATGGCTTCGTTTATTGCATCAAGACAATGATTACGACGTAGTTTCTCGGTAATACGACTTTTAGCATCAGAAAGCGTAAAGAAAGCATCTCGGTCAACTGAAAGCAATAAAAGGCAGGCTTGACAATCATCAGACAAATATGAAACGTGTGCATGCAAATAACCGTTCATATCGAACTTAGGTAAACATATTGGTGTCCAATTTTCAGAAGCCTTAAACGATTCCGAGCATTCTATTAAATTAAAAATAAGTCTGAAAAATGAATTAAAAATTGTTAGCATATATAAAAAACAGTGAACAGTGTGTTCTATTGGTAGTTTTATAGTTTAATAGTAGAAATGATATGACTAATTCAATGATACAGATATTTTTATCAGTCTGTCTTATCTATCTATCTTTTTTGCACTGTATAAATGTAGATGATTATATTATATTAGAGCACTGCATTTATTAAAATAATTTTAAAAATAAAATATATATTTATTTACCTTAAATCTGCCGGGTGTATCGAATACTTTTTCATTCGAACCAGAGATATAAGCTTATTGTTTGCTATTAAAACTGCAAAAACTAAATTCTTTATTTTTGAGCAATTACTTTGGATTGCGCTAGCAATGCTTGATCGCACTGCTGTTGATAGGGGCAGTACTCTAATAGAATTTGTCAGAGATGCAAAGACGTTGTTTGTTACTACGAAGAAAGAAAAATTATCTAATTTGTTATAAACTTAGACACAAATATTTACTTTTATTTCCATTATAATTAGAGAGCAGGTTGTATATCAAACGTTCACTTCCAGACAATAGACGCCTTAAATCAAAATTTTTCCTTTTTTCAAATATTTTATTCATATGCGAATACGTTAATGTGGATAAAATTTGACTATACACATCGCTATGAAAAACAAAAAAGTCAGATAAATGGCTAACAAACTATATTGACATTTACCTTAACTGCATTTGCAATTGTTGAACACTCATATTACTTCTAGAAGCAGCTACTAGTATAAGTGAGTTTCTTACGAGAAACACAAATTTGATGCTATGAGCATGTATGGATATGATAGCATCCTGTCCATGTTGCACAAAACTTACAAGTGCTTGGATAACTCCAAATATTGTTGCTAATTTATCTTCACTTCCATGAAGCGAATATATTGGCTTACCAGCTTCACTTAATATAAATATGTGCTCACATTTATTTTTCCATTCTTCGTTATTCATGTAATCACTTTCCTCATCCTCTACAGCTAGGTTGGAAAATTTGTTTGATACTGCTAAGCTTGTATCTGACGACGTCATCGAATTTAACTCTACGCTTCTTTGGTCACTTTGTGAAGAAACTGATTTTTGCATTTCACTTTCATTGTTGCATGATACATTTGAGTCAATTTCCTGATTTTTAACAATCTCTGAAATTGTACCATGCGGCTCCTCATCAAGATCTTGCTCTGCATCGTGAAAGCAGTCGCTATCTGTGTTATCTTGTTCGATTACTCCCATTTGTTGACATTCTTCGCTTGAAGTTGTTTTTTCTGGATGGCGTAATTTTGTATCCATTAGAATTAAAATATTTATTAAATACTCTCCAACATTCAAATATTTTACATACTGCTTTTACTTATTACAAATTTATTTCATTAAGAATGTCTTATACAGTAATGGTTAATGTTTAATGGTTAATTGTAAGCAATTTCAATCCACTGAAACACAAACTCAGCTGACAGGGTTGCCACAATGCTTTCTAACCTATATTATAAAAGCTAATAAACTTAATAAAATAATTTATCTGATTAAGTTTATTTTTCAAAATTAAGGGTGCAACTAAAGTAATTTAAATTGGCAATTTTAATGAGGTGTAATTATATCAGTACTTATATTACAATCAAAATTACTAATGTACATAATGAGGTGATATACCTTTTTAGAATTTTATTTATTTATTGTAAAAACACAACTCTGCGTTTTATTTAACTTGACGTTTCACAGCGAAAAATCCGCATTTGTGGTTACGAAGTTTGAGAAAATATAGAAAGCAGTATGTTCGGTATGTTAAAATTAATTTATATTAGAGATTTTACAATGAAGTATCTACATTAATTAATTTTTTTATAGCTGGAAGGATTAGCTTAAATATAGGTAGAAGTACATTAAAACTTATGTCATGTCGTTCACAATCAACAATACTAAATGTATCTCCCGAGTTAAAAGAGGAACAACATGGACCAAAAGATATCAGTACATTTGAACAAGAGTTTTTAAAACATCCAGATTACTTTCAAGTTCACAATATGTTTACTGTAAGTGATTTGTTTAATGCCCGCGTTCATTACGGCCATAAAATTGGTTCACTAGACGAACGTATGCGGCCATACGTGTATGGATCACGTTTAGGTCACATAATATTTGATTTAGACAAAACTGCCTCAAATTTAAGAGATGCACTCAATTTCGTAGCACATATTGCTTTTCGTGATGGTATTATTTTGTTTTTAAATCGTAATGCGTTAAATGGGCATTTAGTGGAGAAAAAAGCTATGGAAGCAGGAGAATTTTCACACACCAGATTTTGGCGTGGTGGTATCTTTACAAATGCCAATATACAATTTGGTGCTGTCACACGGTTGCCTGACCTTTGTATATTTCTTAATATACAAAACAATGTTTTAACACAGCATGTTGCGGTACGAGATGCAGCCAAAATGGCAATTCCTACAGTTGGCATAGTTGATAGTAATTGCAATCCAAATCTGATTACTTATCCAGTACCGGGTAATGATGACTCGCCTGCAGCAATTGAATTATATTGTAATTTGTTTAAGGAAGCAATATTACGTGGTAAAAACAAAAGACGAGAATTATTTGGAGAGTCTGAAAATATCACTAAAGTATAGAAATCGCCAATGAGTAAACGCAGCTTTAGACAATTAATAAAAGTAATTCTACAAATGCAATTAGTTTTTAATAACAAATATTGTTAATTAGTTTTTAATAAAAATCAAATTTGATATGTTCGATAATTAAGTTATTTCTAAAATATGTGTTTATAGGATAATTACTGGATTACAAATGTACTCTGCATATATGTACTTGTGATAAGGACCTTCCATATAAACATTTACTAACTGAATCATAATACAAAAGGCAAGTGTCAATTATTCAATTCAATATACTAATAAGTAGTCAATGGATTACTATATTGACAACAGACAACCAGTTTCCACTCATTTCTTCTATTTGGAACACAAATGGATGGTCACCTATTTGAGCTATAACAACCGTAACAGTATTTTTAATAAAAATAGTCGCATTGATGGAATTTGACTTTAAATAAACATTCCTGGTGCAATAAGTTTAATTATAAGTGATAAATAAATTTTATAAACAAATAATAGTCAGTTGAACATATAAACTCATATGATCTACATGTTAATCAAATTTTCTAGACGATGAAATAAAAATATCCCATATACATATGTATATATATCACCCTAAGTTTGTTAATCCATTAAGTACCAGGCAATTTCAGACTTGGAATTTTACGGTGAAATTTCCATAATAAATAGTAAAATAAAACGATTTTAATATTTATTTGAAATATTACTCTCACTTTATATTTACCTAAAAAAGATAAAATATTTAAAGCTAGCCGTATGGGTTAAGCAGATTTGTAGACAGATTTATTAAATTTTACATAGCATTATAGTTCGACTATATATACCAATGAACAAAAAGAACTCTACGTTTTAAAATTTAATAATGATATTAGTTGTAATGATTGTAGCTGAATATGAAAGTAAAATTGAATTAAATATATAACATATGTATATGTATGCAATAATTAATTAATACATATTTTACGCCTTTAAAAGTAATCGAATGACTTTCCATTCGTTATATTATTTTATAACTTAAATTCATATTATCTTGAGGACAATTGTTTTTGATTGAAAATTTCTTGATGAGTGGTGAAAAATTTTCTCTAAAACATTTGAAAAACGAATAATGCTAAATTGATTGTCAAATTAAAATCATAAATCAATATTTCTATGTTGTTGCTATATTGCTATATTACTATCCACTAACAAAAGGCAATAATATGGTATTCAAAACTTGATCGTTATGGACGAACTATTTCTAGACATACACGGTACTGTTTAAAATTTCTACTATACACAACAGTTATTGATTGTTCTTGATTATACTTTCGAATATCGTTTGATTGTCACATTATCACTATCTTGTCAATTACTCCATCAGTACAAAAAAATCTATAAAATGTATTATTATCCACGAAGTTATATAACAAGACCTATGACAAGTTTGTAATCAAAATAGGTCTAAACTCAAATTAATGACTGATTTCTAAACTGCTCATGCTTCGTCGAAGTGGCACCTCTTATACACTTATAGATATTATGAAAAGTTGAGTCAAACATTCGCTTATTTTTTTCTGTTCGAAGAAACGAAACCATCAGCGAAACCTTCAGCTGAAAAAGTTTAATTGGACTCATCATACTTTATGGAAAGCGTAAAAAAAAAGTATAGGTGATCTAGTTTATTAACCGCAATCTGACAGAAGAACAGGTCATCCGGAGACTATATAGTGGTGCTCCACATTAGCAGAAATAAATTCGGTACCTTCTTCGATGATAGACAGTGTAGTCAACTTTCGGCCAGAAAAAGATATTGAAAATTAAAAGAACTACTGCACACAAGTTAGACAGTATATGTCTGGAATAGAGACAGTTTAAAATTTCTTATGTTAAACAAGATTTTATTTTTTTTTATAATCTTGATTATAGTTTGACTCTACTGCTCACAGTTACTTTGTACTGGCATTTTTTGATCATTTTAATAATTATTATTATATATTATTGTTGTAGATATTGTATTATCATCAGTAATGTTTGAAAATGATTTAAATGTGTTTTCTTCATTAAGCTCAAGCTCTGAAGAGAGTATGATACTCCAAACGTGACAACTCTATTATCTCTTATTAATTTCCATTTGTTTATTAAAGACATTTGTTAATTAATAATTTAATTTATAAACTGCGTCGTGTATTAGATGTGAAAGTACAAATGAAAATTAAGTGGATATTCGCAAATCCAACATTTTTCATATCAAGCAAAAATGTAACAGTTTTACTGACTGAAGGAGTCAGTAAAACTGTTATACTCCTTTGCGCATAATCAATAAATTAAATAATAAATATTGTTGACGTTCAATAATAGTGCTTAAAAAAATTATTTACTATTCATAAACACTGTTTTAGTCGTAATAATCTATTATGAAATTATTTTTCCATTTTACTAAAATATTATATTAGTCCTGTGATAACAAATTCCATAAATCCGAGTTTCTATACTTAAAACCGTAATTTTCACTACATACAAATATCAAACGAACCTTCGTTGCTCAAGACGATCATAAAAGAAAATTATGAAAGATAGTGTCTATAAGCACTATATCCAACACAAATATCTAGCGCACTTCAGATGTGTACAATTATTAAAAATAATATAAAACCTCCTAACGTTATATGTTAATGTCATTATTAAATTTATAAATAGATTTGTACAGTTATTTGATATCTGATAGTATTTGCAGATTCAGAAAAAGTATTCAATTGAATGTATCAAGTTCTAAGCTCTGTACTCTCTGTCTACTTTGCTCTCCTGTCCGATCATTTGTTTTTAGAGTAATTTAACATTTTTGTATTTAGTTGTATTTATATTTATATTTTTCATAAATACACACACATATATATGTCGAATCCAATTACACTTTATCTTTCAAGTCTTGTTACTCTGGCAAAATATCTAGACTGTTGTAATTTAATCTCGAGTTTTATACATTTTGCTCGAGATTTACCAATCAAACATAAAAATTGCACTAAAATTGGATCTCAATTGAAGAAATTACCCCAGATTCATCAATTGAAAACGGCATTAGAACTATATCTGGATTCACAAGTATAAAATAACATGAAATGCATTTTATTAACTTATATTTATTATGTATTAATTTAAGTGATACAATGTCAAAATATAAAAAAAAAAGTATTCAAATAATATTATATAGTATACAGATATATGTATGTATATATCCATATATATATATGTAAATAAGATAATAAAAATATTATAATAATATATGTATGGTATAACGTTTGAAATGTTAAAATCCAGCCATTTTGTGAACAGTACAATAAGTACGCTTATTACAATACGTGGCCCTAATCCCAATAGCACTTATATCAAATAGTTAAGATTAAATGGAACGATCCATTTTAAATCGGAATATCTGGGATAATTAAAACTAAACTAAACATATTTCTAATGTTTGTCCTTGTAGTTGAGGAGCAGTGGTATTTATTTAGCGAATTTAAGTCTCGCGTAGCACTGGTAGGTTTATCCATTTAACAAGATAACTTGTCAAAGCAGACATCCTTTAATTTAAGAAGTACCATCTGAAATACATAGTTAACTGCAAGATATTCCTCTTATGTTCAGCACGCTAAGAGCAGTTGACATGGTTCCTTGTTTTTATATTGGAACGGGCTTCTATATTTTGGACTATAACAAAGTAATTATAACCTTATACTATTATACAAAAAAAAAAATATATATATATGTATATACTTATTAAATTTGGAGTACTGTGAAAGTTGGTCTTTGGGGCATTCTATGTTTGAGTTATAAAAATCTTACGCTAGTTTGGTTTTTATTTCATTTATGCTATTAATATTGTTAATTAGTCTTATTTACTTGTTAAATACAAACAATTTTTCAAAAATGGGAACTACGATTAACACAATCGCTTTACTTTCAATTTGATTTACAATTCAGTACAAAGTTCTTACATATGTGTCCCAGAGCCCAACCCCAGTACCCAGAGCTTATATTAATGATATCGATTATGCTTCATATACTCATTTACATTCAGCATATTCAGCCATCGTAACAAATGGATCGATCATAACCGAGCTAAATAATTTTCATAAAATTTTACTTCACCGCTCTCACGCAACAGGAGCTTAAGCGATATAATGACGAACTTGTAATTGTAATTGTAATTATAATTGTAATTTCTTAAAGGTATAGACATTTTTATCTAAAACAGGAGAGAACTAAGTATGTATAATATTTGCATGTCTGGTAGTGTTTATAGTTTTATGTGTAAATTAAACAGTGGATACTTATCGAAATAAATGGGAGTTGAAGAGTCCATTAATTGAGTTGTTTTTGTAATTGTTTGAGGAATTGTTCAAGGGAGCCCATTGGTTGCTGCTACCTCCATTAAGACTGCCATTTCGTTGCTTCCATTGACCTGCCCATTGTGCATTCTGTCCGGCCTGCCGAATACCACCAACAAGTTCGAAAGATCGGTTTGCCGATTCTGGTTGATTGAACTTGCTTAATGGTGAGCTGTTTTGTTTTCTAATATATATTTGTAATTTGCTCTTGTTTAATTGGTCCCAAGGCGATGGTGACCGCTCTTCATTGCCATCCAGTGGCTCATCAGGGAAATCATCATAACCACTGCAATAATTGCTTAGATTTTGACCTGGTGGCATACCTTTTTGGTCCTGATTGCGTATCCAGCGCATTGCTGACTTTTGGCTTAACATCATTTTATGTGCTGAAACTGTCTCCTGGGCACGTTGCAACCTTACGCGTTCCTTTTGATCGAGATCTTCAGGATTACGTTTACCTAGTCGTTGAATGGTGCGTTTAGCGTTTGCGAATTCCCGGTTTTTAAATGGTTTCATAGCTTGTCTATACTCTCGCCACATGCGCTGTTTCTCCTCCTTAGTCTCAGGTGTTACGGCGTGCATTGGTGGTGGCATTGGAGGCTTAAGTACCCAAGTATTTTGTACATTTTTTTGATTTGGATGATTTTGTGAACCGTTATTTACACGATTAGGCCCATTAACTTTCGTCACATTCGGTGCAGCATTTTGATTTGGTGAGCGATGTGACATGTTGTTACGGTTCCAGTTATTTTTTTGAGGCATCTTTTGGTTAGTTACCTTACCCGTGTTGTTATTTGCATAATTCTGAGAACGAGTGTTGTTGCTAGTTGGAAGTGACGGAGATTGTGACGAAGAAGCTGCTTGATTTAGGGCGCGTTTATATAGTTTCCAATCGCTAAACGACATATCAATATTCTTCGACTCATCGAGCTGCTGGCGTGAAATAGTTTTCATGGGATCCGTTCCATGGTTAAAAGTTGTTTCAGCCCATTGCAAACGCAATTGCTCTTCCTCTTCAGGAGTTATCTTTTGAAACAACCGAAATTCATTGCTCATCCTGATGTCCGGATTGCTGGTCACAACTTATTTCAAATATTGCCGTTAAATTGGAACGTAGTTAGTTAGGACGGACACAAACCACTCAATATTTCCAAACTTTTAACGCAAATTTTATTTATTTATTATTTATACACGAAAAGAAATTTTATTTTAACTTTCTATCTATACTGATATTTTGTGTAGACACATATTTGACAAATCCATATTGATTTTCTTATATATACTCGCGTACATCTGCTTACTA
Source organism: Teleopsis dalmanni (assembly GCF_002237135.1). Taxonomy (NCBI): domain Eukaryota; kingdom Metazoa; phylum Arthropoda; class Insecta; order Diptera; family Diopsidae; genus Teleopsis; species Teleopsis dalmanni. The sequence goes on from NC_051848.1 coordinate 12,185,172, forward strand.
GATAATGCACTTTTAAGATATCGAGTGCCATATGTGAACTAAACTCTTACAATTTTTTCTAAAAATTATTACTTTCTTTAAAAATGATCACATAATAATGAATTAATTGAAGAAAAACTTTATTTAATGTCGTATAACATGAAGAAATATCATGATTCATATTATTATACATACTTATCTTGAATATAATTTCGCAAATTATTGAATAGGTTCTTTTCTGTGCTATTTATTATGCGTAAACTGTTTTATCGACAATTCTGCGATTGTGTTTATTATGTGTAAGAAACAATTTGCTGCTTTGTGTTATACACAATATTTCAAATTTTGTGTATCTTTTGGCTACTTTACCTGATGCAACATTAGTTTCTTTGTTTTGTCTTTTGCAAGAGTGTGCGTCATAGGCACTGTCGCCTACCTGAAATGAATTGTCTAAAGCAAACGCTACGAAAATGTAATTACTTGCGTCTTTTTTGTTGTTACTCGTTATGTACACATTTCTGTTTGTTAAAGTTTTTTTTGTATTTCAAATTCATTATTTCTCGTTTGCACAGGAGCGAATTTATTGTCAACTTTTATGAGTATATGCAATTTTGTAAAATATTGATAATAAAATTCACTAAATTCAAAAAAAAAGTTGTTAAGAAAAGAGAATTATTGTCTACTTATTTTTAAGATGAATAAAAATTATGGATATAGTATTAAGCGTCCTTAATGTGAAAAATATCATATTTTCGGTTTGGCAATACATCACAAATTAAACATAGACCAGTTAAAATTATTGCATCCCTTTATTTTGGAGAGTGTGATAGACTGCTTGACACCGAAACTGGTTCCTTAGTGACACCAGTTAGAAATAACGTTTAGCAAAACCACAATAACTGAGTTTCGTCAGGGGGATAAGAATGTGCTTATTGAATTTTAATTACTAAAAAATCTATTAGGTCTAATACCTAATTCTCATATACAATGAAAGAACATTTCTTTGTTATAACCACAAACATTTACATGTTAGTTCCTTTGACGACCTACTCATTGACTTTTTCTCAAATATACGCTTATTCGATGGATTTTGAAGAATGAAATTCATTTATTAAAGTGAATGCCTTAAGAAAACTATTTCGGTATCACTATCCAGTAAGTGCATTCAAAATACTATACCATATGTGAAATATTGCTCCAATCACTCAAACAAATCTATATATATTTGTTATATATTTTATGCAGCAAATGTAAATTCAAAATAAAGTAAAAATAATCCAATGTATATGGAATTAACGTTGTATTTCGCATAAACCAAACCTGAATATATCATTTAGTAATTCCACTCCTTATAAATACTATTTAATGAAAATGCACTGTATAAATTTCGCGCGTGTGTGTGTGTGTGTGTGTGTGTGTGATGTTTTGGAAGGTAAAATATTTTCTTCTACAAAATATTCATAAAATAATCATAAAAATTCTTGCCAATCACGTCGATCTAAGCTAGCGCGTACACAAACACGGTACGGTATTCTAATACTTTCAACTGAAAATCGTATCGGTAATACAGTATATCAATTATCTGCACCATACAAGGCAGCCATTTTGATTATGAAATAAAACAGAAAGTAAAATGTTATATGAGTTCCACTTTTTTTAGCTCTCAATAGCAAAATTTAAAAATTATAAGAAATAATAAAATTCGATGATCATTTAGTGCAAAAATAATAAATTCTATAAGATGTCGCAGTTCGCTCTTATACACTTTAGAGCTTTCGTTGAAGCATACCAACATTAGGTGTCCAATGAACACAATCCACATTTTCTACACACCGTATACTTTGTTATTATGATTTTAACAGAAATTAATACAATTCTGTTAAAGAAAGTAAGATCACAATATTCATTTGTAATAATTGTTTATATGACGTCTTCACTAGGCAAAGCAAATTGTTGCTTATTTTTACTACTTTAAGCAGATCAATTTTTTGTAAAAATTTATTAATGAAAGAAAATGTTTGCTTATTTACTTGAAGAAAACAAGCAATGTAGAAAAAAATGAAGGGACATATGTACATATGCATATATTCTCTATATATTTATTTATATCACTTTATAAAAATTTATTTGAAGAAAACAAGTTTCAAATCATATTTTAATTGTTTTTATTTTATGTGTACTTGTTTTGATAGCCACAGTATTTTATAAATTTTAGAAGCAACGATAATTTGTCCATTGGCACTTAATTTCAATTAAACTGCGTTGAATAATATTAGGTACACTATTCCTGTTGTATGTTTTATTGTTAAATACATACGTCTTTTTGTTGGGAGTGAAATATATCTAACCCAAACATATCCACAAAAGTTATACAATGTAGTATAATTAATTCTACAAACTTATTTTAAATAATTTATTATTATATGTATAACTATTTAAATTAATAGTTATTAATTTTAAGCATATTATAGTACATTTATTATAATATTATAATATAACTATTAAAATTGATATATTTAAACATATTAAAAATAAATTAATTAACTAGAATATTACTATAACATATTTTTCAATAAAACATATCATAGAAAAAGTGTACCAAATTTTATTCAAGGCAGTTTAATTCATTTAATGTGTCAATGCATAAATGATCGTTGCTTCTAATATTTAAAATTATTTTAGCAATCAATATATATAAATATGTGGAGAATATGTGCATATGTACATATGTAACAATAATTTTTTGTTACAATACTTGTTTTCTTCAAGTAAATAAGCAAACATTTTCTTTCATTAATAAATTTTTACAAAAAATTGATCTGCTTAAAGTAGTAAAAATAAGCAACAATTTGCTTTGCCTAGGGAAGACGTCATATAAACAATTATTACAAATGAATATTGTGATCTTACTTTCTTTAACAGAATTGTATTAATTTCTGTTAAAATCATAATAACAAAATATACGGTGTGTAGAAAATGTGGATTGTGTTCATTGGACACCTAATGTTGGTATGCTTCAACGAAAGCTCTAAAGTGTATAAGAGCGAACTGCGACATCTTATAGAATTTATTATTTTTGTGGAATACAGTTTAACTCACCGTCTCCGGCAGCTTTGCTTATATGTGTGAGCAGAGTATGTGGTTTACAAAAAGTTTAATGACTGGTCCAGTCCGCATGTCTAACAGCTATAAAATAATAAATTACATTTGATTTCGTTATATATCTTATGTTAATAGCGTATTAATTGCTAACCCTTCTAGAATAAAAGTAGAACAGAGGAATAGGCCACTAAAATCTAATTCTTTTTCTATAAAAATCAAATACATGAATTTAATTTTTAAGTATTTATCGTTATTTGTCATCCATATGTGCCCTGGAAAAATTATTTTAGAATTATTATTTGAAGAGTGTATCATTATAAAAAAATTTTTAATAAATATGTGACATTACTGACATGATTTAATTTTTTAATTATTTATTATTATTTTTCATGTATTTTCCAACTCATCGTACTATTTGAAATTTGTTAGTATTTCGGGACGAAATCATATAAGCACTATAATTTGTGCGTTCAAGTTGCCATAAAGATTGTTGTAATCACAATTTACATTACCAATGGTACAAACGTAAATTCTTAAATGACTCCTAACTGTTTATATTTAATCAGTGTCAACTGTTATTGACCTGGATATCTACATAAAAACGTTTAAGAAAACACAAAAAGGCGGGATAATCGCTATTTAATACGAATTTTGCTAAAATTGATTATTCTGAGAAAGTTTTTCTATTACGGTACATATAGCTATGGATGTTTTTAATCTTATAGGACATTCAAGGTAAACCATTTATTGCACTTAACGAAAATCGAATTCAACTAAAATGTTTTTAACATTCGTTATTTGTGGTTACCAAACACAAATCTATTTGATTAAATTATGAGTGAAACATTTGTTTCTTGCCTTCATAGAATCCACACAAACAATTGTAGATGTGATAAGAATCATTCCATAAAAAGTTTTTCACGTAGCGACATCTATGAATTATTGGTCACAAACGTTATGTGTTTATGGACGATGAGTTTAAAGATTTTATAGCTGTCCGACTATCAGTAAATATGTTTATATAATTAACGGAGGCAGCATTGGGTTTCAGCCAATCCGAAAATTCCCCTATAGCATATACTTCAGCTTGGAATATAATCCTCCTCCTACTTGTTCATCTAAGTTTGAGTCATCTATGAAAAAGTTAAGACAATTATCACTCTTTACAGAGTAGCGTTCCCACGCCTCCCTACAAGAAATGAATAATTCAAAAAATCTGTCCACGATTGTGATCGTAGCACAGTAATCTGTTGTATCTGGAATAAAGTCAATTCCTTTGAAAATGGAATCATACTCCCATCCACAGCTTCCTAATTTCCTAATCCGTAAAGCTGCCCCAGCTACCATGCCTTTTGCAGCGATGTTGATAGGTTAAACATTGAAGATGGCATTTAGGGCAAGTGACGGCGTTGATTTTAACGCTTCACTTAATGCCATCAGTACAGTCCTTTGAAACTTTTCCAGTTTTTTGCATAGTGTTGACTGTATACCATACAGGAGAATCGATCTTACCACCACATTATATATTCATAGAATAGACTTCGGGAAAAGGTTCTATCTTTTACCTATGGTGCCTCTACAACAGTAAAAAGCAACCATAGCCTTTTGAGTACGCCCAATAACATTAGGTCACCAATTCAGTTTTCTATCAATTATATGCCCTAAGTATTTGACTTTATCATTTAGAGCCAGAATTTTCTGCCGAAAGCACCTACTGTAGTCGCTTTTCTTGATTGCGTTGAAAAGGCTGGTGTCCTTGGTTGGGTTGTTGTAGTCCTTGTTGATTGTACATCCCTTTCAAACCAAAAACATAGTTATTATACTTTCTACTATTTTTTACTGTATCAAAACAAATTGTAGTATTCATTAGACGTAAATTTTTCTTTCAGAGTACCAAAAAGATATTCGCACTTACGAAAGAAAACATGTGAAGCAACAACAATGCTCCTAAAATCTTCAGAATTAGGTTTTACTAGCAAAAAATTTGAAATCTTTAGTTAAAAATCAGTCTATTGTGAATGTTTACTGGAAATATGTTGCAAAATTCCAGTCATCCGTTAAAATTATATGAGCATTTCATTTACTAATAAATTCCAATACATAAATAACTTAAATTATATATATAAGATAAAAATACTTATCATTGCTCTTCTAATAGTATTAATTTTGTTTACATTTATTTAAATTCATTAGTTTTTAGTTTAAAATTTTTTTATATATCTACTATATTGTACACAGCACAACAAGAAATATATGTCAGAAAAAGCAAAGCAGAGTGATGACACAAGTGATTGTGTCAATCAGAAAAGACTCTAGCTCTTTTCTTTTGTAAGCATATCGCAAAAGAACAACCGCTTATTTTAAAAATAACTTATTAGTCCAACCTTTTTAAAATCGCTTAACTAATAAGCAGCTTAAATCGCATGGTTACCAAGACTAAAAATTCGTCTATTATAAATTATTTTCGGAAGTACATACGAAATTTCCAGTTAAATGTCAACAAATGTTCGTAACAAATACGTTACTTTTTTCTATTCATGTAAAATCATGAAAAAAATAATTTCTTACTAATAATTGCAAAGAATTATTATTCATTGCGTAACAAAATTTCCATTTTGTCCATTCCATTTTGAAGAAAAAATACGGCTATTATTACAAAAAAAATTGAGGTTTATTATGAGCTCCAAGTAAGCTTTATACAATACAATATACTTCTTTATTTTTAGTACGGGAACACTAACTATAAAAAATTCTACCAACTTTTTGATATATTTTATTAAAAATACATCTCTGAACAGATCTATTACCATAAAAGCTTCTGCTTGAATGTACTGCTAGTAACACACGATAAAAGTTATGAATGAATAATCTGCGTGCTTAGGTGCAACACTGTTTTACGTATTTTCTAGTTTTCTATCTTTGTTGACTTTTCTCTTTACTCATTGTCTCACTTCATTGTTTTTCTCGTTTTTATCGTGGAGCTGTTAAATATTTTATATGATATTAATATTCGTATTAATAAAAAACTAAAATATTGTTTAATTTAAATTGAAACAATATTTTGTTGCATATTTAAAACAGACAACAGCAATTACCCGTCACTTTGTAACGTGTTTACTCGCTGCTTCCTGGTAAGATATCAACAAATGAACGAGACGAATTAATTAATTAATATTTCACGAAGGCAAGAACTTTCAACTAAAATTTATCGAATTTGCATAAGTGTCTAAAAAAACCAAATCAAAAGTTTATATCTTTAAATCAAATAATTGAAATGTATAAGATACGATATCAACGAAAAAAGATATTTACGTCATTTCAATAAGAAAAAAAATAATTTTTTATTGTGAAGTGCATATTCTGCCTGCAAATGCTTTTGAGACGTTTGGCTTTTCAGCTAAGTAAACATAACAATTTGCTAAGCATATTCTATATAATTTACCAATAGTAAGTGAGCATCAATTTAATTTGTAAGTTTTTTTTTATAATTATAGCTTTATAAACTAAACTCATTACATAAATGAGATTATTATTATTTTTTAAGCGAGAAATGGAAGTGCCTTCCTGGAAACAAAAAGTTGCTTGCAATTACTAAGAAAAACATTTTCACAATTATAGAATTTATATAATTTGAGAAGCATTTAAAACACGGCAACGAAAGGAAAAAATAAAACAAGCACAGCTTATAAAGTATATTTATTTTAACTATACTTTTGGACAGAGTAGTGTTTTATTGACTCTGGTCCATGTATAAATTGAGGAATGGTACTATTGAAGCCGATAATTTAATTTCTCTCAAGATAAGTGGAGAACAAAAAGAAAAATCGTCTTTATCAAGTAATGTAATTCTTATATTTATATTTAATAAGTATATATATTTAAGCATTTACTATTGATTATCATCTTTCGTTTAACAACCGAAAGATAAATGCTTATTGTTAATCCTTTGGTCACATTTTTCTGAAGAACATTACGCACTCCAATTTATTTAGTTCTTATTCTAATACATATAATAAATTGTAAATATGAACATGTAATATGTTTTCCTATGTTGTAGGTATTGCAAAATGCTCGAAATGCTCAAGAATTTGAATCATACATTTAAAGGGTTTAAAAATGTTGGAACAACTTTAAAATATTAAAACTACTCAAATCGCAAATATTTTGTTTTTCATATACAAATACTCTTCACAACAAATGCTCAAACACAATATGATATTCGAACGTATTTAAGCGGTTCAAGCCGGTTGTGTTCGAGCACAATTATATTCGAACTTCAATATGCTTAAAGTCTTAAAGATAACGTATAATATATTAATTTCTAATTGATGTAAGCTTTAAATGGAATTGCATACCCGACTGCTAAATCCCCCACGAAGTTCTGCTTCAAACAAATTAGTGGACTATAATTTATACCATCCATGCAAAATAACTAAATATCGTAGTTTTCATGTCGAAAATAATACTTTTAAATATTGTTTTTTAAAAATTTTTTAAAAATAGTTAAAAAACTATGTTGATTATTAAAACTAAATTAAATTATTAATTTTAAAAATGTACAAAAAAAATTTTATCAAATTTAATTGCTCAGCCGTTCAAAAGACAATGCTCGTAGATTGTTTACAAAAAGAACTTATTTATAAACATAGATTGCTAATTTATATTCTCTTAATCATGAGATTTCTTGGTATAACAGCTTCTGCCAATCTCGATTGGCTTTCGCTTTTTGCGAAGATTAACTAGCGTCTACATTGGCAAAACTTTGGCAAGATTTTTACATAAACTCACTCTATAACTAGGCACATACAAATTTGTATTCATAAACAAAATTCGAAAATAATACGTATTTGCATTCGAACATAAAAATCTAATAAAAGTTCGAAGAAAGTGATGAAAATCCGTTTATCGTGGACAACGAAAGTGTTCGGCAAGTAGCCGATCCGAAATTCCTATTGTCGTGTTGTAGTTTTATTGTGGTAATAAACTCCATATTGTAGCATTAAATAAATCAACAGATTATTCCAATGATCACTGTTGTTCTATATATGGCAACATCCAAAACAATTGTATGGTCAGTTCAAGAGTTTACTTGATTAAAAATATTTATTTTTTTGATTTGAAAATTTTTTTGACTATTTTCGCAATAGATTTTTGGTCACAAAACAAAAAATTTCTAATTAAAAATCTATCCTATTATATAGTTTTATATTGCGTTAACATCAATGAGGCCGAATACAAACGTGGACTTATACCACTCCACACTAATGCAGTATCTTCTTCGAGACCTAGGTTTACTACCAACAAGGTTCTCAACAGGCCTTCGCCTAATATCTCCCAGGAAGAACGTCGTTTCCACCGTGCAGCAAAAACTGTCCTAGCTCAATTGAGATCATGATATAGCCATGTGCTTAACAGTACTTGTCACGCATAAACACGTCCAATCCTAATGTGTGCCCAAACTGACATATTGCACACACTAATTCAAGTCCTATCGATAGCTGGACTCCGATTGATTTCAATTATATACTTCCCATTATCCCCTTAACTCTAATCCTACTCATCTCCTCCTCTACTCATGTATTCGTCTTGTAATTCTTACATGTTATCTGCTTTTCAAATCCCAACGGGCTACAACAACAACATCAGACAAAACGGAAGTTACTACCGCACATATATGTATATGTACTATGTGCATATGTATAATATAGTAATTATGTGTAGAAATTATATAACTAACTCTATCTCATTATATAAAATAATGACATAATTATTATACCTTCTGCTATTTTTACAATATTCAAAGCATACCTGGCAGTGGGTCTATACTCTTCTTTTTAATGCGTATCAATTATCTATTACAGTACACACTTTATTTTCATTTGTATTAATTTTTAATATTTTACGAGTATTTTACTTTAAAAATATTATAATATTTTTAATATTGTGGAAAAGTATTTATGTTTAATTACACCACACCCCCTAATGAACCAATATAATGCAAGAAAAAGTCTACTTGGTCAACCGTTTGAAAGATACGTGTGTGAATTTAAAAATCTCACTTCCAAAAAAAGTCAACCAAATTTCAAATTGTGATATTCCCCTTTAAACTTCTCTTAAGCTCTTCACATTGCAGGCTCTACGAATCGGTTGGCATAACAGAACGTACAAAATGAATCTTATTTTTTGTAGCTTTTTGTTATACGTAGTCACACGGTGACAGTCAGCTGGAACTAATGACTCAGGGCTTACATATATTATGCTAAATTAAGTTTTCACTTAATTATCATTAGATTATTAATAGCTTCTCTGTGTTGTGATTATGTGACGCATACCGTTTTCAATTGAAATACAAAGGAAACGTTTTTCTAAATTTAGTATTTTTTTTAATTTATTTTGTAGATTATTTATTTTTGTTATAATTTATTTATTAAATATCTGTTTGCTTTCCACTGCATTAAAGCTAATAAGAAGAATCATATTACATTTAGAGAGCATGAAAAGCTAACCACTAAAGCTTCTTTTAAAAAGGCTAACAAAAAAAATAATTTTGTTAAAAATTTTACTAGTTAATATTAATTAATTATTTATAGTTTTAGTCAGACATGGAGCTGCTGTGGTTTTAATAAATGTTCTTCTAAACTCAATCTTAATACTAAAGCAGATTTGTGACAACGGATTTTAGTTCAATCAGCTATTATGAGCAACTTTCTCCACTCCGCAATATGGAGAGGATATAACATACTCATACTCTATAACACATGATATAACATACTTCTCGAGAAATTGATGTTTTCGATGGTTCATTTACTAAAATCTGTTGTCAAATCGGTGTTCTCAAGAAATCAAAATCGTGTCGAAAAATTCATTAACTTTATATAAATAGATTACTACAAACAGATTGTGAATGCTGTTTAAACATCTACCATGTTTCTTATAGTAGTTATAGCTAATAAAAATAGATACATCATTCGCCCTCTTTCTGGCAGTTGTAGTTACATGTAGTAATCATTATTGGGTTTGAATGCATTTTTCCGTAACTAATTTTAACCTCAAGTCCCACTACTATTGAATATTTGGACAGCTGATATAACATTTTGTTTGTGAAAAAGTTTGTGGGATTTTGCGTAACAGTTTCTGTTTTGTTTCAATAAAATATCAATATATCAAATAAGTCAAATATCTAAAATGACTTTTGATGTGTATAATAAAGATGAATACCACTGCCAAACATTATTTTTCAAAATATCATTTCGGTAATTTTGACACGATAAACGCACTACCTACATTATGGAAGGCCAGTTGAAGCAGATAAAAAATATAAAATCATAGATTGATGCAAATCGTCGAATAACGACTGGTGCTTCAGATTTCATATTTCAAATTAAATTTTAAAAAATCAAAATAAGCATTAAGTTTATCCAGATTTATAAAATTAAGGCTTGACATAAGTAAATGTTGTCTTATTTATTTATATGCGCTCTATCACATAGATATAGCCAAGTATGTCTATGTGTGACCGATGTGATTGATCGATAACGAATTCTGCAGTTTTGTGCAGCAATTGATTCCCGATATTATTACAATTAGATTTTTTTGTAAATGATAAAATAATAGATAGTGAACAGAACTTCAATAATTATTTCATGGAAATAATATTTTTTTTTTGTTTGTCTTCTACTGGATTCACACAAGAGTTTTGGTTTGTAATTTTAGTTGTCATGTTTGTAATTTTAACTGTCAATTGTTGTTGCTTTCAATGCAAAATGAACCTTTTTGACAGCTGTATGAGCTATACAACAACATTAACATAGCGAAGAAGCGAAGAAAGTGCTTCGGCTAGAAAGATGTTTGATTCGACACCCGCAGGTGGAAAACGCGGTAGGACACCCGCATCTAAGGTGGAAGGACCAGGTGATTAACAATTTGGAGTTCACTCGATACTACTAACTGACGACAGCAAGCAACTAATCAGGCTGGCCGGCAAAGGACGACTCAAATCTGTAATGGTCAACTAAGTAAGTAAGCAAGTAAAATAACAAACAAAACTCTCGTGTGAATTCAGTATTAGAACTGTTTAAATTATTATAAATGAATTAAAAAGAATATATATCCTTGGGGCCCCGCTTACTGGCTATGTCCATACTATAACATCTTGTATTGTGATAGTGTTTGTTGCCATTCTGTCCTAATAAACGCAAGATTGCAGAACTCCTACGTACCCATTTTCAATCTTAATAAACTGATTACCCGTGATGATATAGTTGCCGCATATTATAGTTATTAAAAAAATTTGATATGCATTAGTTTCCACATCTTCAAAAATATGTTTTTATAAAACATATCAATTATATATAAAATAATTGATAGCTAATTTGATATGCAATGTGATTATCAAGGACTGTTTTGATTATGTATTATTCTGCAGTTCACTAAGACTTTTGTTTGCTTATTAAAAACAAAAAAAAATTGGTCTTGCTTTCAGTTCCGTTGTTGAAGAGAGTAGATGAGTAGATATGTAGATGCGTCACTGTATAGTCGACAAAACTGCTTTCAAGTCGCATTGCTTCACAACAGCGTTTTATATTCATATATAAATTCACATATCCATTTACGTTTCTGTTTCGCTTTGTGGTTAGCTCTAATGTATATAATAAATGTATATGTTTATATAATACATATGAATGTGTTGATATATATCTAAAAAATTGAAAAGTTTGCATTTGTCGTACGTGCTGTGTATAATAATGATTTCTCTCAATTTAAACGCACAGTAATCAATTCACATACTCGTACGGCTTGGAAAGATAAATAAAGAGCCTCTCATATTTCATTCTGAACTTCCATCTAAGGGGAGTAAATAAATGCATATATTTTTCAACCCATTCAATCTAAGATAGCTTATTTTAAAAAAGTTTTAATTTCCGAAGTTTTAATCGTTAGTTGGAGTCTTAATAAATTTTCTTTATTTTAATGGAAAATTTATAGTCTTTGCTAAAAAATTTTCTAGTATGATAAGTAGATGCAGTTACTTTTTTAGAGTTTATGTACTTAATTGATTGGCAAACAAAAAATGATGCTTAAAGATATCAGCGCCGAATAATAAAGTAGTTTGAGCGAACAACCCATATACTTAGTATATAAGTATATAATTTTATCTATCAGTACACTTGGATAGGTTCCAAAATATTTTTGGTTACAACCTTCTGACCTATTTTATTTATAAATATTATTGATTTTAATAAATACATTTGTCTGAAGTTCTAGGAGTACACTCTACATTCTGCAAACACTCATCTAGGACAATCAACTATTTTACACCACTCTAAGTAGAGTCTTACTGCTTACAATCATGTTGAAATGACACGTCGACTCACAACATCGACAACAGCTTTTTTAGGTTACAAAATCACACCGTGGATTAAGTAGATATGTTTATTTGTAATTTTCTTGACTTAAGTGCTTTTACACTCCGTATAGTACTACGGGTTCTAGAAGTTAAGTAACCAGAAAATACGAAGAGAAGTCTTTTGAATAAAAGAGTTAAGGAATCAGTGTTAATAAGTTTTATAAAAAAGATGCAGTCAAGTCGAAAGTAATTAGTGTGTATAAGAGTATGTGATGGTTCTCACAATGGGCGCCATCACCTACAAATGGATTTGATATACACTACAAGAAAATTCAGTGGATTAAAAAAATTATGCTAAATTGACCTGCATTTAAAGCATATTTATTTAGTAGAAGAATCCCAGTCTATATTTAAGGTCAGTTATCTACTACAAATGCATTTCCGTTAAAATTTCATTGTTCGAAAAGGCGAAATGAGCAGATATGTGGGCACCCAGATTTCTGTAACTCTTTAACACATATTAAGAACCACTCAACAGTCTCGTCAAACTCACGTCATACTACTTTTGTTGTTTAAAACTATAATGCTTCTTTTTTTGAGAATGATGAACTTAGATCAAGAGCTGTAAGCGGTGTTTGGTAGTCGTAGACCACTTATTGCTTATGGAATATAAACACAGTTTCATCTCTAAATTTTTGCTGTTTTATTTTTGTTCAGTGTTTTAGGAGTTATCGCTTTATATTTTTTTAAAATTTTTTTGATTATGTTTCTTTTCATAGAATTCAAATTTATACCCACTGCCCATATTACACATAAAATATTTGTTTAAGCATTATCATAAATATCTAAAATCGTTTCTGATTGCCAAGTTCTTGATTATAGTTATAGTAACATTATTAGTGCATGCTTCTAGAATAATAGTAATCCAAACATTTAAGGAATATAAAAAGCGATTCCTATTAACGATGTAAATTAAACCGTCTGTCCAGTTGTTTGGCTGGCCTCAACATAACTATCTTTAAGAATCATAACTAGAACCTTACAGATCGAAAGATGTGTTGATGTGCTATTACATTTCTTAAAAGAAAGCCAAATTTTTCTTCAGAAAATTCAAATGCTCTATTGAGAAAAATCTTAAGTCTGAAGACATGACGAAATAAGTTAGTGCTTTATGAAGTCATAGAAACTACAAAGCGTTTATAAGGTAACATGCATTCAATCTGAACTGAATTGCTCTTAGTTAAGCTTACAAAATTAATAATTTTAAATTTGCTTTTTTATATTTATTTTATTTGCTCCTAGCATGTTTTACCGTTCAAACACTTGTTTTAGACACAAGCATTCACTTTATTTGAATTAAATTCTTTAAGTATTTATTACTAATTAAAATTTTTTACATACAACACGGGTAGCAAGTGTATATGTGGGACACGGTAGGTTAAAAAATAATTAAGAGCGAAAAACATACCACAAGTCACAACTACACTTGCCTGTCATTCTAAATATTGACTGGCATCTGGATTTAGCTATTCACTCACATTCTATTCAAAATACAATTAATTTTCTTGCTATTTACATATAATTCACTGTGTTTATATGGGAGATATGAAAGACAGAAGAATAGCAAAGAATGGAGCAGAAAACACATCCAACAACTGTATCTACCTATTCAGGTCTTAGTCAATCTGTTAGTAATATGGGCGCTAACTACAATTCTAATCCTCAAAACGTTCAACTAGTTTAATGTTGTACAGCCATAAACAAACCTGAGGCCAATTGATCTATACTTCTTCTCACTGTAATGAAAATATTGTATTTAATCTCCCTGTATCCTTCCCCAATATAGTATTGAAATATTGAAATAGTATTGAAATTTAACAATTAAAAATAAAAAATATAATTAATTCAAATATTCTACAACTGGTTTATGACTTTGTTCTAATATAAACACAGCAAGGAAAATAATTGAAGTTCTCTGGTCTGAATAGTCTACTCATATAGGTAGCTACATTCGAATCTGAATCGGTTTGAGTAAAATTAAAATATTATATTAAATTTGAGTTTTAAAGTTAATTATGATGAAAGAAACCAGGCTTGTTAATAGAAACTATTTTTTTAATAAATTAATAAATCAATAAACAATAAAATGTTGTTGTGATTCACTACTGTTCAAAATACCTCCCTACGAATATTATATACTATGTACATTAGGGTGGCCGTTATTTACGAATGTGTTCAAATTTTAGATGCCACCCCCTAAATTTATTCGAATACTCAAAAAACTACTAAATGTGAAGTTTTAGACTAATCGGATAATGTTTAGAGGTCGCTCATCGACCTTAAACTTCGGAAAAATGCCATTTTTTCACTTTTTTCAAATTTCTTCGCTCCCATCTCGCGTATTTTTCACCTTTGACTATTTGTACTAAATTAATATTATTCTTTAACATATTAGCTTTCAAATAAGGTAAAAATCAATCAATTTCGTCCACAATTAACTAAATTATCACTAAAATAAGAAATCATACTCGACGTTTATTGAAGCTTTCAAGAGCAGCATAAATATGGGAGTAAATACGAGTACGTATGAGCGAAAGCACAGTTTCTTGGACACAAAATGGTACAATATAATATTTGAAGACAATCAAATACTTCCTCACTATATATAATTGTCCACACTTGATTTGAATAATATGCTCAAAATAGATTAATAAATATAATAAAAGGAAAGGAGTCCTTAAGTAATTTATTTAAAAAAAATATTAAATTTATTTATTATTTGACAAAACTGTTTTAGTATACTTTTTAAAAGTCTTTCTATAATCTGTTATAACTTGCAATAAATATTGTTTATCTTGCTCATTTTTACCAAGGACTCTATTAAATTCTTCGAAAAGTTTTACTCCTCGCTCTGCCGTATCATTAACAGGTCTTATACTGTGAACAATTTTTAACGCGTGTACATAATCTGTATGTTGGTTCCATTTTTCTGGTTCTAGGTTCAAGAAATCTGTAGATATATTGAATCGCTTAAAAAAGTTAATGGTATTGGCTGTCACAAAATCCTCTAGTGATTTCGATAAAAAATCGGTTACATTCTCCGTCTTCAAAAGAATTCGTTTTTCTCCGTCTTTTTTAATATCGTCCACATTGTCGTGGCTTTCATTGTTATCATCACTATCTACTTCAACATTCATTGATATAATTTTTTTTAACTTATCTGCCATTCTTTTTTTAATTTTAATTGGAATGTTGTCATGAAAAAATGATAGACCAATGCGTTCATCGGATAAATACCATAAATGGTTACACATCTTCTTAATAGCAGCCTCAGATATTGTCTTATCAATACATCTATAATTTTACATTTCTTTTATAAAACAAAAATCTTGGTAAGCTGCTTCTGATGCTATAACACATTTGAACCAATATTTTACGTAAACATGTATTATGAACAAACAGATTTCTTTTAGCTTTTGCTCTTTGAAAGATAACAATGAGAACTCATTTCGAAATAAATATATCTTTAAACAGTAAAGGGCTTTAGACATCCAACGAGCATGGTGCATTGGTCCAGTGTCACGGAATATTGGTGATGAACTTTCTCCCAAAGAGATGATAACTAGTTCCAATAGTTCTTTATAGTCATCTCTGCAAATTGATTTTTGTAGTTCTTTGTAACAAAAAGTTGTTATTTCATCCTTAACACCTAAGAGAATTTCTTTTGTTTACTTAAGGACTCCTTTCCTTTTATTATATTTATTAATCTATTTTGTGCATATTATTCAAATCAAGTGTGGACAATTATATATAGTGAGGAAGTATTTGATTGTCTTCAAATATTATATTGTACTATTTTGTGTCCAAGAAACTGTGCTTTCGCTCATACGTACTCGTATTTACTCCCATATTTATGCTGCTCTTGAAAGCTTCAATAAACGTCGAGTATGATTTCTTATTTTAGTGATAATTTAGTTAATTGTGGACGAAATTGATTGATTTTTACCTTATTTGAAAGCTAATATGTTAAAGAATAATATTAATTTAGTACAAATAGTCAAAGGTGAAAAATACGCGAGATGGGAGCGAAGAAATTTGAAAAAAGTGAAAAAATGGCATTTTTCCGAAGTTTAAGGTCGATGAGCGACCTCTAAACATTATCCGATTAGTCTAAAACTTCACATTTAGTAGTTTTTTGAGTATTCGAATAAATTTAGGGGGTGGCATCTAAAATTCGAACACATTTTTTTGCCCCCATACATATTACGGCCACCCTAATGTACATGTATAATGAACCACATTTAAATCTAGTAATTTCATAAATAATGGGGAAAAATCATTTGAACAGTTTCGATTATTCAGTTCTTATGGAACTCGTTTTAATAAATGTTATAGGTTCATTTCCACTACGTCTATTTGCAAAAAATGTACAACTTTACTCGAAAACTTGGAGACTGATTTTTTCGAAAGTAACAGACTATATTGTCTCGGTAAATTGATTAATAATATATATGCCTTATCTAATTTCTTATATCATTATTGTTTCAAAACATCTTTACAAATTATTATAATACTATAATTTTAGCATTCTAGGATATAAAAAGGAAAACATGCGTATGAAAGATTATCATGTCATTATAATCATTGAAAGTATACGAGCTCATTTGCTAGGGAAAATAGGAAATGCAAAAAGACTTTGTATACCCACAATGGTTTGTTACGAGTTTGGAATTGATTATTGTTGATGACGACATCAAGTACGTGAATATTTTATATTCACAGTCACTACGAATGGTGAAGTAAAGGCCACCTTTATATTGACTGCTTTTCAGAGTTTATTTATTAATAATAGATATGTCGAAATTTAGGAAAATTAGTTATACAATTTCAAATTTATTTTAAACATCTATCAATGGTGTAAAGGTGCAAAAGTGTGTATTTAAATTGTAAATTAAATAAATTACTATTACATTAATTAATAAATATTATTTGTGTCTTACGAGTACAATATACCATATTTCCAATCTCAGTAGAATTTTAATAGGAAATATTTTTGAATTAAGAATAGAACTGTATTTAAATATTTCTGTACTTCACTTCTTAATAAATAAATCATTAATAAATCATAATCTTACTAGTATCAAACTTGTCATAGTTCAATATCAATTCATCTTAACAGATATATTTATATTAAAACTCGAATAATAAATAATACTTTTACTCTCTTACATACAGTTTTTACTATTCTTTCATTCTTTTTTAAGAGTAAAGAAATGAATAATGAAATTTCGGTAACCATATATATAATATAAGTATTTGATCCGCATGATAACACGCCATCTGTCGCGCATCTAGTTCATTTAGTTGCAGTTTTTTGTTAAGCGGACACTTTTGTTAAGTGTTAAGGGACACATCCAGGGAAGCACCAGAGCGGCCTAAACTGTCAGCTTTCTCGTTCCCTTCGATGTTCCTTGTTTTAGGATTTAAACAATTTAAAATTTTTTTAATAGTGGTTTTTATATATTTTCAAAATCAAAGAATATAACCTATGTATATTTATTAAAATAATTATTTTATTGTTTTCCGAAATGAGAATTTCTAAATCAATAAAATTTATTTAGTATTATTTTTTCACATTCAGAAACAATTTTTAAAATTTTTAATATTTTTAAAATACTTAAAATTTTTATAACTTATAAATATTAAAAGATTAATTTATATTCTTACTTTATCTAACATTATTGTATCTTGATAAGAGCTACTTTAATTCCTTCGGTCAATAAAAATTTTTTTACTTATAAAGATAAACGGAGAGATAGTTTGATATGTAAAATAACAACGATAGAAAACGTAACTTTTTATCCACCAACGGCGTCAATTCATTAGTGGACAGCAAATTGAGATAAGTTTTGCAAATCTTCCAAATAAAAAAAAATTATATTTTATATAAAAAATATAAATGTATTATTAACTTAATGTATGGTTCATGTATGGGACACAGTACTGGTGTAAAGAAAAATAATAGAGTTTGTATTATTTACAGACATACAATCGGGTTTTAAAAATTTCTAAGAATACTTCTTAAAACGAAGTGAAATTAATAGCAAAGCTGAGTTCATCTACAAACTAAAATATTATTCAACAATCATAATACTAAAAAAAATAATATAATAATGTGAATCTAATAGTTTCATCTGCTTAAGTCAACAAATTTCAGTATTGAACATTTGAGTTTTAATAGTATTTTCAACAGTAAATAGTGTGACTATAACAAAAAATCAAATTTCAAAGCAGTGGATTCTATAACTAATGTGTTATTCAAGTTTTCAGAATTAGTTGGGTTGGGTCTCTGCTCTGAAACCATTTTGCTATGATGACCAGATATTTTCTTTATAAACATGCAAACGTGCAAGTTTAACTATTGAAGGTGAAGTGACACATGATCACATAAACTATAACCATATTTATTGTTAGAGATAAGGTTTTGCGACTTAAATAATTAACACAAAATAAAAATCCTCATCATTGAATAAAGTAATTAGCTCATGCATTGAACATGTCAGACTGCATAAGAATTGCCTTGACTTAAAAAGCGAATCCTGTCACTCTTAGTGTGGAAGTAGTTAATGCACAACTAAAATAAGCAAAACTAAAAGTGCTACCTAACAGCTCAAAATATTAAGAAAACAAAAAGATACGAAAAGAGAGATATAAAACACATTAAAAATATATTTGTCATTGTATATTGACATTGTCAAATTCCAAAATTCTATAAAAGTTCTATTTTAAAATCAAACATATAGTTTAGAATATATAGTAAATACATTTGCTTTTATTTGCAGAGTGTTTAAAAAGTGGATTAAGGGCAACCTAGCAAATCATATTTAAATGTTTTAAGTAATATAATAGAAACAGTAATAGTAACAGATCCACTCACCTATTTTATGATATTCATACATTCGACAATTTAACGAAACTTATATTGATAAATAACGATAATGGCACACGTTGGACGTTCGATGAAGAATCCGGAGGCTCCACGCCCACTAAAATCACAATCGCGCGCATCATTAAAAAATAATTATATGCTAATTGAAGAACTGATACAGCTTATTGAAAATGTTGCAATAACTCTTCAATCAGGAGTTAGTAGTACGGAACCAATGGCAACATTAGTACAAAATTTGCGTGTTCACGGTCCACAACTAGAAAGTGTATCAAAAGATACTTTAGATCGCGCCTTCGTAGTTTTCCGCAATGCTTCACAGGACGAAAGACTAAATATAATGACAAGACTGAATTTACTCGAGCTAATCGAATTGCGCGCCAAAGGATGGTCTGATAATGGTTTAAATTCTTATTACAAAACAAAGCATGTCACCAATGAAGTATGTTATAAATATTGTATAATAGCAAATTATGTATAGGTAATTTACATCTTATTTTTTGTGTCTATTGTTTAGCTACCAGATAATCAACATCAAGTTGATCAAATGGGGTATATAAGCACTTCTCCGACGTTTGGTGCCAGTATGGGTGGAGCAGCAGTTGCCGCCGCTGCAGTTATTGGTAATGTTGGTTCAGCGCAGCAACAGCAATTATTATTAGGTCCCGGTGAAGTATTACGAAACTCTGGTAAATTTTCAAAACCTACGAAAATTCCTGGCAAAACTTACTGCAAAGATGAAGTTGTAATACGTAATGCCGATTCCGGAAAAGGTAAACTAAATTTTTGTTGATATTACAAAAAAAATTTCTTAGAGTTTAAAAACGAGAATGTTTTTTTTTTTGTGCTTTCAATTCTGTTAATTCTCGAATTTATTTATCACTCGGAAAGAAAACTATTTCTCAATTATTATAAAATATTATTATAAAATTAACTGCAGTTTTAATATATAACCTGTGAACTAGAGAGTCAATAAATACGAAATATAATTATATATAAAATAATAACATATATTTCTATTTTTGTTATAAAAATAATCATAATTAATAAATTTTTTTTATAACTTCTATAGTAATGGGCATTAAAGGACGACGAGTTCATATGATTGAGGAATTAAGTGAGACGATCATTTCGTTTCAAAGAGGTAAATTTCATATTTTTTAAAAATTAATCCATAAAAATAATAATTGTTATTCATATAATTTATAAAACTGAGAGTGTTAAGCGATTTGAAAATTTGTTGACACATTCTGAGTTACTTAAAATCACGTCTCAAAAATAAAGGCCATTAGGCTCCAGTTGGGTGACATTTTTTTTTGTAATCGGGTTAAGTGAACAAAGAAACTGGTTGAAGAAGTTAAAGGAGTCACCGATAATGATGTATTATTCTCAAATAGATATTAACGTTTTATTTAAACAGTGAACATTTAAAGAAACGATTTTCACGAAACAGCAAAAAATAATGCTTCTAAAATCAGTTTCTCCTGGTATTTATTACACTTTTAACTCTTCCCTAAATTTTCAGTATCGACTGATAACAGTCATTCTCTATAGGTTCATCTAGTTCATAATTTGAACGACTTTTATATGTTTCGTCAGATTATATTATTGGATTAAAAATGCTTCGAAGGACTCACTGTTTAAGTATGACTAACTAGTCAACTTTCCTCACTTGTTGTTATTGTAAAATCATTCCTTATACACTAATTTAGGTCAAGATCTTGACGGTTTTGTCTTTTTGACAAATTAAGCATTTTCATTGGGATTTTATGTCATAATTTTATGTCTAATTTCCATAGTCACTTATCTCAATGACTTTGGGTTGTACCTATAAGAGTTATTTTAACAACTAAGATCATAGCACTTACACCGATAAAGTTTCTGGTATAATTTGATCGGTTCTTCCAAAATAGTTATAAAGTATTAATAAATACTACCTGAGTTTGGTATAAAAATGTAAAAAGATTTATCCTAGGAATAAAGTAATTCACGTCTTTCTTAGAAGCGACAGTGTCTACCTTCCGAAATCACAAGTGTATGACGACTAAATTACTGTCGATTGCACATTTTCTTTATTAACGTTTAATCCTTTCCAAAAAAGAATAAATACTCACCACTACAATTTATTATTTAGTTGTGCATTTTTCATAAATTTTATATATATATATCATAAGTATATATCATTATTGTTATTTTTGTGGCCGAACGGTGGCCTGCTTTCCTGATTTTTTTTAGGGGGCGAACATTATTTGGCCGTCTGTTAAAACGTGTAGTTCCGGGACGTAGACGCAGTCGTTCTTGGAACTATTAATATTTATCATTGTTTAGTTTCGAATTGTTTTGTAAATGTATATTTCTTCATTTAGTTAACCCGGGAGCCAAGGAGCGTTTAGTGCAGATTACTGGCCCAACAGAAGATAAAATAAAGTAAATAATATAAATTATTATTCATTTTTGAAATGAAATATATATGTTGGAATGATTTTTTAAAGTTATGCAAAACAACTCATTGAGGATACAATTCGACGTAATGCATCTCCTGTTCGCTTAGATCCAGCAGTCGGAGGTGCAGGTTCATGTTCTTCACTGGCTTCATCAAATTCAGATGAGGGCTCTCCACGTATACCTGGTAATTCCGGAAGTAATTTAGCCAACCGTTTAAGCTTTAATTCATCTAAAAACTTTATGACTGGTCAACAAGCTGCTGCCCAACAACAATTGGGAAATATAATGACCACTGTTCCAAATAATATGTCCAATACAAACATCAGTGCTGGCACTGCCAAATTGATGCGTCCAAATGCACAAATCCTTTTGCATTCTTATTCAACTAACGACGCATCTCTTGGAGAGTATAAGTACACTGTTAATGTGGGACAGCATATCATAAAAATTACCGGAGATTGTTGTGAATTTGTGCAGGTTAATAAATCTTATTTTATATGTACTTTTTATGCTATAATATAAAGCTTTGATCTTTCTCTTCGAATTGTAGGTGGCCAAACTAGTTCTTGACGATTATTTCAGCAGTGCTGATTTTCTAGCGTCGTTTGAAGAAGGTGTTATTTCAGACGGTACTTTAGTAAGTCCCATAGTAACACCAGGTACACCAATTGGCGCACCACAATTTACGTTGGGTAATACAAGTCAGCATGGCCCACAAGCTCAATTAGTGGATGGTGGCGTTAAATATAATTATATGTTGGGCCAACTAAGCAATAATGTACACGAAGGAGATGATGAAGTATTTACTTCGGCAAATGGTTTAGGTGAGTGTAATAAAATTGAGTGTTGTACATTTTTAAAAATATTTATATAGATATTGATAATCGATCAATTTTTTTTTTTTTGACAATTAGTCTAAATAAAAATTTACGAAAAAACTAATAAAGAAATAAATTCACTAATAAAGAATTCGGTGGTGCTAATATTAGTTGTACTCTAAAAAAGTACAAGATTCTTTTATATATTATCTATATACATATATACAGTAGATGCTGACAATTCTTAAGCCTTAGAAAATTTTAGTTTTCGAGAAAACCCAAGCTAAATTTAAATCCAACACAACGTTCTAAATTCAGTACAGTTTCTATTTTATGCATTTTTTGTACAAAGCTCCATACATACGAGCACAAAAAACACGTTATTAAATAAAGTAAAATATTATGTATATAAAACATGACTTTATATGTAAATAAATGTGTAATGACGAATATATACAAATATGGTTTCCACGTTAAAGCATTTAAATGTTTTTCACAAATTTGTAAAGGCGCCTTAAAATCTGCAGATTCGATTAAATTAAGTATGTAGCTATTAAAAAACTACTTAAGAATTCCAAGCGGAATTCCAAACGGCTACGTATCCATTATGACATAGAATTTCTATATTAATTCTATATTAATCTCAGCTTTAATTCCGAAAATAATTTACAATAATAATTTGCATTACAGCAAACTCCAATTTGACAAGTAATAGTCTTTCACGTTCGAGAAGAAGTCATTTTTCTCGTAAGGACTCGACTACTGAACAAACATCTAATAATATGGCATCGCGTAAGAAGAGTGAAACTGCAATCGCTGGCGATAATGGAACAAAAAATTCAAGTATATTTAACTATTTAATAAAAATATATATAAGGTTTTAAAATTTCATATATTTTCTTTAGCACGCATTTCCCATGAATATGAGCATTTACTGTATTATGCCAAAAGCCCACATGCTTGGGCCTTTCCATCTGATTGGCAAAAAATATGTGAGAAATGCCCATCTATAATACGCAATAAGGTAAAAGTTGCAACTAACAAAAAATCAATTTCAAACATGAAATCATATGAAAATACAAGTTCAATAAATAACAACAAATCCTCCGCTCTGCAAAATCCTTCAAGTACGTTAAATAAGCCAAATCTAAATCATGTTGGAAGAAAGTCACATATCACAATAGCGCATATCAATAATAACATAGAAAGCGAAAAACAACATTCGATTTCTTAAAAAGAAGCGCAAATTAATCACAAAATCATTTATCTTGATATTTTATCTAATTTTTATATAAATTTTAAGGACTTGAGTGTTATATTGGTTTATGCTTTTAAGTGAAACATCCTGCTCAATTTTTTCTAAAGTATATATGTATACCATATACATATAGTATATATATAAAAAATTTTAACTCTGATTATTATACGCTACAATCATTTATAATAAAGACAACGAATACGATCTTAATTAATTTATAACATTTAGCAAACATTTTTTTTCGGTTTGATTTTAACGAATATTATCAATTTAATCCGTTTTAAATTTAATGCACTAAATTAATTCTGGATGTATATTTATAATTGCCTTTGAAAACTACTAAAATTTTAAAGATTGAAAAATAAGGTTTATAGATAAATAAGGTCGTGATAATGTCACAGTATAATCTGGTGTATATAATAATAACAATAATAATAAAAAAATTAAAATGAATAAAAATATATAAAGAACAGAAGACTCATAATATATCTTACAAGCGAAAAGAAATGGTTTTAATATATATATTAAAATAAACTCTTTTATATAAATATATATTATAAAATTTTTATACAAACACTAATGCTACATTTATAAACAATCACATTCGCTTTCACGAAAATTAAATTAATTATTACTCTTATTATTACGTAATTCTCTTTTAATGCTTTGTTTATTATATACTATATGTTACTGATACCTTCATTACTAATTTTTTCAATTTGATTATTATTATTATTATTTGCTCTGCCCTCTGCTTATCGATGCATATAAAGTAAAAAATTTCATGTTCAAATTATTTGAGTTTATTATTTTGAAAAAATTATATTCATGGCAGTTGGAATAAATTCTCGAGTATGTGTACCAGATTTCTTATTGCACCATAAATTCTTCTTTGAAAAAAAACAATTTTTTTTTGAGGGGTTTACTGAATATTGTTTTCGGTAATTTTTAGGTTACTAATTATACATGCCAGGTTTATGTTTTTAATAGTCGATCATCATTCAAACGAAAACTGGAATGTGCAGCAGATGATGTGCATTCAAGTATGTTAAAACACAGAATTTATTAGAGATATTCGTTATGCATAAATCGGCATTTTACAAACTTCTGCGTTTTGATTTGTAATTCCAAAAACCTGACCTGATACACTTCTTTCGTTGAAATGTTTACACATATAACACAGATTTCATTGCGTTCCTGTGCTCAACGTTAATATATATATATAAATTTTTAATTTATATAAAATATAAAATTTTAATTTAATTTAATGACAAGAATTGCCACCAACTTCGACTGTACGTCATTTTTAAAGTGGAAGCATGTTTCGCAGTGAAAGAATTTAACATTTTTTAAAACCAAAAGAACATTGCATAATCAAACCCTCACACTAGCACAAACTATCGGGCCCTACACCACTCAACCCACTTAAACCCCATTCTCAAGATGAGGCTATAAAGTCACAACTGCGAAATTTTTAATAAAATCTAACAAATAGATGTTGTGTCACAGCAGGTTTGCTTAAATGAACATCCGAAAGTACAAAAATACACTGGAACTAAAAAACAAATGTATATAAAATTAATAAATCTTCAGTTTTGTTGACCAAAAATGAGGTTACTAGAAGTTGTTTCGCGTCATTTATATATTGTACTTGTCCCCCTCACTCCTTTTCTAGTGCTTACTTTTCTTAGAATTTAGTGAACACATACACGAAAATTGTCTCCTATTAATACAGTTTGCAGTTTTTTTTTTGTTTTTTCAATTAAAATATTAATAAATTTTATTTATATATCATATATAGTATATGATTTTAGATGAAGATTGTTAAGTTATGAAGAATATAGTGTCATTTAATAAAATTTCATTTAAATATAAGTAATAACTTTTAAAAATGTATTAGATAAGATTTTATCGTTATTATTATTTATTATAAGAAACCCCAAACATGTATATCTTGTATTATCATTATTATATATTATATTTTATTAGTATTTTTTTTTTTTTGTGTTAATTTAATATGATAATTTTTTATTTATTTACCATTCTTACTTTTTATTTAATTATTAAATACTAATAAGAAAAATGAAAAATTTTATTTGTTCGTAAACAAAAGTTTGTAAATATTTAATATTATATTTTATTTATTTCAACAAACCAAATATTTTTTTTTGGTTCATATTTTTGTATTATGTCTTTTTCTTAGAATACAAATAAAAATATTTTTATTTATTTATTGTTATTATATTCTACTTGTGATATGTTACTAGTTTTTATATATTTTTTATATATTTACTTTTAATATTTTATATTCATTTGTTAATATATTTTTATTTATTAGCACTATTTAAAAACTCTCTTCTAACGAACATCACTTTTGAATGAATTCCCATCTTGGGTAGACAATTTTTCTAAAATAAATTTTTTTTGATAATTTTTTGAAAGAACCTAATTACGTTGGGACAAATAGCAGTCTTGGATGGACGTAAATTAATATCCATCTAAGTTACGTTACTGTTGAGTGTCCGCTCACACACACACAAGAAAGTTATCGTTGTGTAAAGCTCTAGTCAAATTAGGCTACCTACCACTTCCATGTTTTCTTATTTTAATATATTAATAATATTTCACTTTTACTATATATCATTTTAATTATTTTGTTTTTATAATATTTATTTGATTTGATTCTTATTTTTCTTTTTTTTTTTTAACTTTATTTGATAACACAGGATTTACAAGATGAAAGTGGTCGTTTTAATGGGGAAACATATTTAGAGCTAGTTAAATCCGGCAGCAAACGCAATTTTATGACAGCTGAAGAAGCGATAAACGATTTTGATGAACAAGAAAACGAATAAACGAACAATCGATTTTTTATTTATTTAAAGTTACTATATTAATTCTTATATTCAATTTTAATTTAAGTTCTATTTGAAAGCAAAGTTTTAAAGTATTTCCCGCTATTTTCTTAAAAATAACAGGAACTAACAAAAATCTAACTAAATAATACTTTTTGGAATATTTTTATAATTCGCGTACATATACAGTGTATGAGTCGGATTAAAAAATAATTCTTAATTCGGGTATTTCAAACTAATTGAATTCGAAATAAGCGAAATACCAAACAAATAACTAACAAAAATAAAATTTTTGTTATATTGTCTACTCCTGGGTATGGAGGAATCCGTATCCAAAATATAAAATGACAAATTTTAACAAATAATAAAATATTTAATTAACAAGCATCGACATAATGTGTATTGGCACTTGTTGACCATTAATTTTAAAATTTAATTTTTAACTGTAACGAATTATCAATTTATTTATTCAGATCAATATTACGAATACAAAATTGCATAATCCAGCATTTGAGTAATTTTGTAAAAATTTTTATTTATTTATTTTTGTCTATTTTTATCTAATGTGGTCCAACCTAATTGCAATACAATATTGATAATTAAAAGAAACTATGTAAAAGCCAAATCTTCTCCCGATTTTTATATTCTGCAAACAGGCTCTGTGAAAATTCTAAAGAAGTAAAAAAATTAGTCTCAAGTATGCATTTTATTTATTGAAACTAAATTAAAAAGTTATTAAATATAAATATACATATATATGCAATTATATATGTTTTCTTTTTACTATTTAACGAAAAAAAAAAAAATTAAAATTATTTTAAATCATTTGACTCTTCATATATTTATATTTACAATATAATGTATTTCAATAAGGATATATATTATTTAAAACATATAAAAACTTTATTAATAATTGTTAAGTTTTTGAATTCTTTTTGATTTTGTATTATTATTTACGAACAATTAATTATCAACATATACACATATAAAATCGTTTGCTAATGTATTTATATAACAGTCTAGTCTTTCGTTGCTTTATATAATCCAATTCAATTTTATTAAACTTGTTTTCAAATTTTGTAAAAAAAATTGTAACTTATTTTCACTTTATAGAACTTTTCTAATAAGACAATAAAAAGTAAAAAAAATAAAAATACACATAAAAATGAAAGATTGTCTTTCATGTTTTACTTATATACAATTTATAGCGTTACGTCATAGTTTTGTAGATTTGTTTTTCTTCTAACACTTAAGAGTCGGCAAAGTTGATGCTATCCTTGACCTAAGCAGAAACGATATTAAAATCTATACTGAACTTCTTACAGGACACTGTAGACTTAATTACCACATGAAGATTATAGGTGCGGTAGAAAGTGACTTCTGTCGACTCTGTCATGAGGAGAAGGAAACATCAGAACATGTTCTATGCAACTGCCCAGCGGTGGCAAGACGTCCCAAATCAAGTAAGTAAAATTAAGCCCACAGCAATTACAAGGTTTATAAATAGTCTAAAATTGTCCTAGTTGGGCCTTTAGGCGCACAATAGATCTTTTAGGTCGGGGTACTTTAATAGCCAATTACGTAATAATAATAATAATAATACAATATCCTAAAGTCCATATATTTATTAATCATCAATGATACTGACAACTAACTGCCTGCTTAGTAACGTATCTGGTATTATGTATGACGCGCATGCTTGTAAAGAAGAGAAACACTGAATAGAGAAATAAAATTCAATTTTATTAATAGTTGAACCTGATAATACTAATTGTCTTAATATTGTTATAAGAAATCAGCTATCAGCTGAGCACCAATTCAACCTTTTAATTTTATATTAAATAGTAGGACTTAAAGTAAGTGATCTAAAGTAATTGCTTAGTATTTCTCGTAATTGCTTAGTATATCAACAGTAAGTTGTTGTTCTTGTTGTTGTTGTAGCACGTGGCGATATATTTGTGTAGTCCCTTTTAGGGAAGGTGATCGACACTTAATCGTTGAACGCGCCACCACGGCTCCGTGATGTAGGTTGCGGTCGTTGTTGAAACCATTATAATTCTCGGAATATTCTGAAAGCACATCTACTTTATGAACCTCTTTTGGGAGGAGTAAGCAGCTTGATCACTTTCATCACTGGGTTCAATTTAACATTAAAGGTTATATATATAAACCAAAAATCCAGACATCATTAATTTTTTATGTAAAAAATTTCTAGGTACTGTAACATGACATAATTCGAAATTTTTCCTATTTTTAATATAAAAATTGTATAAAATTCAATCAATCTAATATTTATTTATACAATATTTATTTATATATAATATTTATATATACTACATAATATTTATATATACGATATAATATTAATATACATGTATATAATATTTATGTATATATAATATTTAATATATAAACTAATCGTATCGCTACTAAAACTTTAAGATCATCATTAATTCCATTATTATTGACATAGAAAACATTGATAATGATTTTTAATAGTCTAAATAAGACTTAAAAAGTTTATTTAAATTAAAATTTAAATATTTTATTTATTATTTACTAATTGATTATTATGAATTTTTCATTGTATAGTATAGTACAACAGAAATTCACACTCATAAAAGTTATAAAAAAAATCACAAAATAATTGATAAAAGTCGAACAGTTTTTTAAATAAAATACCAATTGCTATTTGCGATATGTACATATATAGTTACAAATAAAGTGGATATTAAAAATAAAACATAATGATTTGTATATTGCTATAAATACATTTGTGAGTTTCGATCACCGATCACTATTGATATCATATAAAATAACTGCTTAACAATAAAAACTAAATAAAAATTTTATTAAAATTTTTGTTATATATATTCATCAACAGCATATAATTCTATAAGACAATAATTAAATATTACAAAATATATTTTAAAATGGTAACAGTTCAATTTATATATATAAACGCAAGATCTGATAGTTGAATTGTTCTAATTTTGATTTTGAGGAATCATTTTGTTGCAGTTGAAACAGTTAACAGATAACAGGTAACATGCAGAGATAAACGTTTAATTATCCAGTAACGGCTCCTGATCACTGGAGTAGCCGGCATCGTGCGTATTTGTCGCAGTACTAAAGACATTAAAAGAAATAAATAAAATAATTGTGATCAAATTTAAATAATATTTTATAATTATTCGTAATTATACCCGTAAATTTAGTACTTAATATCAATTTTGAAACTTGTCATACATTGTGTTGGAGTATTGTACACGTTGGGCTGGTGTCATATTAAGATTGCCTTTTATTTTCTTATCGTAGGCCCAAATAATGCATGTCGCAATTAAGGCAACTGTAAACAAAGTAATTTTATATTTACATCACATTAGAACATATATATAATAATGATTAATATGTAACAAGACTTAATTGTATTATTTATTAAATATACATATATTTTTTTTTTAATTTGATATATTGTTTAGATAG
Source organism: Teleopsis dalmanni (assembly GCF_002237135.1). Classification (NCBI taxonomy): domain Eukaryota; kingdom Metazoa; phylum Arthropoda; class Insecta; order Diptera; family Diopsidae; genus Teleopsis; species Teleopsis dalmanni. Next base: position 12,215,407 of record NC_051848.1, read on the forward strand.
TTTACTTCCCAATTATTTTTGGTCAGAAAAAAAATCGTAATAACTAAAAACGCTAGCTATGGTTAAGATGATGATACAAAATATGAATACCTACTTAATCCGAACTCATAATTTTGATCCCATTGAAAGCTATTTCTGTATTGATAAAATATTTCGACTTTTAAATTTTACTAAAATGATGCATATGTATTTCTTTAAAGTTTTTAATGAAATACAAGTACAGATAAAAAAAAGTTTTCGTTGTTACCGATAGAGTAGATATAAAGCATTTCCTTCATTATTCCTGTTACCACGGCATTATTTACTAATAACTTAGGCTAACGTTTTTACATTATAACATGCTACTTAGCCCACCAATTACCACCCACCCCACTACTAAGATTTATGAGAATCTAATCTTAACACAATTTTTAGGAGACTTAAGCTTCTGTATAGATGTTTTCAGAAAGTCGTTCTCTTCTGTCAGTAAAACGTTCAAACTAAGTGATTATAAGGAATATCTAAATATGCTTACGTTATTAAGATAAATTATGGCATGCATTAGTATAAGTTTAATTACAATAGTTTAATAGTATATACTTTGAATTCATATATGTTAAAAATTATATAAAAACAATAACATAAAACCATAAGATTATGTAACTTACTTGTCAACCAGCTAATGAAAAACAGTTCTACCCATATATAATTATCTGGAGTTTTATCCACAATCATACCAGCAACAATTGTTATTACAGCAAGACCAAGATTTTGCACAGATTGACAGCTGCAGTAACAAAAATGTTTAATTACATATATAAAAAAACTATACTTTCACACAAACTCACAATCCATAAGCAGTTCCTAACTGATAGTCTGGAATAATTAAAGCAACAAGTGGCCACAAGCTAGCGGCAAGCATGGAATATGATAGACCCATAATAATCATACCAACGTATGGATTAACCATAGTAAAAGCTAGCAACGAATGGGCTCCAATAGTTGACAATGTTGCAGTAAATACCCAAGAAACATTGCAGCCAGTTTTGTCAATGACAAAACCGAAAACTGGTGAAGCAACAGCTGCTATTAAATAGACAATTGAGTTGACGTTATTAGCTGCATCAGCCGGAAAATCGAATTTTTTCATGAAAAAGGTCCTATGCAAAAATTGAATAAGATACAATTTAATAACTTCAAAAACTCTATTTAAAAAATATCATACTTACTTTCCAAGAGCAATAAATGGAAATATGGCTACATAATATGCCACGCATATTATGGAAACCATCCAAAAAGAAACTTTGAAAGTCACTACATCACTTAGTTTTGCTATTTCACCAGATGCGTTATTGTTGCGTTGAAGGATACGTTCGGCTCTTTTATCCATCCAGCCTAAAACACAATAAAAAAATAGAGAATAATGCTATTTTGAAAGAGTCAACCTAAATACCTAATATTAATGCACACAACAAGGATAAAACACAGGTTCCTGCAGCGAGAAGCAACACAACGCCAATTGCTTCGTGGCCCTGATAGAATTTATGCACGTAATTGTAAATTGGTTGCATTACCCAAAAGTTAACAGTACTGCCAAGCCGTGCCACTGATAGCTGCAATCCAAACACCATGTTAAGTTCTTTTCCTTTAAACCACAATACTGCATAGTTATTTTGTGCAACCGCAAGAGATTCGGCGCCGATACCAAATATAAATCTTCCTAATATCATTATCCAAAACGTGCCTAATATGCCGCCAGATGCGAATAATAATTGTCCGATGAGTAAAATAAAAAGATATATAATAGTGCCTAAACGTATTCCAAATATACGATCAATCAAGAAACCGCCAACAAAACACAAGATTACATTTGGCCATGAGTAAATGGAATAGATGAGCGTAAATTCTGTAGTAGTCAGATTGAGATCTTGTTTAAAAACTTCCTGCAGCGCACCGGGATTATCATAACAAAAGTATGAACCTAAAAAAATTAAACACAAATAATATATATTAATGTTATTTTTTTTATAATTTTAAATTTTCAAAAACTTTAAGTAAAATACATCACATTCCCACTATAATACATTGTTTCATTGTATGATATTTGTAGTGAGTATTTGATGTATATAGTATACTTTTATATTACACTAAATAGAAATCTGACCCCAACTAAGCGGTTTGCCAAGATCATCCATGGCGTAATATCAATTACTTTGTGAAGGGTGAGTAGCTACTAACACCCGTTTAGTGTCGAATTTTGAGGGGTTTAAAAGCGTGACTTTCTCTCCGTAAACAATTTCTTGTAGTGTTTAACTTATATATATTTAGGATTTAACACAGGTATGAAATCAATATCGATTTGAATATTGATTACAGGCACAGTAACTCCTCATCATTTTCTGTTATGGGCTAAATGAATTTAAATGTAGTCATGCTGCCAGTTGTGATGCACTATTTCTGTAGCATTCAACTTATAATGTTTCGGATAAATGAGTAAAAATGTACGAGTTTTGCTACAGTTATTCCTATTTGAAAGATAACTGCTGCGTATGATCATGCTGGATCATAATTGCCATATTGTAACGATTTTAAAACTATAACTAAAGTTGCTTTAATATAATATAATTCAATTTAAACATTAATATCGTAATGTAAACGGAATATAGATCTAGTACTACACAATCGAAAAGAAGGAACAAATAAAAGAGTTGACTTTATCGTGTCGAAAAAATGAGGACTTTGAAGTCGATCAAAAAATTTATAAAATTTTATATATTCTGCGCTTATATAACTATTTCTTTGTAATCGTATTATTCTATATTTCCATATGAAAAATAAACAAAAGATAAACAGATAACTCATAGGGATTTGTAAAGCAGATAATATAAAAATAATTACAAGACGAATACATGGATTAGGATAAGTATTAGCTGTATGAAAGAGGAAGGATTTATTTGGGAGTGAGAGTGGATTGTGGGCTGGGTGGGATTCAAGTTGAAGTCAACCAGAATCAAGACGGAGAAACCAGGCCGCTTTTATGAGACAGGTCCAAAGGTCAATTGAAAGGCCAAAGGTCAGGTTTATGTAGGAAAACAGATGAGTATACTAAATCGTAATATTCGTACGGCTTGAAAAAATCGGGGAACCATTGCATCAAATGTTTTAAATTGAATAAAACAATCAACAATATGTGCTTTATTATAGCAAAATTAAATTTAAAAATTATATTAATCAAATGCAATTGGCTTTCTATATCCTTTAGAATATCTAACTATGAAAAAATTTAGATTTTTTTCTCTCTATTAGGAGGGTGTGTACCCACATTGGATGGGCCAAAACGTCGTTAATACCAAAATTTATTTTTAACTGTTAGAAGTTTGTTGACAAGAAGTATTCGCTAAAACGATAGATCGATGTATATAAGAACACAAATTTAAGTTTTGAGATACTATTTGATAGCCAGAACTACAAAATTACAAACACTCTCTGTATAATATACAGATTAAAATTATGTGGCATACAAACTGCAGCATGATAGCGATATACAGATATACATATATGTTCATTTCAACTTACCAAATCCAAGTAAACACATAAAAACCAAAGCAATAAAACGATGAAGGACTCCCGACGGATTGCAGCAAGCAGTAGCACCGCATCCTGTGGGCTGTAAATCTAACTCATTATCTTCCTGACTGCGACGAGTTGGTGCACGTTCCAATTGATCATTTTCCACAATAGGCAGTCTATCATCTTCCATGATAGAATCCATTCTTACTAATTTCTATAAAAGCAAACACTCAAATCTCTATATGCAGTAATGCGTGTTTGCGTTTCACTAGTTCAAAATGTACTGCGACCGCGACTGCGACTACGGCTACTGCTCCTTGTAATACTTTGTTTCCGTTATTGCACTGTGTGTTGTATTAGTGAATACAGTTTGTTATCTTTTATATTCTGTTTTATTTTGTCTTTGTTGTAATATTTTCGTTACTATATATGTATGTTCTCTTTGATATTTCAATGAGGGCGTATGGAATAGAGCTTCTTATCGGTATTTATGCAAAATATTAAACAATAGAACAAAATAATATTACGGCAAACAGAAGTGTTATTTCAATTCTAATCAGAGCGTCTAAGCCTTATCGGTTTGAGACCCCTATTATTATCTCTGATCGTTAAAACTTACAATATTTTTTGTTTATATTTTTGATATAAATAAACGCACTAATACTCAGTCGAGGTTGGGGTTCGTTCAAACAATAGTAATCTGCAATTAGAAAAAAATAAAAACTTTGATTAATACAAATGTAATTAAATGAATTTTGCAAATTCTAATTATTTATTGAAATCAAAATCGTCATCATCTCACACAGATGAATAATAATTTTCAAATTGTTATCCAATAATTTCATTTAGTAATTTAGTAAAGTTGATGTTCCATTATCAGCATAAGGTGATAATTTCCCTTATGCTAGTTAGTTATTAGAGATAATTATAATTAAACAGATTTATTTGAAGTCGTAAAAATATAAAAATGAATTAACGTAATTGCCATTGATGCTTTACCTACAATTATGCGGGTGTATCTACAGGCGAATATTTCACATAATCTATATACTTAATGATATACATATGTATGTATGTATCTATGCAATTAACTCTGGTATGGTTTTTTAATTTGTCTGTCGTCTTCTGCAGGGGTGACTTGTACTCCTTAACGATTTTCACAAGTATTTCACACCATATGGAAAGAGAAATTATAAATTATAACGCCCGAGGTCACAACCGCCGTCTCCTGTTGCATGTAATCAGAAAATTAAATATATATACAACTTCAATTTCATTTTTAATCAATTTTACTGCGGTCAGTGGATACGATGATTCACCAATAAATAACTTGTTGATATATGTAAGTTTATCCGATAAATTTGGTACGAGGCGTTTCGAATTTCACACTTCAAATAAATTTGCGTCTTTGGTGCACAGTATATGACGTTATTTATGTATGTAAAATTTTAAATGTATATGCACAAAATTGGATAAAACGCTTATTGGCACAAAATAATTGCAAGTTTGCTAGTTAAACACACAAATGTTTTCTTTGTTTTTAATTAAGCAAAGCCATAAGCAAAATTAAATAACAAACTCAACTACGTAGATATATATACATATATGTTTTAATTAATTATTATTTTTCTGAATAATATTAAACTGTTTAACTATGACATGTCATTTTTTATATGCATTAACCAAAGTACTAACAATTCAATTGAACGCAATTTACGCACATACGGATTTAACTTTTTTTGCAATAAAAGAATTGAAAATCTTTTTCAATTTTCAAAATTTTTTAATTAATTGTAAACACAATAAACTTACCAAATCTGTTACACTTTCGTCAAATTATTCGTTGCCAATGTAAAATAATTTCTTGTTTTTGAAATACTATAACATCACAATATGCAAAATATAATTAAATTTTCTCTAAAGTATCTCGTATACTAGAAAGCCTCAAATTACTTCGTCTACCTGTGCTGTAGACAAGTTACAAAACCAACAACAAACAAATGTTTTCTTTCTTTGTTTTTCTTTTTCTTTTAAACAGTGCTGCAAATCAAAGCATTACAATTATATTTGATACACTTTACAGAGTTGCATTTTCAAACAAAACATCTTTTTTTGACATTTGAAGTAGTTAAATGCAAACATTGTTTTTATATGCAAATATGTATAATTATAGGGGTATTCAAGATCTCTATTCATCGTTGAATGTGCATCAATGCAAACTTAAAGAATCGTGAATGCATTTTGTGCATATTAGTCTTGCAAATATTTAGAACAGATATTTTTGTTTATGTATTTATTTATTTGTAAAATATAGCTCAGATTCGATATGCATAATTTTAACGATGCCTAGAAAAAGTGAAAAGCAGAATATATTAAATACTATGCCAGATTTTGCTGTTGCCGAATTAATGGGTAATTTAGATATGTGCATTTGTATGTATAATATCGCACTTTCTTGGATGTAAAATAAACACATAATCAAACAATTGTCAACAAAACTTAACAGTTTCGCTAGAGTGTTACCCAGCGAACAGTATAAAAAGTAGTACCATTCACAATAGAGCCTTGAAAATCATATATGCAAGACGTAATTGGTGTTGAAAATATGATCAATATGACTAAATTATGATCAATTGATTGGCTTGGAAATCAATTACAGAATCATAAGAAGGGGAATTGTTTTTGTAAAATCAAAAAATTTTACACATGCAGTGATACACAAAAATCCTTAATACCCTTTATAATTTTATTTAACTTTTCACTTTTAAATTTTTTTGTCAAAAATCATATATAAACAAAAATTCAAACAAAATTCAAAAATTTCATAAATTTGAAAATTGGGAAAGATATAGACTAGCATGCGTTTTTTGCTACACTTGCGAGTCACCGAAGACGCTTTATATACACGTATTATTTTCGAATTTTGTCTGGAAAAAAATTGTTTGTCAATAAAAAAGTAAGAATTTTTACAAAAGCTTGCCAGAAATGTAATCAGTGTAATCACATCTATGTTAAACTATATCTTATATAACGGCCTATATGTAGATTCTTATAGATTCTGATTCTTATAGAATGAGCCTATTGTGAATGTTTACTGGAAATTTGTAGCAAAACTCCAATCATATTTTAAATATATAATAAAAATTGCTTTCATTGCTCTTCTAATATTCATTTTGTTTTCTTTTATTTAAACTAATTAATTTGTAGTGTTTACAATTTTTATATTTCATGTTGTACACAATATAACAAAAAACTTATGTCAAAAATAACCGTTTAACATATTTTAAAAGTGATGCCAATTTGTTTCAACCAGACTTAATGCTATTTTTTTTCCAACTCTGAAAGAAAAAATTACGGCAATTGTCAAATTTATTTAAGTTATTTAAAATGTAAATTTATTATTTAGTTCTTGAAAATAAAATAAATAAAGTAAAATAAAACAAACACACTCCTATAATTTTCTGCAATAAGTACTGAACACACAAAATCTTATTAGTAAATTCTATTATTTATACAAAAATTTGTGCTAATTTGTGTAATGGGCGTTCATTTGCATTTTATGCTCTCCTTTTAACTTTTGCTTACGAATAATTTCACTACGAATAATAATCGCAAATCCGGATATTCGAAGACTGGATTTATAAGAAATGCGATTTTTTTTCAACTCCGGTGACTTCGTTATTATCCGATTAATCGAATAACCGAATAGCATCGGTTTTGAAAATACTCGAATAATATGAACAGCACGAGTTAATAGTGCTAACACAAAACAGTTTACCTAGCTTTATAAGACTTACTCCAACATATAAAAACCTAGGGCTCATTCAGCGGGTTTGTGCTATTTGTAGGAACTAGCAACTTACGTCTTGCTAGTTATACATTGTTTACTGAAAAAAATGTTACTCTTTTTTTTAATTTACGCAACACTATTAAATTTAAAACCTGATTAATTGGCCATAACTACTCATGATCCGATTTCGAAGTGCTTCTTTGATTTCATCACTACATCGAAAACATGGTCTACCCCTACGCCTTCACCCTCCCACTGCAATGATATTTGCATTTTTGAGCACATTCTTCCATTCGTGCAAACTAAACAAAGCCAACGAAGCCGCTGAATATTATTTAGCTAAATGATGTCAATGTTGTAATAAGGTTCATACATCTCGCTGGTCATTCTAAATCGACAGTCGTCATTAACTCGTAGAGAACCAACGATCTCAAGAAGAACTTTCCTGTTGAAAATTCTCAGTTAAGCTTTATCATTCTGTGGTAATCTACTGAGTCCAGTGACACTGTGATCAGTGCATTTCTAAAAGGCGAAATTGCTGTTATAATGGCCAGATAATAGCTTAGAGAAATGTTCTTTCCAGATTTTTAGTACATGTTGTGTATCTGAAACTAAATTACCATTTGCGTTATACATGTTGATGCGTCAGGTTAAATGGCTTGGTTTAGACAGTTGACTTTTTATGAAACTTACGAACATCATTCCTGTTGCTACACAGCTCGATTTATTCTCGTTCCTCCCATTCTTAATCTCGTTTTTTTCATCTGAAGAGAATGTCTTTTCCTTCCTCATTTGCAGATATTGTTCGCGAACGGTTCGCGTAGTTGTCTAATCTTCAGAATAGACACTCTTCATCGAACCATTGGTTTTGCCGAGGTGGGCGCTGGAAACCAAGAACCTTTTCCACATTAGCAAGTAGGAAATGACAGACATGTCCTTATTGTCATCTGGCATTATCAAGATGAGAGGGTTAATTATTCAATCGGTTAGAGAGTGAAGCGGTGAAGATTTGAGTTGCTTCGCATTATCTGATAAATTTTTTTTTTCGAGTCTATAATTAAATCACTAAATGAATGTACGTTCAGCACATTTGAAGCGTTGCTTGTGTTAAAATGGAAGTAATCAATCTAATCGAGGGAGAGTCATATTGCTTTATGAATATTACGCTGGGGGAGTATAGTGCTACATAAAACCATGTTTTGCATCGCAGCAAAATTAATCAGACGGGTTAATCAGAGATGGGTTCATGAAGACTATATTTTTCGACCATTGGACCAAAAATTCCTTCTCTCTCGATCTATGTTTTAAAATTTTCGAGTACAATTTTAATATCGTGATCGGGAGAGTAGTCATAAATTCTTTCGAGTCTTGCGTAGAGATTATCTTTGCTTAAGTCCTCCCATTCATCTGTCAGTGCAGGTATGTAAATTAAATTGATTTTTAAAAATTTTCCTTTAATGCGGATAGTGGCAAGCCTTTTGTTCACTAAAATGAACTGTTGAACTAAATTTAAAGGTCTCTTGCTAACAACAAAGCCACTTTAATATTCATGGCTGTTTGTATGGTAGCTGTAGTAGATGAGTTGCGCAATTCGCTTTTTAGAGCAACTTTGTTCTGTTCATCGCATTTCCTGCATTATGTAACGCCAACATTACATTTGTTAAAAGCATCCACTCTTAATGTCCGTAAATCATGGTACTTAGTTCATTTAAGGGGTCGTCAACATTATGTGTCGATATCCGAGGCTTCCCTTTTACGTTCTTTTAGTTCATTACGCTGCGATGGCCAGATAATAACCTTGGGGAACCACGTGTTGGCTGTGTAACAACTTGAATTGAAGACGCCAAGGATTGCGGTTGCATTTTTTAAGTTGAATGTAATTAGATATGTTGCCCTGTGTACTTGCTCTCATGGGTTCACGGGCCGTAAAAAGGAATAAAAGTAAATATGAAAATAAAACCATATATCCTCTCTAAGAAAAGAAGTTTAGATCCAAGAAATCGGAACTATTCATTCGTACTTAATTTGTTTGAATAAATACACAAATATTTTTAAATTTCGTATATATATTTTTAATTATGATGAATTTTTTTACTGTGAATTCACAACAGAATATATGAATTCTGAACAGAATGTGTGGATTCTGAACAGAATACTCTATAAAGAATTATAAAAAGTAATTAACTAATTAACAACAGAGAAACAAATTAAAAAATAGCAATCAATGAATGCGTTGCGATGCTACATTGCTACATTATGATTTGCTATTTTTGCTTCATTGCTATAGCCGGCACCCGATTCGACAGACAACAACCAACTACCAGGTTGCTAAATGATAGTTACGTGCTACAAATCAATACTTTATATTTTATCTCGTTTGACATATTATGCAGTAAAGAATTAACTCTATTTGACACTTGATGTTTGGAAAGAAGTTCATTCATTTGGACTACAATTACATATGATGTGAGTTCAGTGTCATACCGATTACCAGAATACTCTGAACTATATCTTTTAAGCTAAAATGTTCACTACTTAAATAGCACACTGAATACACTGAAATGAACGCAAAGAGAATTGCTGTATTGACAATCAGGCCATTAATGCATTGTTAATACATATAATCTCTTCTCGAAACTGACCTGAGTCCAAACAAACTATTGACTTCTTAAAGCTCCATATGTTCTGGTATCCTGGACATAGAGACGTGCCCATAAAAATGTCATACAAGGTCCTCATTAGACAATAACATTACAAAGGCAAACAGAAAAAAATAAACAAATTAATTGTTTAAAAAAAAAATTCTTCATCAATGAAACGTAAATACTTATAAAAATGTGTTGATAATGTAAATCAAGGCTTCCGAAGAATTTATATTATCAGCGGAAAAGCAAAACTAATAAGTAGACAAGAGTAAAAACCTATTGTTCGATTGGGTCTCACATAGATTGTTAACAATTCTTCAAATTTAACTACTGCTTAAGTATTTAAGTTCTCATACCGTGTACGAAACAGTCTTTAATATTATCAAGTATCATTGACATCGGTCTCTAAAGGAAAATAATGACGTCTCTAAAGCTGGTAGTAATAGGGATAGCAACCACCAAGTATTCCTTATCAGCATTCTTTCCATATAATTAATAAATAATATTTAAAGTGATCTTAACGGACATCTTTAACAAATAATCTAGGTACCTATGGGTTTATTCCTAGTATTTGGTGTTAACTTTAACAACATATGTAGATACTTCCAATAATTAAGTCAGATTAAAATAAGTTGTTATTATGTTTTAAGAAATTTTATGCACGTCCTTGACAAGTATTGTTAAGGGTATGTCATATTAGATGATACCTGATAACCCGTGCACGCTACTTTTTTTCCGCTGAATAGAACTCATACTTAGATATTTCTAATAACTGATTCAGGTGGAAATATGTGTTATTTTATTAAACGTAATTTTATGCACGTCCTTGAGAAGTATAACTTGTTAACTAAAACCAAGGGCATTCTATTCGGTGTCAACTAAAATAGACTACATAGATATTTGTAATATCTATTTAAGGTTAAACTAAGTTTTAAAGTGTTTATAGTGATCTTAACGAAGTATTTAACAAGTATTCTATGTACTAGGCTTCTAATAACTAATTCAGGTAAAATTAAGTGTTAATGTACTTAAAGCTATCTAAAAGATTTCTGTTACCGTTCGATGGAACTGAGTATGTTCAAAATGCAGAGTACGTATCTTCTAAATTTGATCATCTAGAGAAGCCTATAAAATAGATACAAAACCATTAGCTAACAGTATATGGTTGTTTGTGAAATAGTTTTATTAAAAATTATATTATCTAAAAAAAAAATGATTTAATTATCAAGAGTTATATACACTGATTGATTTGAGATCACTAAAAGGATTCCGCTCCTCAGTTCAATAGATCATCGATTAAAACTAGTGTAAGTCGAAATTAGATCATTCCAACCTGTAGCTTTTGTTGATTTATAAGATTTATAAATGTTTAAAAAAGATTGTTATATAAATTTTTGCTGAAAAATAGTTATAAATTATAATAGTTATAATTTTTTTAAACAATCAAATTGTTCAAAAATACAACGCTGTTAATGTAATTTATAAATATAATAACCAAAAACAACAACAGGAATAACAACAAAGACCTTCTTGTACTATAAACACGCAGCTGAGTAAAGTGGCAAAAAGGCACCCAAACAGGAGTTAATGCATTTGTCTCGTCAAATGCATTCAAAGAGCAAATGATATTTAGGATAACAGCACGATTTGTTTTGAGTAGTGTCAGTAATGGATACATTTAAGGTATGTGGTGTTAGGTCACAAAAATAGGTCATTTGTCATCATGACTTTGTTATTTATTTGTTGCGTAGAATATATGTACTGGAGTGTTTTATGGCTTTTGGGACAGCATAAAAGGAATTTCTCTCCTCTTTTCTATTGATGCAGAAATACATAGACATAATGCGGAAAAAGAAATGGAAAAGCAGCTACGTTTAAATCAACACAAATATATAAGACGAACACCATCACCTACACCCTCATCAGCATCAGCCATGTTTCGTCAAATTAAAGAAAGTGAAATGACAGAATTTAAACTTCGTGACAGCTCAGATGAGCGAAGTTTAGAAAGCATTAGGAAACCATCTACGACTTCAATAGAAAAAACTCCTAAAGGGTAAAATATGAACTATAACAGAAGTACTGATTTAACTACAATTCCTAAATTACTATCTTTCTTTCTTTCTTTAGAGAAATGAAGGTGACCAAACAAATTCTGAAATGTTGCGCTTTAAATGGAGGGTTTACGTGGCTTAGTATAATCATTTTTGAACAATTTCTGCTACCAACTATAAAATTAGTGTTAACACTGTGCTATGGTGACAACTCACAAGAACTGCATACAGTGTGGGCTTGGTTACAGCCCATACTATCAATTATATTTGGGATGATGTGGGTTTTGCCAATTTTTCTATTAAGCAAATTAGTAAGTTCTCTATGGTTCGCAGATATAGCGAACGCTGCATATCGTGTCCGAAAAGGTCGTCCACAAATGATACCGAACATAAGTAAGCTTGTCGCAGACTTTCTTTTCAGTTTAGTGGTGCAGGCGTTGTTCCTAGTGCAGAGCATGTTAATTAATTTATTACCTTTACGATATCTTGGCACAATGCTGTGTTTTGTTCACCTCTGTTTGCTTTATTCTTTATATTCATTTGAATATAAGTGGTTCAATATGGGTTGGGAGCTGCACAGGCGATTGAGCTATATCGAAAACAATTGGCCATATTTTATTGGATTTGGTATACCACTTACAATTTTGACAAATTTGTCAACGTCCGTTATTGTTAGGTAAGTTTTGCTTAATAATAAAATTTAAGTACTATAATCTATCTTCTAATATCTTCTAATTTTTGCAGTAGTTGCATATTTTCTATATTTTTTCCACTATTCATACTTAGTGGCAACGAAGCGAAACCGTTGATCGGAACCACGTAAGTTTTTAAAAATTGATAAATTTCACAACTATTTTTAATTATATTTTAAAATAATATAGCGATGTTCCCATGCGCCTTTTTTCACCGGTAATTTTTGTATCAAATTTATTTTTCCGAAATTCCGACAATCGCGCAAGGAAAAAACTGCCAAACAAACATCAAAGAAGTAACTAACGTAAAAGTATGTCATATACTTATATATATGTATATATATATATATATTTGGAGAGGGACCGATAAATAATGATATCTAGGTTAAAATAAGTAAAAAATTTGCGAAAACTGATACAACGATGGCTAGCCTTTTTGTAATCCATTTATTTATGTGTGTACATTGTGACTATATTTTTAATAATGTATGAATTTATATTTTTTCTATTAGATACATATACATATTTAGTTAAATTTTTTTTTTAAATATATGCATAGGTATGTTTTTACCTATAATTCAGTCCGCTTTATATTCCTCTCATTACCTTGACTTGACATTAAAGTTTTTGAAATCGTTTGTAATTTTATAAATATACTTAATAAAAATAAATGTTTATTGCATACAAATATATATTTTTATATCTAACATTTAGACTTCCAATGTGTATCTCACATTTAGTAAAATTTTTCAAATATATAGTGTTTTTTTTAGGAACTTACAATTTGAGCAAATTAATTGTACATATGTTTTTTTTGATTTTTTTGAATGATTTTATGGGATTCAATTGGAAATAGTTTTCTTGGTGACTGCATTTTTAATCTACAATTTTGCATAACTTTTCGAATAATTAAAACTAGCACAGTTAGTCTTTGCATCAAAAGCTGGAATCGTGTTGATTTGGCGGTCAATGTAGTTGATCAATGTCTTTAAATACTTCTACAAAAAAATACTATACTGACGGTAAACCTTAAGACCAAAGAGGCCACATTACAGTTTCATTTTTGAGGATAATAAATTCATCAAACTCTTTATTTAATGTCTCGTTGATTTCACTGACAATATAAAACATGGTACACTCTGTCGTTAAAACTAAGAGTCATCTAAGGCATGTACAACAAAGAAAATAATTCGTTGTTGTCCCCTCTGTTCAGGGCGCTGATATCATTTTATTTTTGGTTTGGGCTAATCATCAGTCCATAATCAGCTTCAACAGTGTATTTTTTGGGATACATCGGAAGCTGTTGTTGTATTGCTTGCAGTCCAAACGTGATAGTTTTTTTTATTAGTAAATCTACTTACACAAAAATGATGTAGTCCTCTGCAAAAGATTATTTAATAAGGATATTTGTACAAAATTATTTATAAACACGTTTTAGTAAAAAATTTTTGCCAAACAATAATTATTATAAAAATAATGTTAACCGATAGGTGAACTGCATTGATTAATGTAATTGATGAGCCACCAGATCTAGGTCACTAGATCAGATCATTCGTTTTCGATGTCCAAGCTATAATTGTATCTTCTGTCAGAGTTACAACAAGTGTATAGACTTGGAAAAGTGTAATTTAAATAAAATATATTGTTTAAGTTTAAATATTAATAAATGCTTTATATGTTTTATTCTAGTATAATTTCATTGATATGCTTTTATTATTATAAATTACTATAATAAAAATTCTAACAAATTTTATTCTCTCATTAATATAAGAATTCATATATCTAGAGTTGGTCAAGAATATAATTGCTTATGTGTCAGTTCATTTTATATTTATTTTCGAATTGTACAGTTTTTTCCTACAGAAAAGGAAAAAAAGTTTTTTTTTATAAAGAAGTTTAAAATTTTAATAATATTTACAACTTTAGACTGTTGTCTTATCAGCAGCAAAAATCCTTTAAATGATTGAACTTTGTAATGGAGTTAAAAATTAAGCAACGAATAACATCTATATTAACCTTGAACACTTTCCGGTTTAACGCCTTAATATTATTGTAAGAATTATTTTTTTTAAAGTTAATATTATTTACAAAAATATATTGGACTGTAATTCAACTACAACTCTTTTATAGTTTAGACAAACGTGCGACATTTGTGACAATTTTAATATCACTTACATACAAAAATGTGCTTGTGAGTAGGCAGGTATCCAGGTGAGAGACGTGGGGGTTGAACTCCCACCTGAAGTAAATCGAAGGACTCTATTTATAAATATGTATTATTTAAATTATTTAAAAAGTTCCCTTCGAAGTACATTTCTGGGTTCTGGGTACAGGTTTGTTAATGAGGTTTGATAATTATATATGTAAACACATTATTATACTCAAAATCGCTAATTATTGTACAATTATTATAGAAATAATATGTTTAAGTTTATTTTTGAAGAAAGAAGAAACTAAAAAACCTTCGCAAATATATCTAGAAAAACCGTATTGAAATCAACTAATAAGTATGTTTATAGTAATATAACATACAAAGTAAAAAAAATTGGAAATAAGTTCTTAAATTGGAAATAACATAAAAATCTAGAATAGCATACACACGCTTCAACTTAGCTCCAATAAAACATCAGGTGGTTGATCTCTTATCTCCGGAACAGTGTTATATGCAGATAATGCAATTAAGGATTGTAGCGCATCAAAATTTATAGTGGGATCCTTCTCTTCTGGCAAGTTAAATTTATTTTTTTTACCTGTATTAAGTCCTTTAAAGTTTTTCAAGCTTTTATAACCAGGATCCAATTTTAATAAAGCAATTACTGAAGGATTTGACAAACCAAAAAATTTTTCTCCATTTACGCATAATGGTAAACTAACAATTCCAGCCAAAGTACGCTGTAAGGCCTCTAAAATATTTTGATGACATACACTAGGAGTATCACCAACAAATATACTATCAAGATCATTATTTGGTATTATCTGAAATTGTGGGATTCCAGCGTTGTTAAGTATTTTACAAGTGTAAACACACTTATTCTGTGGATTTTTTGGATGTGCATAAATACGCGTCGAAATAAATCCCACAGGATATATCCAGTTCGTTGTGTGAAAATTTGGATTGCTTGTTATGATTTCTCCAGCTGAATGAACTAAAACGTTACACAAATTGAGTGGAAATATTGGCTTTCCGTTTGCATCCAATGTTATTTCATTTCGTAACCTTACGGAGCGTTTATCGACTTTAATAATTTTGGTCTCGATTACACGTTTTTTAGGTCCACGTTTTTTTGGTATGTTTGGAGGATTAAAGGTATTGGCTTTTATTGAAGGAATGACTTGATTTTTAAGTAAAGAGTTTTCTTGTTTCGTCGGTTTTTTCTGCTGTTGTTTTGGCTGCGCTTTAGTTTTTGGTTGTTGACGTTTTTGTTGTCTTTTTGGTACTTTATTTACAGGTTCATAACCTTCATGACGCATCAACCGTTCTGCTAAAAACTTTCTATTTTCCCGCGCTATAATGATATCTCTTTGAACTTCGGCAACTTCATCACAAAGGGCTGCGTTTTCCTGTTTTTATTTTATATTTTTGTATAATTAAAATATTCATATATAAACTAGTTTGTATTAGAGAGATTCTTAGAGCATTAATATATTCAAATTGAATTAATTTCTAATGTTATTATTTTATTTATTACGATTATCCACATCTGTTAGTGTAGGCACATTGCATATTCAGTAAATGTACTTAATATTGTGTGCATGTATATTTAAAACTGAAGATATGAATGCTCTGAAAATTTTGCTGGATGGACTATTTTACTTACAAAAATCATATCCTTTATTTGCTGTTTCAGACGTTTGTATTTCGCTTTGTATTTTAAATTCATGACTCGTGTGTGTTGAGTATTTTTATAAACAAATCCTTTTGGCTTCGACATTTATTAATAAAACAAGTTTTACAATGTTTTAGAGAAATCTGTTACGTATACAGATTTATGGTTAGTTATAAAAAAATAATATTATTCAGTATTTAATATAGAAAATATCAAATGAAAGAAAAATACAAAACACTTTTGGATGCTTGTCAACAACAACAAACTTTCGGTGTCGAAATGTCAAACTAATGAAATTTCCCCAAATATCATAGACCGCTTTCACTTTCAATCACAAATTTTCGTTGTTTGAATAGCTGTTGTCAATAATTAAAATAACAATGCAAAAATTTTTATAATGTTTGGTACAAAATAAAAAACAATTATAGCAGTGTGCGAGTTTGAGTAAATTGAAATTTTCTAGGGATTTTTGCACTGCACTTATGTAAATATTTATTTATTTATTTATTTATTTATTGCACTTATTTATTCTTTTTGGTTAAAAGTCTTCAAATTTATTTATTAAACATCTTATAAAATGTTCACAATAATAACACCTAATTTATCTAATTTTTATCTAATTTACCCTATTCGAAATTCTGGTAAATACCAACATTCGCTGCCATACCGACGTAATTTATTATTTCCCTCAATTTACCATCAATTTACTTTAGTAAAAGCACATATTAAGCAATTTCATGCGTTAATTTGTACAATATACGAACTTGATGTCTATACTGGCCAGATTTTTATGTTCAAATATATATAGGTATATACGAATTATTTCTGTAATTTGTGTGTGTGTATGAAAAGAGAATGAGAGTGTACAAAAATCTTGTAGTCGCAGAGTAGTATTAATTTCAAACAGATATTGATATAATGAAACATATTAAAATATCATTATATTTTTAAATGAGCTTGTATTATCTAACTCAACTTTATTATACACTTATCAATTAGATCTGACACACACTAATTAAGTTTGCTTAGTTCACTGAAAGCGTACAATACATAATTTATCTATAACCTTATGTTTTAATTATAATAGAGCTAATATTATCATTTGATTGGAACAATAGTATTTCATCACAATTTTAATTATAATATTATGATTTGAATTTTTTTATACAATATACTTCGTTATTAAGATACATAATTTATGTAAAGGTAAAACATATAACAAAAAAATCATATGAGATTTTCTCGATCTAGAATGGCTAAGCAACAAATTTTTCACGTATCAGGGCCATGTCACGTGGGAGAGCAAATGATCACCGATTATAAGATTTGTTGCTGACAATGTAAGCTTAAAATTATGAAGCAGTTAAATTAACAAGTAATGCGGACATCGACGCTTATTTGATCGCATACGTAACAAGGACATTACAAATAGATGACTTCTAATGTGTGTTGTGAAATAGTACTTAATTAACATTTAACAAAAAAAAAAAAAATAAACTAAACACCTTAAATATATTTGAACATACATGTAATTCAACATAACGGTTCCATATAACAAGCAACACTTTAAAATAATAATATCAAATAAATTATTTTCTTACATGTTCCGTTGTTTTCCTGTATAGTACTAACTTAATCTTGCGATTGCCAAACTAAAATTGGATTTTGAATAAAGTTTACGCACTCATAAGAATTATTTCAAAAGGTATTGGTTATTCCTTACTGTAAGTCGCATATGTTTCAGGGATGTTCCGCTCTTTCAAATGCTCTAATTTACTGGAAAGTTTTCTGGTGGAACGCACTTGTATATTCACAGTATTACTCAAAGTTACTATGTGTAGTTCGTGGAACAGTCCTAATAGTTATGAGGTGTGCTACCTCAGTCAGGTAATTATGACTGAGAAACATGGTTTTTTTTCGTTAAAATTGACTTCAGAAATCAAATTTAGTAACATATTTTATATAAAATCCGCACAAAAATATATTAATGAGACTTAATAATTATAAGGCAATTATTGTGCATTTTTTATTTTTAATATTGTCCATAACAAATTTAAAACATGCACAAAAAACTCAAATATTATTGAAATCAATCAGTTCTGTTTCTGATCAGTTAGTTTTTTTATTGAAATCAATCAGTTCTGGTTGACAAGCATGCTGCTGAATAGAGTTTCCAAACATATGTGCACCCAAACTTCATTATTGAAAGCAGGTGACAGGTGTTCTCTGGGCGAAAAAAAGTAAAACAAAAAAATTAAATAAATAAATATTTTTATGTCATATCACTTTATAATTTAAATTTGTTTATGCTGAAAATAATAAAATACGCATCCGGTAGTTTGAAGTTTATATGAAAGAAAGATTTTAAATTAGAGTGTGGTGTTCACCTGCCTATAACAGGACTGGAATTTGCAAATAACACAAGACGGAGCTACACCTGAATTAAAATTTGACAATTGCGGTTCATAAATGCACTTTGTGAATTGAACTGTTCGGAAAAAGCATGTAAACAAGTACTTAATATAAAGTATGGCGACAAACAAAAACGAAAAGGAAACTAACATTGCATAATTAAGGACAACTTAAGAACAACTAAATTTTGATATTTAAATGGTACACATTTGATTAGCTTGAACAATAAAAAATACACATACACAAATAAATATTTTGCTTCTCAATTAGTTTTATAGTTGACTTCATGTATTGGACTGTGCATTTGGATGGCGGTCCACGCCGCGTAAATCACGCAGCTGTTGGTATTGGAGAATTTATATATTCCTTTGGCGGTTATTGTTCAGCTGGTGATGAATATGGTTTCAACGAAGCAATCGATGTGCATGTGTTGAATACTAATACACTGCGTTGGTCTTTAGTAAATTACAAAAAGGATGAAAATGGTTTGCTAAAATATCCTAATATTCCATTTCAAAGGTAGGAGATAATAGATTTCATGTCTTAGAAAATTAACAAAATTATATGATTTTAGATATGGTCACACAGTTGTCGCCTATAAAAACAAAATATATATGTGGGGCGGTCGTAACGATGAAAGTCTTTGCAAGATTTTATACTGTTTTGACCCAGAAACGCTAAGCTGGTCTCGTCCCAAAGTTACAGGAGAAGTGCCAGGTGCCAGAGATGGTCATAGTGCTTGTATTGTTGAAAACTGTATGTATATTTTTGGGGGATTTATCACAGAGATAAACGAATTTTCTTGCGACGTACATTGCTTAAATTTTGATAAAATGGAATGGAAATATGTGCAAACTTTTGGTGTCCCACCTACATTTCGTGACTTTCATACTTCAGCTACTATTAATGGACGAATGTATATATTTGGTGGCCGTGGAGATCAACAAGGGCCCTACTATAGCCAAGAGGAAAAGTACTGTAATGAAATCGTTTATTTAGACCTTAAAACTAAAGTGTGGCATCGTCCAGCTACTACTGGCAAAGTTCCTGTCGGTAGGCGAAGTCATTCAATGTGTAAGAATTTATTGTTTCTTATATTTGTTTAATAATTATGTTGAATGTTTTTTGTTTAGTTATTTACAACGAATTAATTTTTATTTTTGGCGGCTATAATGGACAATTAGATCAACATTTCAATGATTTGTATGCATTTAACCCAAGAAATAATTGTTGGATACTTATTAAACCACACTGCGAACCACCAGCAGCGCGTAGACGTCAAGTTTGCATAGTAAAAAGATCTAAAATGTTTTTGTTTGGAGGCACGAGGTAATTTTATAAAAATTAGCTTGTAGTATTTGTTATAATTTTGCGGAATCAGCAAAAGCCTTTATACAGAAGTTTTTGTGAAAAAATTTTCAATTATTATTAATCATTTATACATTTTTTAATATCTACATTTTTAGGAATTGAAACATTCGTAAATTAAATTGAAAACAACTAAAATAATTGCGGAAAAATACCTTAATTTGATTAAGTGATGACTGTTAGTCTCATATGTTGCTTTATACTATTGTCTGTTCCATTACCAAGTCCTGACCATTGGTGAAAATAAAAATCTTTCAGGAAGTTCTATTTTTGTTTAAATAAAAATAGATAATGATATAAGTTTTTCACAGTTTTCTCTTTGCTTTTAAAAGTTGGGAGAACCTTTATTACTTTGTGATATATTTTTAGATCTAAATTATATTCAACAATTAATTTAACTAAAGTTGTTGTTATAGTAGCCCGTAGAGATCTATATAGCATATACATTGCCAACATAGTTATCATGACACAACAATAGTTCTAAAAAGAGACTATTTAACTATAGTAGCTAGAAGAATTAAAAATGAACAAATGCATTATTTTACTACTGTCCACGATTAAGCTACAATTCACCTCTTATCTGAAACAACACTTCGTGTTTTCACTCTATCCTCACCCTACCAAATTCTAATCCATGTACTCGTATTTGTTATTTCTTAAATGTTTCCTTCTGTATGTATCACCATGGGCAACAGTAGCAACAAGAGAACTACAGTTAGAGTAGTCAGCTACAGCATCGAGTGTCTGTAATGGGTATTACTTACATTGTAGGTAAACATTGATCTGCCAATATCATTCCGTCCGCATTGCAATTGGTTTAAGTACCATAGAGTTTAAATTAGAATATTTAGAATTAGAATATTCAATTCTTTACTATAGATGTTAATTGTAAATTGTATAAAATATGCTTTATTAGTCTTATTTATCTGACTGGGAAATTAGCGTCGTAACTATTTTTATATTTGCGGTTTATCGTTGCGCAAACAAATTAACTTGCTTTGCAAATATCATCAGCTTCAGCTTTAAGGAAGCTAAATATTTTAGTAATCTGCTACTTTATGACTAGTGAAAAGTAATATTTTTCACCTATGTATTATCCGTACCAGAATTGACACACTTGCAGCTACTTAACATATGAACATTTTAAAAGATAAAAAAGTTCTAACTTTTATTAAAAGTTATAGTTAATATTTTGTTTTTTTTTCTATATTTAATAAATATTTGGTTGTTATACCCTAAGTAGTTCCATTGTGCCAAGAAATCACTTGGTACTCTTCTTGCAAAATGTGGAATGGTCATTATTAGTAGCGCTTTGTTGTTTTTGTTGCAGTCCACGGGGATCTGCTTATGTAATCCCTTTGGGTGTAGCGCATAGTACGTGGTCGATAAAATTAACGAGTAGCTCTTAAACGTAGAGCCGTCGAAAAATCTTTGAATCTTTGAAAATCTTTGAAATTCAAATCCGCCAACCCTTGAAACCTTTCAATAAAGATAACTACAAGTATTCACCGTTTGGATTTTAGTTTTAGCTATATATATATGCAATACAAAAAACAATTGTGTTAGTTATTTCTATAAAACACATAATTGAATATATAAAAGAATCCTTATTATATACTTAAGTGATTCCTGTCGACTCTGTCATGAGGAGAAGGAAACATCAGAACATGTTCTATGCAACTGCCCAGCGGTGGCAAGACGTAGACTCGATTAGTAGCGGGATCCTGGTCCCAAATCAAATAGGTAAAATTAAGCCCACTGCAATTATAAGATTTATAAATAGTCTAAAATTGTCCTAGTTGGGCCTATAGGCGCACAATAGATCTTTTAGGTCGGGGTGCACAAATAGCCTATTTTAAATAATAATAATATATACTTAAATTAATTATGTCGATGTAAAATTTGTACATATATCCTATGATCTATTAGTGATCAGCTCTTCAATTTTTCCTATCTTGTAGATTTAAACAAGATTGAATATTAGGTTATTCCTTCACCTTAAGTTTAAATTTTTAATGTTAAATTTCTCCCCTTATCGCTTTTCAGCCCAGTGTCTAGTGGACAAGATAGTGGAACTCTAACGGATAATAATGATATGCATATACTGGATTTTGACCCAAGTCTGAAAACATTATCCATGTTAACCGTTCTCAAATCTCATATCGACATAACATGTTTACCAGAAGAACTTAAGTAATATTTGAAAATTGTTTTAAATATTAATTTAAATTTCTTTAAATTATTTTTTCTACTCAGATTGGATATTCGCTATAACACGCTGCCAAACACAATATCAAGACATCATCGAAGCATCAACCAAACTGGATAAATGTAAAAAAAAAAGAAAAAATCGACGTAGAATTCTCAAATTCTAAAGTTTTTATAAGACATCTTTTGTCGAATTCAATATTATATATTAAAGGTGCAATAATTCGAAAAATAAATAATAAATATTACATTCAATAAATTATATAAATTAAAACGTGATTTAGTAAAAAGCAATATTGGTATATTTCCATTGACGTATAATATTTAAAGAGAAACGAGTTGTGGATAAACCGTTAACGAATCATTCTTTATTATTGAAGTCATGATACTGATTTGGAATTGTCTTAGAAATTTTTTACAACAATTTTAGTTGTCTTGGACTCCCACCCAGTTTTAAATTGCAACAATAGAGTTTACATGTGGGAATTACTCGTTTACACAGACGATCTATCTTTACTCACTTTATACCATGTAATTATGAAAGCAGATTATAAAGCGCTAAGAGAATAACAACATTCTAGTGATATTTGAACCGTATGAATTCTGTTTAGAAGCACTGGTGCGGATACTAGATAAACTTATTTTTTGTCAAACTAATCATTTTAAAGAATATAGAAATGATTGAGATTCAAAGACTTTATTTATTAAGTCTGTAAATGTCAATTGTTTATGGTTTATGGTATATATGGTATTTTCATCATAAATGAGATCTGAAATAAAATATATCTTATATTAAAAATTAAAAATATTAGAAGTGAAGTGAAAACTTTGCTTTTGTCAACTTTATAATCCAAGAGATTTGTGGTTTTACTTGTTATTATAACTCTTCTTACTTCTTCTTACACTATTTCCAAAAAAAAATCAGGTGATAGTGAATTATACATTATAAATTCACTATCATCGATCGCGGACATCGATCGTGGATATCGATCGCACTACGTTCGCATTGCATCCGTCAATCTCTTTTTTTACATCATGAATACCTTGACATTTACCGCTACTGAGCTAACATCAGTGAAGTTAATTCTTGATGAGGCTAAGCACTCTTCAAATCATCATTACTTTGAATGGATTAAGAGCCCATTAAAAACCTAAAAATGGCCGTTTTTTCTATTTTATAAGTTGTCGGGATCATAATTAGCTTTTCTGCAGATTTGAGCGTGTCATGCAAGAAATGCGTATCTTTTGTTTACTTGAATGTGGTCTATCTGCTTTTCGACACTCAAGTTAGGTTTTTTCCAGATGCCTTTATGCACATTTTTATAAGGAAATAAGGATCTTCATCTAAAGTGTGTTCGCTGCCGTCAGAGTAGAGAGCATCAAGGTAAGATAATATTGTGTAATACGAATTTGTTACCAATTTGATTTATAGAGTTGACCTGCTCTATTTTCAAAACAATTGCAATACGAGGGCCACTATTTATATTTTAAGACTAATAATGAAAAAATACTAACTTTTCGTTGAAAATTGTTTCTCGATGTATTCTCCTTTATGATGATCACTTTTGCATGCGATTGAACCATCTTTAAAAGTATTTTTTCCAATCTTTACACACCACCAAAACATGGTTTTTGAAGGCTATTGCATCTTCCCCCGACAAAAACTACCAATCGTCCACGCAATTTACGAGCATTCTTGACGTTCGAGAACAAGAAGAAGTCATTGGGTGCCAAATCAGGATTATAAGGCACATGACACAACAATTCGATTTTTTGAATATTTAAATAGTCGGTTTTTAGACGAGATGTGTGAGCACCCTCACAAATCATCTCCATCTCTTGATGGAGATCGAGAATGATCCGAGACCGCTAGTTTGTTTTCCATATTTCACTGAATACTTTCAGTTTATCATTGTATACCATTCGTAATTGACCGTTTTACGTTCCTTTAATGATACGATTATAGTTGCCACATGATCAGTTTTCGTGAAAAAACAAGCGAACATTTGTTCCGAAGTGCCTCCAGCGCGAATAACTTTTGTTGGATTTGGTTCATCTTGAAGCACCCATACAGTCGACTGCCGGGACGCGGCTCATACGCATATATATCCATGATTCCGCACCTGTTACGATTTCATACTTATATTTATACGTGTTTTGTTCTTGATTATTTGTGTATCTGACGATGGAATCTGACGAGAACAAATCTTTCTCACGGTTTAATGATCGGCAATATTTTATATAAACTGGTAGAACAAACTCCTTGGGTTCCCTCAATCTCACAGTATGTCGAATGATGCGTTTTACAGTGGCAAAGGATGAAACTTCATCGTCAAATGTGGAAATAAGTTGATCGATGCACTCTTGTCTTGATAATCCACATCGAAAGTCGTAATAAATCATCGTATGAAGATTTTTTCGCGTTAATTCCATTTTTTCGCGAACATTTATTTTAAAAATCACTTTAAATAACACAAGTAACGTTAGAAAACAAACTGTCACCGCAGACCGCAGACTATTGTGCCGCAACATCGATGCATTCAAATATGCAAGTTTTTAAAACCCTTTTCAAATATCGTCCGGTCATTGTGCGTCCATAGCTCGCAGTACACCTGTACACGGTTGATGTGTTTTACTTACTGCGGGGCCATTTAGTTAATATATCTTTTATTATTTTTTTAATACTCGTATATATGAAACCTGTGTTCCAAAACAAACATTACCTTTTATAAATAAAGTCAGCGAAAATGATTTATTATTTTTAGAAAACTCCTTCTGAACCAATTAATCGGTTTGTATAGCATAAATGTCAAATGAGTATTTTGTATCGTTGGCTGAGATGTAGATGCCTTTTGGGAGACCTCTACGCCCACAAACCGCTTTTGTTCTATTGGCAAATGGATTCTTTTCGAAAAAGTGAAAGTCATACAGTGTAAAATCAAGTGAATACGGGGAGTGGTTGATCTTATCGACTCGTGCAATTAGCAATAGACGGCCTTACTGCAAACCTTCCTCTGAAAATAATTCACATTTCTTAACTTTATTTAGTCTATAAAGTGTCTTCAAATAAAATAAATGAAAATGAATGAATTATACTATTATTGAAACAAACAAATGTTGGTTGTAAATCAGTTTCAGTTTATTTGGTAAATACTTTATTGCAAAAATATTTGTATTAATTTTTATACTTAACTGAGTTGCAACTGTTTGAAATGTTTATTTTTAGATTAGAAAACAGGGTTTATGGGAGTAAATTAGAAAGCTTCGTAATTACATCTAAACGCACAGTGCTCAAGAAATGTTGTAACGATCGCCATTGTAAACACACGCACAGGCCAAGCACGAAGAAGACGAGCATAAATACAAAGGATTTATGACGGCTTATGCGGGAGTATGCCTGCCCCTATAATATGTTCTTGTTCTTAAACTTATCAAGTTCTCCGTACCAGTTTGGTGAGCAATTATTCAGCAGTCGCCAATTAGGAGAAGGTGTGTCTGGCGACAACCAATTAAAATCGGCGACATCTGTGTAGTTGTTAATGGCTCGACTTAAATTTGCCTTGGTAAAGTCACTATCGATGCTTGGATAATGATAGTTATAATTGCCGAATTCAATTTCCTTACAGTCTTCAATTACTGCACGGCAGCTCACAAATAAATAAATTCGGCAATCTGAGGATGAGTGTAATCTTAATTGTTGACACGCTAGCGCAAATGTAGAATTTTGACAATTCTCAGCAAAAAACGATCGCATTATCGGTCCGCACAGCAGTATGCAATTGTTCAGATGCGATGCTTGTACTGATCCAGGGTGACCTTGCAATTCAATGAAGCAATTTTTTAAATTGGAGAGTGTCACATCCTTCTCATCGACTTCATCACGAGATAACATTATGTATTCGTCCTTTCGATTGCACAAAGTCCACACAATCGTTTTGTTGGCATTCAAGTATTCAAAGTTTTTGTTATCATTTAATTTGGTTGTTAGTGTTTTGGAATTTTGTAATAATTTTTGATTAGCGTTTCTGTTGCTGAAGCCAAATTTTTTCTTGGGTATAAGTTTGGCACGTGTTTGTTCACATAGGCTCGTTATTTCATTCAGCTCCATCTGGCAGGACTTGACTTTGAATTCAGTCAAAAATATGGTTGAAGATGTCAGATAATTTTGCAAATCACGTATCTCGATTGTAACATTACTGAACAAGCGCCCTAAATCTGCTTTCGTGACAGGATCAATCAATTTGTTTTCGATTGCTGAATCTGTAATATTTTTTATTTGTGCCATTATTTCCTGTGCACGTTGCGCAAACATTTGAGCAAAATTATCCTCATCTTCTAATTGCACTATAGCCTTATTGCGTTGTTCGGTCCTGATGTCATTGTAATTCTGTCTATCTTTGTTGCGCTTATTAAGTCGTTCTAATATACTTCCCGTCGTCCTATTTGCAGAGTCTGTATTATCGACCCCGCGATCAACTGAAGGATTTATGTTATACATTTTGAATGCTTAAAACTAAAAAATTTGTTTAAATATATGTTAATTTCTTTTTTCAATTTCAACAATGCAATTTTCGCTTTAATACGATTTCAATTAATTTTGCTTCTTAGTAGGATCTTCAATTTCATCTGTCACATTAGCTGATTTTTTCAGTTGATCCATAAACAATTGCTTATTTTTGTTTTCAACTGTTGGAAAAGATTGCGAAGATGATGATTTGATACGTTCTAACTTCTCACCAGATGGTGTGGTTGCAATAAGTAGTCCGTATCCAATGCCACCAAAAGCTGCTAACCAAAATAAGGATTTAACGTATGGGCTTCCTGCCATTTATAAATAGGAGTAATATATATAGGTTTTAATATAGATCGTTTTGGAATCTCGAGTTGATGATCTACCTGGTGACTGGTCTTGTGTTTCTTTATTTATTCCCCTTTTTGATGTTCACCCAATTTCTTGGTTTCACTTTTCCAGACAGAAGAATCAATTTGACGTAAGTTGCTTTCCCCCAAAAATTCACCAAGTTTATAAAAATAGTCGAGCGCAAATGGAAAATTTTCGTTGATGTAATAACGGAAATCTGAAACGGACAGAAAATTATCATTTGTTGCATTAACAATTGCAAAAGTCTTAAAATACTTTAATAGATGTTCGGCAGCCGGAAAATTAAACGGGAAAAAATATATAGTTTGTGTTTGAGCAAAAAGTAAAATTTACATTTAAATTTTATGTTGCTTAATTAAATTTTTTTTTTTGGTTTCAAGTTATATTGACAGATGAGGTAACACGACCATATGGTGCAAGTCACATGGATAAATCAACAGAGACATTACCAACGTACACACCTATTTTGCGTTTTGGTAAAATTACTAGAAACTATCGGAACAGCCACAATGACTGGCACAACAAACTTATGTCCGTCCGCAAACCAACAGACGGACAAAACAAAGCGCTGACAAAACTTGCTCCGTACGCAGCAGGAAAACAATCAGAACAAATCAATGACTCTATAAGAATAATTTACATTTAATTCGTTCATATGCTGGCTTATGCACTTTGTCACAAATTATTGTGTTATTTATTCAAAATATTTGCCTTTAATGCAATTTGAAATGAATCAATAAATCACAGATTAAATAACTTTTGAACACACCACCACATTGAAAACGTTGTGTTTTTGTGTATTGGAAAACTAACCTCGATTCGTGTTCATACGATAATAAACGGCGTAGGAGGCAGCAAAGCAAACGGCTTCAAATATAAAAAGAGTTTTTGCACTACTTTTAATAAATTTCCACACTGCTGGTTTTGGTGTTTTCGGCAACATTACACAAAAATTATAATTCTTTTCTAATTTTTAACTATTTCTTTTACAAAGCAGTGTCAACATAGTTCAGACACTTCTTTTTTAATGACAAATCATCAAAGCAGCTGATCACAGTCCCTCCTTGAAGCTGTCATCATTTAAACTAGTAATTAAGCGGCCCGTGCTTGTGTTTGGATTGATTGTTATTGGGTCTGTTCCGTGACCTACTCGTAATAAAACTCAAGTAAAACGCAAGTATATTCCAAACTGAGAGCGTAGCACAAATAAAGTGCCAAATTACGGTCTTTACGTAGATTTTCACGGAACGGTTTGTAAAGTCTGCTGAGAACACCAGTGCGGCGCAAATAAACAATAAAAAAATTTAAATTCAAACTAAAACAGCTGATTCGCACAATAACATAAATTTTACTTGAAATAAAATGTACGAGTAAAGTCTGTGTAACATTATCAAATTTCGACAGGGATGTTCCGCTCTTTCAAATGCTCTCATTAGCTCGAAAATTTGCTGGTGGAACGCATTTGTGTATACACAGGGTTACTCAAAGTTACTACGAGTAGCTCGTGGAACACACCTATTATCATGTAACATTGTAGTGTGGATAATGGATAACATGAACAAATATTTTAAAAAGTACAATTTTCTTTATGTTTATTAATTTTTAGTATTTTAAATTCCACATACACACATTGTAATATCAACTCACTGTATCACGTTTTTTTTCTTTCTTGAAACTGAAAAACTATCAAAACACTTTGTCCGATGTCGCTGGCGTGTTCACCGCAGTGGGAATCGCACACATAAGAGGAAAAAGCAGCGACACAATAGTGATTTGTATGGTACCATATATAACAGCGGATCCTCTTTAATTTTACTACTCCAAATAACTTTCTACTGCGGTATATGATATATAGTAGGGTTCTCTAAATATCGGGCTTTAAAATTGTAAAACAAGTACAAACAAAATTTCACGCAACATTTAGAATTTTAACAATCATTAGTGTAAGCAATGTAAGAATTGGAAATACTGCTTGACAATAGATGGCGCTACGACATGAAGATATTTTTCATGTAAAAAATCATATAAAAAATCCCTTTAAGCTCTATATCTCAAGAATCAAGCGATATCGATAAGCAGCATAATAGAACAACTTGCTCAGAGTAGTTAATTTTACAAAAATCAAATTGTTGTCAAATTGTCGCATCTATTGCGATACGTTGTCATGTCTATTTTTCAAAAACATTCCCTAATTTTGAGCAATTAATCGGTCTCAGGATTAGACAGCTCATACTTCATGTAACAAATTGGCGAAAATGCCATCAAACAGCAAACCGTCAACGAGCGCTAGAAGAAAATATAGCGAAATAGCAAGGGACGAGGTACAGGTGGCGCTCATTGATAACATTACTGGCAATGGGAAAAGGTGTTGAAAGGATATGGGGTGAGATTGAGCCCAGGGTATCTGAAATGGTGATGGCATACCGTTTAGCAAATCTAGATGCCCCCACACCAGATTTTAATTTATCAGAAGTGGGGCGTGGTTGCAGAGTCTTTAAGTACGACGATTAATTGTCCAAGGAACTTCTTTGTAACAGATTGCCAAAGTTAGTGATGTATAGAAAGATTTAAAGCTTCCCAGCCAATGAAATTCCAAGACGACCAACGGCTCGCATTTGGCTATGAATTATAAAAATGGAGCAAGTAAAAATGGGAAAGTATTCCAACTTCTGAACGACTGGGTAGTCATCAAGTAATGTTATCGAGAGAGCACCCACAAAAATAATATGACGCTTCTTATAGTAATAAACGAGGTATCCGTTAAACCAATAGAAAAAATGAACTGCAAGCTCAGGCTTCGTGTGCGGTATCCAAATTCAAATCTTTTGCACAACAAGCAACGATGACGAAAATAATAAGTTAGAGTGTGCCAATAAGTTGATCGACAATATGAAGTTTCAGGAAGAGTATCGGAGACGTCGTAAGCCTACTCTAATGTTAAAGGTAGCACAAACCAATCTTCTACATTCGAAAATCTCCTCAGATAATCTCGTCGTCCATCTAGTCGAGAAGGACGTTGACGTCAGCATTGTGCAAAAGTCATGGGTCAGCGATAAGGACGTTATGGAGCTGATGGTGAAAAATTACAATAACCTATATATTAGGAATAATGGTAAGCCAAGATCATGTATCCTAATTATAATATGTGTTAATGCTTTTCTTTGTCCACTGTATAGTGCTAATGATGTAACAGCCGTGAAGATCAAAATACCAGATGGACCAAACTTAATTGTGGCTTCTACAAACATGGTGCATTATAGGAATACTCCTCCGGAAGAGGTGGTCGTGCTAGTACGCAGTAGTTCATCAAAAGGCATCCCCATGCTAATTCGATGCGATGCCAACGCGAAGCACATGAAACTAATGATGATGAAAACCTGGTCCCACAGATCAGTTTTTGATCTCAAAAAAGGTGTACTATTTTTATAAATCAACCAATTCAATTCATCGCAGATATCTATAGATATCTATATACTGCAGTTACACTCAAGCTACAGTTTTTTTTAATAGAAGGACGTAGAGAAAAGAGTCTTACTAAAGAATTTAATACAAACTTGGTTATAAAGTTCACTGTAAGGAGACTGATGTCTAGAGTTCTTTATATTATAATCTTGTGTCATCATGTTACTCTTAGTTGATCATGCAACTATTGGATTCATAATAAAAAACGTGTCATGACCGCGAGAATTCGATCGTTTTAAGCTTACATCATTATAGTTAAAACACATATTAGATCGAAAAACGTTTTGTCTAAAAAGAGAAGCAAGTTGGTCTAGTATTATTGAGACGGAATCGTAGACTCAATTTATTTGTAATGAAAATATTTCCAGGTTACTAGTACCATTAGATGAGCCGTACTTTCGGAATGAGCCGTAACCGGATTGGTAAATATAAACAACAAATTTTTAAAATATATTATTAAATATTATTGTGTTTATTTTTGTACAATTTTTTTTTTCAGATCAAAGATTAAAAATAAAAATACAATAAAAAGTCTAATTTTTTAACGTTACTGAATATCCTCATTGTGGAAGACAATCGCCGGAGTGCACCCAATTTTAAATGACATTTGTTATTGAAATCTTTTAAAAATAACCTGTAGTATTTTAGTTTCCTACAGTGTTAAAATCTTCGTGGATTTAAGGTTTCTAAATATCATCATATTCCAAACTGTTTTTCTTAATTATGAATGGCATTGAAAAAGTTAATAAACTCCTCCGTTCTATGGTTTGCAGCTCCAAATGGAATGTTTTTTTTTTGTGCACTTCCCCTTGCTCTTTATTGATGAGCTGTATTTAATAATATCTGATATGTGTAAAGAAACTATATTTATATATTATAATTAACAAATCAAATCTAATAAGAGTTCAATGCAAATAGTAAATTTCCCACTCCTTCCGATAACATATCATCCATTCTCACGCCGTGAACCAAAATTACGTGGACTCGCACGTAGAGAAAACGAAGCAAATATATTCGTAGGAAGGTCAGCAATGTAATTTTTCCCATTACTTGCAAGGACATCTTTGTGAACTGTTGTGCTATTTTATAAGGTTGCTAAATGGAGGATTTGCGAGATTATAGTGTGACCTTCCTTACAGTGTCTGTGTCTGGTGAAAGATGCATAAAACTTGTACTCTGTGGAAAGGTCGTGGCATGTATGTAACCTTTTTCCGTTGTGGTTGTAGGTTTTGGAAAATTTATGATAGTAAATAATGAATAATTTTTCTATAATTGTAAATTAATTGCAAAAATAATCATCTTAGTTAATTGTATGAATTGGGAGATGGGCGAGGTTCAAACGCTTGTGGTGGCGAATACGGCCAGTATGTACGTGCGAGCATAGTTGAGGACGAGCTTGTGTTATTCGTAGTGGTTGTTGTTTTATTGGTGTTTGTAGTTGTTGTTGTTGTTGGCATTGGTGGCATGGGCGGTGGTGGAGGTGCGGTTGCAGATGCAGATGGGGGCGCTATACTTGTCGTTGGCTGTATTAGAAAATTTGTATTTGTTGGACACATTGAGTGCATAACGCTGCTCATACTGGAAGAAGATGGCGACGGAATGCCAAAACTGGACGATGTCGTTGATGATGGAGAATGAAGATGCTGATGTGTTGAATATGTGGGATTTATGGGATGGTTATGATGATGATGTTTGTAGGAACTCAACATTGTAGCAGTTGTGTCATGTGCTTGAGCCTGACATGCTGCCATTAGACTATTAAAATCGAATTTGTAGGCATATCTTTTCCCGTGAACCTTAGTCATTATATTCTTATCATAATAATATCTGCAAGAAAAAAAATACATAAAAAAAGCTACTTTTATTAAATAATTTAAAAAATTTGGAAAAAAAAAATTGCAAGTCAAATTAGTTTAGTTGTATATTTGTATATATAATAACTTGATAACATAAAAATATATGCTTAAAATCGCAATAACAAAACAATCGTTAAATATGGTTTGGATGATCATGATTCAAGTATCAAGAAATCGGCTACCTCGATTCCAAAATAAACGTATATCAAAATAACGTGAGGGCTAGCTGGTAGTGACAGCCTTGTGCAACAAAGTTCAGTCAAATACAAGTAATCGCTCGTTATGATACCAGGAATAAAATAAGGTACTGTTCGTACACTTAATCCGAAAAACTACCGTACAAGGTAGGAGTTTCAAACATCTAGTGAACGAACCGCATCCTTTTGAGAATGTGAGGGCTTTTCTTTACATGAATATTTGGCTATGCTATAATTGTTAGTGAAGTAGTTATGTGGGTGGGTGTTGATATGTTCACAATTGATTACTTATGATTCCAAGCACATCTAAGGCATGTCTAACTGAAATAAGAATGCGATATGTAACTATAGATAAATTATGGTTTCATCGTAACTAACAAAACTAAAATTAAATGATGAAAAGTTGGGATTTTCTGAGTTTAAAGGACATTTCATTTTAATACATCCACTAGTTTAGAAAATCGAGTTTTGGTGGTTTAATTTGAATTATACATCACTGTGCCCCACAAAACTGTGTAAACAGAGTGATAAAAGGCACCGGAGAAGGAGAAAATATTCACAGAATGCATTGAATTTGGAAAAACCATCAATAGAAAATGTAATATAATGCAATTAGTGAACGATGAATTTGAAAAAGACTCCCAAATTAACAAGAAGTTTTTTCTATATAATATAATGTCATATCACAAATGATAATAAAGATGATCAAATTATGTGAATTACGATTTTTCCTCACTCAGTCTATTTTCCAGATATAACTCTCAGTGACTATTGTTTGTTCATAGAACTTAAAAGTATTCTCCGATGAAAGAAATAGGGCTCGATTAAAATATCGCTCAAAGAAGCAAAAGCTAATTTTTGAAGTTTCAACAAAACGATTTGGAAGAAAAAGTAGAATGTGTTGTGTTTTTACAAAAAAACTTTTCAATTTACTTTAACTTATGTAGAAATATACTCGGACTATCGTGCGGTGATGGAGGGTCTATATTTTTTGATTACGAACATTTAATTGGATTGTTGCTCTAAAACCCACTTATCTGAGGTAGTAAATTCGAATGAAGTGATAACTGTTAAGACTTGTAAAAAAATGGCTTGAAGCTTTTCCACAGAATATAACTTATTTAAAGAAACCTCAATGACCTACATGTGATAGACATTTGGGAATAAAATGAGGTAATTTTTGGATGCATAACAATTTTTTAATATTTTTGTTTTTCAATTTGTTTTCATTTTAAGAATTGATATGTGAAAGACTTCTCTAGCTTTGATTGACTTCTTACCAAAATTGTCGACGACATTATGGATTATGGACCATGTTAGATGGTTCATGAACTAAGGGATTCGCTGGTGAAATGGAGCAAACACGAACTATTTTTGATACATTTGGATACAAGTGATGAAAAGTGGATCACAAATTATGAAACAATATGGAAGCAATCCGGTTTAAAAAAAATAGTCTGCTGAGTCTACTGATTGTGGCAAAGTTATAAATGATAACAAGGAATGATGAATGATGATGTTGTGTGTAACTAGGCTTGCTTTGTATTTTTCTTTGTCTTGTCTGTAGTTGCTGTGGTTGAAGTAAGAAACTGAAAATAAGAGACCGGAATCTATAGAGAGAAAACCTGTCAAGTTTCATTATAATGACCCAGCAGGTAGGCTCAGAAACTTAGCTGCATTCAACATTAAGTCTCATTTTTTTTTAATGTCAGGATAACATTATTTTTGCAAAACATTCTCTTCTGGGAGTAAAATTGATCTTAAAAGCTGGATGTGTTAGTTATGTACATTATTTTTACAAAAATATAATGATGAAATTTTATAACAAATAAATATAGATCCGAGTTGTTTAGATCCGAAACTCTACAAATTTTTTAAAAAATATTAAATATTTATGCTGAACTGCGTTTACGGCGTTTACATTGTGAGATTAAAAGTAGATTAAAGCAATAATCGAGAACAAAGTACTAATCTCGTTGTTTAATCGCAGATTTTCCATACAAAAGTTAGGCTCTTTTTGGTCGAGATCAATTCTTAATCTCTTCAGAAATGGTGATAATTTTTTTGTGCAATTTGCATATGGCTGAATATCATAGATTTTTTTACGATCCCAGAGAAATTGGGAAAAAAATGGCAAAATTTATGCAAAACAAACTTTGAAAATGTCAAAGTGAATAAATTATAAATTTAAATTTTAAATTTGTTTAATAATAGTTTTGTACACAATTATAACTAAAATTTGTTAAATTATTGTTATAAAACAATTTATTTTAAATTTATATTATACATTTTATTTACAGAAATTTTTCACGAAACAGAATATACGAAGATAAGCGTCAACAATTATCTTCAATGAATAATGTAAACGGTGGAGATTAAAAATGGAGATTAACTTAATCGCGTTCTCTTAATCTCACAATGTAAACGTAATATTATTACCTGTTTACCCGTTAGCCGTTACCCGTTTACCGGCATTACCCAAATGGTGTGCGGAAAGCATTTTTCGTATTCCAATTATACACAAATTTTTTAAACAAAATATATTTTTTACACATTTCAAATATTTATTTACGTGAATTTTTTAATTTGAATTTTTTATTTTAAATCAATTTTCGTGTTAAAATTTTGCTTTGGTTGTGTTTTTTTTTCGTTCACTCCATTATTGATTGAACTTCGCACATATTGCTTTCAAATATTGTACATGCTTTGTTTTTGTTTTTGGTTTTTTTTTACCTTAAAGCTCTGCTAAGTTTATCGTAATTCATATTGGGTTTGGCCTTGCGTTCACCCCACCGCTTTGCGACTTCGTCGGGGTCGATAAGCTTGAATTCGCCATTGGTGCCTTCCCAAGCAATGCACGATGCATTCGACGAATCAGCAAGAAGTTCCAGCAAAAATTGCCACAATTGTATCTGCCCTGAACCCTGTGCGACCAATCGATGCGAGGCAGCGTTTAAAAGCTGATATGGATCTGAAACACATGTACACACATTTATATATATACATATACATATAAATAAAAGTATTTTATTGAAATGAAAAATAAAAGATAAAAGGAATAAAATAAAATTTTAAAAATAAATTAATAATTGGCAATACAAAAATGGAATCGCAGCGAAAAATTTGTGTGGTTTATCTTTTGATTTGTATCTTTTCAGTGGTGAATAATTAATTTTCTGTAAATATCCATTAGTATCAAATTATAAATAAATATGTATGTATTTTTTTTTATTCAAATGTTGATGACCGCAAAGTTTTTTTAATTTCATTTAATTATGGTGGATTTGTTGATTTCAAATAGTTTTGAAGATCTTCACCCCAACCAGTAAAAAAGTATATCACACATTATTTCATCCTTGTAATCCCCTCCTTCAAATTTCAAGTAACTTATAGTAAAAAGCATAAATATATAATAATTTTGAAGAACTCGAAAAGGCTTTCAGGGTAGGGCTTTCACTACTAATATAGAATTATTTTTATTTTCAATATTTACTTAAAATATGGACGAGTATTCCAAATAATTTGAGCTAATTTAAAAAATTAAAGTATTTTAAACAATTATCGAACAGCATTAGGGCATTTTTTAAAAAAAAGGTTTTTTCGAACACTTGTGAACTACAAGAACAAAAATTCATATTATATTATTTTAATTAATTGAATTTTTGGCTGACCATACCGCTGTTTCGAGTATTGCCAAAAACCCACCTTGGAAATAATTCTTGTATTTAATTATTTGTAAATAATATTTTGAGATTGCAAGTACCAGAAATTAAACTCGGTGTTAATAGATTTTGTATAAAAATTGTTCTAATTGCTGCACATTTTTCGAGTTAAATGTGACAGTGTAAACACAACACAAATGAAACATAAATTTTAAATTAATCTTCCCTGGACAAACAATAATTTGAAAGAAATGTTTCCATATAGAAAGAAAATTTGGCTTTGCCATAAAATTTCATTTATATATATCAAGTCAATAGCTCTTTTATTAAACTAGAACCAATTAAATAAGAAAATAAAAAAAAAACACGAAATATATATTTATTCTTACTACACAAGTGCAAGTCAATAAATTGTTTTGTTAATAATAAAATAAAGCACATTTTTTTAAATTAATTCATTTTTTTATTAAGCGTAGTCCTCTACGAGTTGGCGAAGACTACCGCATACGAATGAACCACGAGCTGTACGAGCTTTGTCACGACATTGATATATTTCAGCGAATTAACATCCAGCAGCTTCGTTGGCTTGGTCATGTCGTGAGAATGGATGAAAATGTTCCAGCGAATATGTTTGAAGCAGTAGTTCGCGGTAGAAGACGTAGAAGTAGATCGTGTTTCCAGTGGAGTGATCAAGCAGTAACTGGACTTGATGTACGAAACTGGAGAAGGTGTGGACGCAGCAGAGGCACCTCGGGAGACATGCTGCGTCAGGCCGAACCTCGGTATCGGGTTTTATGACCAAATAAGTAAGTTAGTAGTCTTCATGATACTTTCTGATCTGGTACTGATTCGCCAAATGATATACCAATATTACAATCAATTATTTAGTGCACTCACACTCGCTAATCAATCGAAACAATATACATAACGTTATATACATAACGTAACAACCTGTATTGGGCATCCCGGACATTATGATTTACTAAAGCATGTATGATCAACCAGTCAATTGAATATAGTCTTAAAAACTACCTCAGATATTCTATAAACTTTATTCTGTCAAAATCGTTCTTACTAACGGCATTAAGTTATATTTTAATATTATATTAAATATTTATATATAGATATTTAATATATAAACGATACTCGTTTTTCTTCCATTCAGAAGAAATATGGAAATATAACGATTGTTCGCTATAATTATATACGGAAATTAATATTGATTTCTAATCCAAATACTATAGTATACAACTCAAAGATAATATTTGTCAAAATGTAATGTGACATCACATTGCCAGTTTTATCAACTTAAAGTTCTACGGATTTAGAGTCACACAACTGTCCTTACTCACTTCGTTATAGAATAAAGTACTGTAACCTTAAAATTTTGTTTTGAAGTGCTTTCTCTTAGTCAAAGATCTTACCTGAAGTTTAAAATATAGAACTGCTCATGAAATAAAAAATTCAGTATGCTACTTTTCTACTATATCACTCCAGTCTATATTGATAAGATGCCTTGTAACGTTTTGTTTTCGCCTCGTGTTTCGATGTTTCATCACCAGTTACAAGGGTTTGTATTTACAATGCTGAACTCTACTGTCTTTTTGGTAATCCGTTAAAGTATATAACGCGACCTCCCAAGTGTCGAAATCTTCGGACCAAATTCAATATGCTGTAGTTTTTTGTCCTTATTTTTCTCTTTGAAGATTTGTGCAGGCATACAGTGGCTCTCTTAAATATTTTTTTGTTACTTTAATTGATATTGTTGCTTCAAATAAAGTTATATTGTTTTTCATAAGAAAGTTTAGTTGCGGCTAACAGAAACAGTTCATGAATTGGCAAAGCTTCATTAATTATCACCCACCCTTTAAGTTTCAATACCAGAACCCGGTAGTCAACTGTGGTAGTCGATTCAACATATTCTAAATAGATTTCCGAGCAATGAAGTGTGTGTTAAACTGGTATCAAAGAGGCACTATCCCAACTTCATTACTTAAATCACATTCGTAGAATGAAGTGGTTTCTCAATTAATGGTCACCTATTTTCAGACATTATTCTCATAGCCATTATATCTTTTCCATTAAAAACCAACTTCTTTAATGTCTTGTCAAATAAACTACTGATTGGATTTCGTCCTTATTTTTGTGAGTAAAACTTCATTACGCTTCTAGAAATCAGTACATTGAACATGCGGTTTCTCAATTAAACATCAAGAATGATGATTTTTTTAAATTATATTAACAACTTAATTATCAAGGTGCTGAACTTTGTGGCCGGTGGTCTATAGGCAAAAAAATAAGTCTTGGTTTTTGAACATTGACTCTCAATATTAGAATTACACATAATAATAATAACGGTGCTACTGAATTTTAGAGGAAGTAAAAGTGATAGTTTCTGTTGATAATGACGATGACTTGATAATGGATAGGAATGGGAAGGTTCCAGCAAAACTTATGCCAAGTTGACGTAGTGACTTTGAGATGAAATGTTATTTGCTGGATATTTTATTTTGACCAGAAGAGACCTATTACAGTGAGAACCTCCAGCAAACCTTAACTTTATATAAATATTGTTACCTGAGAACACTCAGAACGTGTCATGTCAATTATTTTGAAAAATATTATATTCCCTTTTTTTTATATTCCAGATTATGTATTTTATTTTACATATGTAAAAAAATTAATTAGAACAATGAAGAGTTATAAGCCGTAGATTAAATTAAGCACTAATTACATTTAATGAAAAGAGCTTTGAAAAGAGGCAAA
Organism: Teleopsis dalmanni; assembly: GCF_002237135.1. Taxonomy (NCBI): domain Eukaryota; kingdom Metazoa; phylum Arthropoda; class Insecta; order Diptera; family Diopsidae; genus Teleopsis; species Teleopsis dalmanni. The sequence goes on from NC_051848.1 coordinate 12,254,777, forward strand.
ATATTTGCTCTGCCTAGCTTAAGCTTTGAGAGCCTCATCGAACGACTAGTCGGCAAAGATTTCATAATACACTATACTATTGTATTCTATTCTAGAATAGAATAGAATAGTATCACTAACAGCGTTATTCCAAAATTATTTAGCGATAAATATGTCATAGTGTTTTTTTTTTTTTAAATTCAATAATTTTGGAACAAATTTTGTTGTCACTTCAAAACCTATTTGAATAGTAGATAGGCGGATGTTTTTGTTTATTTTTTATAGAATCTACAAGTATCAGTGAACATGCTGAAAATATGGAGAACGGCATGTTAGGAAACTAGGTACGAGTCATTATGGTCTGGTCTCAAATGTTCACCCACATAAAGTTCAATTATATCCTAATTCAAAATAGCGATTATGCCTCGAAGATGTGGAAATAACTATGCATATTTTTTGTTATTGTCCGGCCTTAACAACGCACAGAAGAATCTAGAGCTCTTCTCCAGATTTTCTGAATTTTGTTCATAAAGCTGTAGAGGGTTTTGTGTAATAAAAAGAGAATTTGGTACAAAAAGATTCTTCTTGCCACAGTACCGGGTTTTGGGCGAATTCACGACATTAGTTTAAAAAAAAGAACAATTGAAAACTAGGTATTAATGTAGTTCGATATTGATTTATATTTAATAATCTTTTTCTGATCTTTAGGAATAGGTTATTTAAGTTATCTGAAGTCATTAGAAATCGGTCTTCACGATATCTGAAGATATCATAAGGCTTTCGTTTTGAAAAGTTAAACAATATTTTATTTAACTAATTGTTAGTCAGTAAAAATTAATCAATGAAAAAATTTGAATAATGCAGAATTTTCAGAATGTTAACATTTTACTCAATTTTAATTAATTTATCGGAATTTCAAATTGAATTGAACCGCGGAAATTAAATCTTAAAAAATGAAATTACTGGAAAGAAATTTAAAATTATGAGTTTTAAAATTTGATGCAGGATATAAAAACAATATATTATAATGAATCCTATCCAAACAAATCCTACAATAATCTTCTTATATAATCTACACAATAATCTATAAACTTGAACTATTATTGCTTAAAAGATACATACATTAAAAAAGATTCTTAAACACTATAAGTTGAATAGAATTTAAGTTTTATAGAGCTATTTCTACTTTAAATATTTTATAAGGTTGAAATGGTCATGTGGATATTCAAATAGAGGTTCTTATGTACACGTTTGGAATAATAATGTCTATATACAACTTGACACTGTAGTTCAAATACTTTTAAATATTTTATTATTAATCCATTTAGTTTGAAGGAAAAAATATGTACAGTCGATCAAGCCGACAACTACTGAACGATCAATACATACCATACACCCCCATATATTTGGGGAGTTCTCATATCACAAACATTTACTGCCTATTATTCACTAATCCTCATTTTAACTGACTGATTCATCGAAACCATAGATATTCAATGGTTTCAATATAATTTATCCTTCATTATAACATCTCCATTTTTGGACCAGATATGCCACAAATCTTTTTTTTATATATATCTTATATTATTATAATTTAATAATATATTTTTTTTTGATTTTTTCGTTGGAACATTATTGTTTACCGTTATAAATTAATGAACGAGCTGGAGCGGCCGTAGGTGCATAGTGCGGATGTCCATGATAATGAGGATGTGCCGATGATTGATGCATTCGCACACCAAAACGACGGCTCAAATCTTCTGATAGGCGCCACATTACGCCTACATCAACGCTTACACTCATTATTAAACAGAACTATTTTAAAATATTTTTTATTTTATTTTATCTTAGTTTATATTTCAAAACAATTGTGTTATATATTTTTTGGAACACGTTTCGAATGCCTTTTACTACATCTTCCGTGGGAAAAATTCTAAAGCGAACCGCTTCGTTGGAACTTTCTTTTAAAACTAAAAGTTTTGCAACTTTGTTTGAAATAATTTTGCTGGCAGTTTGTGTTGTAGCCTTTGACTTCCTCCCCCATTCCGCATTTGTTGCAAACTCTCGGTCCTTTATCACTATTCCATCCATCTTTCACCTGCCCAGTTGGTGGTAAACGGTATTGCATTTTAACACCCGAGCAAACAAAACCGTGCCAACACTGAAACGGCACGACAAAGCGCATAGGCCAATCAGCAGCTATTCAGCTTTGATTTCTGAGCACGTGCGTTCACTTTCCCCCCACCACCTAAACGGAATTTATTAACTGTAATCTAAATCATGTAATCCGGTATGGAATAAAAAACAAATCAATTAACTATGTGGCTTTTATTTTAATTTTCTGTTCACTTTCCCCACCTCTATATATACCCTATAACCTGTTTAAGATAATTATTCCATGATTAAAGGTTGCGAGCTTACTTCTGCTGCTGTTAAGGCGTGATATCTTTCCTGATGTTACGCCTTGAATGGATAAAAACCAGTTTTGGATAGATAGAATATATAGTTTTGGACGAGCTTTTTAATTAACATAAATATACAGTATTGGATATTATTTAATAACTATAATTTTAAATGTTATATTATATTGTGTTAAAGGATTGACGTAGTATTTAATTAATTAGATTAATTATAAATTAATTAAAAAGGTGTATATATCTATATTTTATTATAAATTTCAGATATGTACAAATCAAAATTTCTTACTGGTAGAAAAACTATTACTAAGGTATTAATTAAAGTTAATAATATTTATGTTTAAAAGTATATTATATAAATAAGTAAAAGTTCTAAGGATAACTTAATACGAGAATATAAAAAATTCTTTTAAATATGAATGATTTGACATGGAAGTTTAGTCGTCTTCTTATTGTTATCCTTATTGTTATCTTTTTTCGCTTAAATCTTAATGGATGGTAAGGCCTTTACTTGTTCTGTTGGAACTGAATTGAAGACAATGTCATATTAATATTGCAAATACAGTACATATTCAATGAAGATACAAGTTCGACAGCAATTCTGGTTTTCTAGGTTTTCAATTTAGCGCCAGGTTAATGTCTTCTTTACATCGCCCATCAAAATCCCTATGTATGGTTTTGGTTTTTGTAGCTTACGGCCGTGTTAATGCCATTTCTACCTTTTGAGTGCAATATTTCATAGTTCAGCTTTTATATTAGCAGTAAGTAAACATTATTAGAGATCAATATACTACAGTGCGATCAAAATAGATCTATTGTACATAATCTTGCTTTTTAACATTATATAATACATTATATATAACATTATATAGTATGTTTAGGTTTTTTAAAAATTGTATAAATCGGTAACATGTGGGTTCATAGTTTATATCGGAGCACAACAAAACCATATAAGTGGTAAAGCCTTTGTCTATCAAGAGTAGTGCATTCGTACACACCGTATCATTGTATGTTGATAATAATACACCTTTTTCAGGATAAAGGAAATAACTGATAAGAGGTTCTGTTGCGTAGATTTGGTGGTAATTAGAAGTATGATACTTTTTTATTTCTCGTTTGAAAATAGATTCTCCAGGGTAATCAAATAATAATTATTTAATTGATACGCTTATGTTTATATAAAAAAAAACTAATTGAATGGAGCTTCTTATGGAGCTCTTAATACTTAAGTTCTTCTATTCCAGTTAAGTTAGCATAAGTGTATGCCATTTTTACATGATTTGATTGAAGAATCAGATGTAATGTTGGACTTTACAATCCAACACGAAAACTCTTTATTTATGTAGCTTAAACGTGTTAGTTGTACAGGGCATGTACACTAAATTTCCACATGGAAAGTTCTATAAGATCTATTGTGTCAATAACTTACCTTTTGAAACGTCAATCGCCCAATTGATATCGCTCCGTAGATTACTTTACTAAAGGTATCATAACGCTCGGTAGAAATAGAGACGTTGCATGTATGTAGAAGGAAAATTTGCAGGTAAAAACTCAATTTGACCGAGACCAGAAGAAGAATCAGACCACCGGGACTTGGTAAATATTTGATATTGAAATATTAAAACATAAGATTAAATAAAATTCTCTTATGCAATAACAGTCACTCTATACTATTGTATATACTTTTATTAAAACTGAACAGGTCCTGTAAAAAAATAAATAAAAATATCATGAGAAGAAATTTTCGAATTGATTCTGTACTAACCGGTCCAAACTGAAAATGAGAGAATAACAAAGTTTCAGAATACTGAAAGTAGGGTATTGCGTTTATGGGAAGTGATTACAACATTTTTTACCAAGGCTAATACTTATAGCAGTAAGAGGGCATTATTATTAACTTTTCCATCAAGTACATTTTAGCTACGGGTAAATGGCAAACGTAAGAACAGGAAGGATGCAACGAATAAATAAATTCCTGTTCTGCTTCCGTTCTTGCTGTTCGTTGCTTTACTGTCGTCGGATTGTGCCATTGGGTTGTGCCCTTACAACTATGACAAAACGACGAAACGAAACCGGAAGAACGACAAACGAATAAGCCCCGCTGTGTGGCAGAGCTTTTCTTTTTCTGAATAGCATTAGGCGTAGAATGACTTGCTATGGAATTTAAACGTTTCAATGTTTGAAAAGGATTATTTTGATTTTATTATTAGATACCACATCCTGTGAGAAATTATCATATTTACATCATTTATTAGGTTCATCACTTGAAACGCGACATCAAGTGTATTGCCTTAGGTAATGCGATGCAATAATAAACAATTGCTTCGAATTTTCATAATGAACTTCTGAAACTCCTGAACTCCAGAGCTTTAGTACCGAAGTAAATGGGAAGTTGAGAAATGACTCTGGGTAGCAATTTGAACTTTGCAAGCCATTGACAGGATTATAATAAGCATTTTAGTTGTTATAAAACGAACTCAATATGCCATTTTGGCATTTAATTACCAAATAATTATTTAATTAATTAATATCATAAGAATACTTAGTAGTTTACAGATTGCTAAATAAAAAAAGGGTTCCAATAATATTGTACAATATAGTAGTAATGTAGTAATATTACAATACATAATTATTGCACATATCATTTTGTTGCTCGAAATAATAAAATCTATAAAAAAGTAATAGAAACATTTAATGATTTATGTTTAGAGACCCTTTATTTTATAGATAATAAAAAAAAAATAAATAAATAGTTAATATTGAGAATTATTACATAAGTAAGGAGAAACAATGTGAACAGTTCTTTTACAGCGGACAATAAGTCCATAAGAACTCTTTTTGCCAAGGACTTTCGGAATCAAGGACTCTTTTTATTTGCTTCGGAATCAAGTGCACTTACTCCAGTGTTTTCCAAGTCAGCAATAAGTCCAGTAATACTAAGTCAATACCTCGTTGTATACTTTTTTAGACAGAAACGATATTCTCTCAAGTGAAAATAGGTGAACTTAGTTAAGATTGGGGCTTAAGAGATTTGACAAAACTATGGCAAAGCAAGTATATATACATTTAGAAAAGATATTTAAGAAATAGAAAGGTTTTGAACAGTAGTGAATTGAAACAACTTTTTATTATTTTTTAAATAATTGAATCTATGATTCGAGTATTGAAAAATATTGAGCTGTTTCGAGTATTGCCAAATATTGACAATACCGGCAAAATATCATCTATTCAAATTATTTATTAAATTTGATAATTCGTAAATAATTTTTGAGACTACAGCTCTTATTCAGACACAGTTTTACTTAAACTCTTGGGAATATTATATATGAGAGTATTTTTCAAACTGAGTCAAAATATGTGGCAATAAATATGATATACAATACTGAAAGCTGGAAAGTTTCTAGTAGAAATTTTGGAGCTTATCAACACTGTCATTGTGACAATTAAGTAAATCAAGTAAAAGGATTAACACTGTTTGGATGAAAGTAGGTGGTCTTAAAATGTAATAAAGTCAGCTCCACACATTACACATTTAAAAAACCTTTCTAAATAAAACGAAGATAAAGTGAATAGTATTATTCCTTATAGTGTCTGTGAAAATGCTAAACATTAGGAGCTCCAAAAAGGATTATGAAGATTTCTTCACGGATATTAAAGATGTTCCAAAACTGTTAAATTCTCACATTTTCAGGAGTCAACATATCAGATTTTGTATTATAAACCAATAATCGTAATTACTACTCAAAATGGTATATGAATACCAGTATACTCAAGCAATATCGGTTAGAGATTGTTTATTCACATAACTTAATTTATGAAATATAAATATGAAATGTGGCCAGTCATTGAATATTAAAAATAAAAGACGAATCAGATAGCAATTTAAGACTCATTCGGTTCCTAACTGGGTATGAGTGGAATATTTATTTCGATTAGATAGTGTAAGACACTAGATTGATGTTGGTGTTTATTTCTAAGAAAATTTTCAAAATATTAAAAGTTATTTTTCAAAAATCGTGTTCAGCTATCAATAGTCGATATGTTATTAATTTTGAACTCTTCAATAACTCATTAAAATAGAGCTATGGATTGGAATGGAATTTTTTACAAGACACATCATCTATATGTCTGACTTTTATGTACATAATATTATACTTTTTTTACTTTCTAAGTAGATAACATTTCAATCTGAAAACACGTTATATATAGTTAATTAAGAAAGCCATGGTTAAATAATTAATTTAATATTAAACTAAATTTGTACTTTCAAGACAGTCCAACAACTATTTTTTAATATTCTGGGTTTTATGACTGTATACTGTTCACTTGAACTTTGTCTTAGAATCGAAGAGCAATGCAAATGGGACTACTGAAAGTAGAAACATATTGAAATGAAATATATTAAACAAATTACCCATTAAATGGAACAAGTTTTACATTCTAATTTATTATATTTATACAATATTAATAATAAGTTTTTAAGTGCTGTTATATAGCACTATGCAGCTAATTTTGCTCACTATAATTCAATTCGACTAACAACAGATTAATGAAGTTTTCGTTTGGAAATATGTGCTTAATGAAAATATAAATATGTCTACTTACACTACTACAAAAACGTTAGATTACTTTAAAAATGTTCGACTAGGCAACAAAATTTGATAAATCGATAGTTATTCTAGATTGAACCCAGATTTACCAATTGAAAACGCTGGTAAACGATGATAACTGCTGGTTTCTCTACCAATGCAATCTTGCCCAGGCGATTATCTTTCATTCCTTGAACATGCAGATTCTTTCCGCCTCCGTCTAGTCCATTTAATTATGTCCGGTACCTCGCAGATTTGCCTAATGTCGTCATTGCGTATTCGGTCCCGACGACTGAAGCCAGTTATCGAGCGCAGAATGTGCATTTTAGTTTGGGATATAGTATCGTACAGCATATTTATTCATCACTTTTTAAATATTCCAGTATAGTGCCGCGAATGTTCTCAATAACTTTTTTCGGTGCGCTATACGTCGATGAAGCTGAGTTCTTGAGATATCAATCATTTAAGGTGAAAACTTTTGCATAAAACACCAACAACAAGTAAGTAGTCCAAGAAACAGTTGCTTAGAATATAAAATAAGCTGTTAAACCGTAACATCCGATTAAACGGAATTTCATATTTTTTAATTGATATATATATGTGTGATATGTATATATATGGATATGCTGCCACTCTTATTAAACTTAAAGTCTTAACGCATATATTTCAACTCTGGCAAATTATTCGGAAGAATAAAATTTCTCCAGATCCACGGTTCATTTCGTTTTAAATGGAAAGGAAAATTTAGGAATTGAAAAAATCCTTCAGGTAAAGTACATGTACTAATGCTGAACTCTCCACCCACTACTCGATTAAACAACTCAGACACAACATAGCACAGGAATAAAATGAAGTCGACTTTTGCAAAAAAAATTTAACGAAACACCTTTCCTTAAACGAGCAGCGAAAATAATTCACAGCACATCCGATGTTCTGATAACAGAGGTTAAAAATGAACGCCAATTAAGGATAAGCAGTAAAGTATTTTTCGGAAGATGTTTGATGTATTCAATCCTTTAAATGGAATTCTTCTTCTTATCACCGCAAGTACTCGTATGTGCCCATTCCTTAGACGGCCATTACTTTTCACATCACGGAGCGTTATCAGTTAATGACTTCATTTCAACAAATAATAAATAAAATAAAAATCAAAGTAAGAGTGAAAATAAAAATGAAAATATAAATAAAGAGAGAAAGAAAATGAAAATGGAAACAATGGACATTGGCCATAACTTTTCAACTTATCCACACACTGGAATCTTAATGAGAGTTCTGTTGTTCATTCCCAAAGTGAAACATTGCCAAAGGTTAAGGAGTGCGCAGTGATTTCTGACCGCAATATTGCTTTGGATTACAGAAAAAACTTCAATAAATGAAAAAGGACAATAAAAGGATTTTCGCAAAAAAGGTTAAACAATGGCGATGTGATGGAAGATTTGCTAGATTAAAAGTTTGGAATCAAATTGGTTGATTCGATGATTGAATAAATGTGCTCTGGGAATATATAAATTGGAACAACGGTCGTAAATTTTATACGTAAAGGTGTCTGAGAATAAATAGTACTCTCTAAAAGAGTGGGAATCGATTACTAAAATATATTTTTACAATATTAAGTTATAATTTAAATTTATTGATTTGGTTATTTATATTGCAAGGATAACAAATGACAATTTAAAAATATATAAGAAAAAAATTATACACTGAAACCTTTGCTGAACAGACACTACTAAAAGGACATCTGTCTTAACCATGCAATGTTGTTAGTCCCTAGTTTGTATTACGCATACAATATACGCTCTTTTAAATTGATATATATTTTAAATGGATAAAATGGCTGGACCCGTGGCGTCCGTTTAAAGGACGATTCACTGCATACACATACAAGTATAAGACCACAGTCTAGACTTAAAGAAACTATTTCCGATCAATTGTAAAGAAAGTACAGTTAATGAAAGTAGCCATTTACGAGCAGCTTACGACATTCAGCCAAAAATATCAAATCAAATCAAATACAAATCAAATTTGATATGCATCATTAAACCTGGAAGAAAAGCACAATTTTTATTATATTCCACATAAGAACTACATAAGAGTTAGTAATAACTATTGTCAAATATATGAGCTAGACGGCTCTCATAATTTCCTAGTTAAATGTCTTTTAAACAAATCCTTGATATTTGTTTCTATAAGAAAAGATACAAATTTGATCTATAATATCACGAAAATCCTTAGTAGGATAATTCAAATTTACGGAGTCCGCAGTCAATATTATTATATCTCAGATAAGTAAATACTACATAACAAAATTAGATTACAACTACACCTAAATAGCTGATTGTTATAACTCCTTAGACAATTATGTTTTACATATCAAATTTTTCTGAAAAGCTCTATAATAGAATGTCGCAGACATCCATTTTGTAGACAACAAGAAAATACTTAAAATATATCTAGAAAATAATGTGATCGACTTCCTCACACATCCAGATTCCACATAGCAAGGAAAGACTTATTTTTGCACAACAAGGAAATCCCAAAAATATATCTAGAAAATTTTGTGATCGACTTCCCCATACCTTCAGATTCCAGATAGCAAAGAAAGATTTATAAGTCTGTATTAAAGAGTTGAATAGAATTTAATCAAAAATTATAACTATAGGAATTTTTTATTTATGTCTTATCGTACGTAGTTTTGTAGGTATAATTTATGTACACACATCTAGAAATGCGGTGAAAAATTGGAGGCCTGGACGCAGATCAAAAATCACAAAAGCATAGCTTAAAAAGCCAACATAAAAATGCGCCTCTTCGAAGAAATGCGAAAACGGTTCCGAGGGGGAATAAGTGTCTTCGAAAAAAAGCAGTTTTAGTCCATATACTACAAATTAATGTTAATAAGTTGGGTGCACTACTCCGATCTAATGGTGCATATAGCATACCACCTCCTCAAAAATAAAAAAATTTAAATATTACTATTATTATTACTATTACTTTATTAAATATAATTTATTTTGTTTTTTTAAGTATTTACCGGTAGCTATATTTTTCCTTTGTGATGTTTTCCTCAGAATTAGATATTGTCTTTAATATTCTGAGAGTGACACAAATATTAAAAATAAACTTTTTCCCCAGAATTGCTCTTCTCGTTTTCAATTTCTTTGGTTAGTGAGAAATTTTTTTTTTTCACCATAACAATGGATACTGTAACTATTGAACTATTGGATGATTTCCAAAAAAAAAAAACAAACATCTTAGTTCTGGAAGAAGTCAAATCCTCACGATGAAAATGCTTGGCATTATAATAAAGAACTATAAGTAGTGACTGGAAGTTTTTTTTAATTAATTTAAAATATAATTTCTGTTCCTAACTTCAACATCGAACGTCTATTGAAATCCGCTTATAAATTTCAATACTTCTTTAAATTGAAATTAATCCCATAATCTATGTTACAGGCGAATATGACATTCTCAACCCAACTAGCAAAAATCTAGTACAATGAAAATTATTATATTTGATTGACTCGGGTCCGGTCTTGAATATGGATTTATTTGTATAAGGCCAATATTAAACTTTAATTATTCTATAAAGTTTAAACATTCCGTCGGCATATTTAGAGTGGTTAGGAAATATTTTTTACTACGGCCAATATGTACTGAAATATTTATTTGTAATATTTATATTTATGTCTTCATTTTACAATATATTTTTAATTATAGTACAAGATTTAAGTTTTTTACCTTCAAGTTCTACCTTTAACTTATATTCAATTTAAATTGATATCGAAAATAAATTCGTTGACTTTGATTAAGGCGTTTTTCGAGGTCACTTCCTATGATAATGGAAATAATTTATATATATATATATATACATATATAATGTAATAAAAAATAAATTTATTTAATTTTAATTTATTGATCTTATTCTTTAAAAGATCTTTCAAATTACACTTAGCAACTATTAAATTTTGTAAAGTTGTATTAAAGAATAATACTATTAATATACCAAATAAATCAATAAATATTAGAATAATATACCTATTACAGATACGAACTTTCGGGAATAAAAACTGTTATATTCTAAGTGAAAATTATTTTATTATACCGTTTCGACATATGTATACATATAGATTATAACAAGCACTATGTAGAGAAAAATTATTTAAACATAAACATATCATTATTTTATGTATGTATTATTAATTATTTGAAATTGAAAAATATGTATTTGCAAATTTAATTGAAAAATGCACAAATTTGGATTCCCAAAACAAGTCACCTCTCTAAATTCTTTTAACTAGTTATATAACCTAGATCTACTCTACCGCAAATCTGTCGTTTTTTTAATCCGAATTGTAGATAATTTATTTGACTATAACAGCTCTCCAGGCGCCTTTGCTGCGTGTGTGCCTTCTCCCGTCTTGTACGCCATGTCTTATACACCATGTTCTCGGAAAACCGGAACAATTAGGTTAGATTTGAACATCTGAAGCTTGTGTATTACAAGTTATCTCGATCCATATTGACGCATTTAAATTGCTTTAAATTTTTTACTTTGCTTTCAACATTATTTTAGGTTAAGAGATTTACCTAACACCCAATTTGAATGCATTGATTCCAAATTTTACCGGTAGAGTAGGAATAAAATCGTTTTTAAGATATTTGAGAATGATTTCTTTCTAACTACTTAGCTATCTATCTGGTAAATTCATATCCAGGAGAGCAGAGAGGCGACTTGCCTCAGGATTTCTTATTTCAAAATCTTTCAAATGTGTGCATTTATTAAGTAAATTTGTAAAATATCGAATACAAACGCTTTATATAAATATTTTTAATTACAGCTTAAATTTCACACTGGAGAAAGGTACTATATATGTATCACTTTTCACTAAAAGTTAGTCAACACGTGTTTGTTTAGTTGAATTTTGCTACCTGTTGCATGCTCTTCAAAAAAGTTTCAATACCGAACGTTTTATAAAATTATTTGATGTATGTATTTTATTTTATATTCTACACTTACTTGGCTCGTTATCGGTTAACATTGGACTAGTTTCTCTGCCTGTTGCATGATATAAACTGAGAGCGAAGTGTTTTGCGAATATAGCGCCTCCATAGCTTGATCCTGCGCAGACCCAAAAATCAGCGCGGCTTAATGTGCATAATTCCTCACCGGTGGTTGGAAAGCGTGTTATATCTGGTTCGGGCTCAATTTTAAATTGTTTTGTTAACCATTTAACCCAACTGTTTATGTGATTGGAGCTCCAAACATGCGGATCTATGGGCACTTCTACTTCTAAGGTTGAATTTCCGTCCAAATAACTTGAACTTTCACTATTCGAATGGCTGCTATTATCTAAATCATAGTTATCACTAGCGACTGTTGTTGTAGTTAATGTTGTAACTGTTGTTGTTGTTGCTATTGTTGTTGTTCTTGTGTTTGTTGTGGTTGTTGTGGACTCTGTGGCTTCTGTTAACCTAATATTTGACGTTTGTGGCAAGTATAAATGTGGTTCGTTTCCCTCAGCATTTTCTCCCGACTTTAAATCAACGCTCTTCGGTACTGAATGTTCACTGTTCGATATATCACTATCTGCAGTAGAAGTATCACTATTAGAAGATTTCGCACTGTTACTGCTACTGGAACTTATTCTATTTCTGCAAGATTGTTCTTCTGTCGTAGGTGGAGCTTCCTTATTATATTTACCGACGGTTTTCGTTTTTTTCGTTTTCTCCTTGTTGCCTTGCATTTTCTGTTTGCTTTTATCCAGCTTTTTCTTTTGTTCAACATTTTCTTGCATTTGTAAAGGTCGACACTCTCACTATCTTTCACTATTACTATGACTACTATATCTCGTATTTATCGTATTATCGCTGAAAGGATCTGAAGTATATGTGTATTTTGTCATTGCACACTTTGAAGTTGGATGCTTTTGTGGGAATTTTTTTTACTGAAATTATTTCGAATTGTATTTTTGCTATTCTATTTACACTTTTATTAGTCATATTTCGTGAATAGCGCTATGAAAAGGAATTTTTAATATTTTCAAAAATGTATGCTATGCACATAAAGTTCAATGTACATACTCGTATATAGCATATATGTACATACAATAATATATATGTGATTCACAATTCTCAGGAATTTCTTATGAAATACCAATCTACAAATCCGCTTTTAATAACAAAATTGGATGATTCACTTTTAAAATCACGCACCGATCATATCATTGTGACGTAGCCGCTCACTAAACACAACACATATATAGGATTTAGGAATATCCGTATCCGTTTCAAAACTGCTGACCACAATTAGCACGTTTTGATATTTTCCGTTAAAGTTTCAAATGTGAGTTTTGAAAAATGGGAACCACCTCAAGATAAGATAACACCTCGACACTTTGACACATTGACACTTTTCTTTTGGCCTTTTGGGAAATACCTTTTTGTTTATATTTATGTATTTTTTTTTTGTTTTTGTTTTTGTTTTGTGGTAACAATTACTTTTATTAATTTTCGAATAAATTTGAAATATTTTTTTGCACTTCAAAGGACACCTCACGTTCGGCGCAAAATCCGTTGGTTTTGAATTTTTTAGTTTGAAATTTGTTTTCTGTTTTGATTTTCGTACGTTTAAATTTTTGTAATTATTTACAAATTAATTATTAAATATTTTTTTATTGTTTTACTTTGCATTAATATCTAATCGGATAGACTTGATAATAAGATTATTCCGAGTTTTGTAATTCAAATTCGCTGCCAAGTATTTGCACCGACGACCGCGCTTTTTTAATGAATGAATTGCAAATCCAATCGCAAAATTAAAAATCAAAGCACAGAAGATACCTCATTGGAAGAGAGCGAAAAATTTCCCCAGTACTACACAGCACCAGTGTTAAGAGAAATAGTATCGCTCGCCATTCATAAAAATTTTGTCCGGTCAACGACGACACTTCTTAAGCGTTATAATCTTACCAGCCTATTACCAGCCTTACCAATTAATATTGTACACACCCACTTAATTATTTTAATTTATTTATAATTTTAATTATTATTCACAAACAAATTTATTAATATTTTGTATTATTTTTTTATTCATGGTACATAATAATATATTTAATATATAAATATATTTTCTTTTTCTCATTAAAAACTCTTTATTACAAAATACAAGAAGAAAAATGATTTAGGATTTGCAGTAGTATTTAAGAAAACTAGTATATTGTTATATTCAGGACACTACATATTTCTATTTTATTTAACTTTTATTCAAGAATTTGTTAAGACATATGTCTATAAATTATTATTTTTTATTTAAGTACGTAATGTATAAAAAGTTCAAGTTAAAAGTAAAACTATAACTTAAAAACTATTTGAATATTTAATTGTTTTTAAAAACACTGCATAAATTTTTTTAAACCTGCCAGTTTATTCTGCATTAATCAGTCATTTGATATTGACATATTATTTTATTTTTTGCTAATTTAAAAATTTGAATTAAAAAGTTAAATTTTAACAAAAATGAATTATCGCGTATAAATTCATTAGAAAAAAGATTTGAAAGTAATAAAAATTCATACTGAAATGAAAATGTATAAGGCAGTGATTTGTTTAATATTGATCGTACAGGTATTGAACACGTTTCACCGAAAGCGTGTAGTATTCCTTAGTAGGTACTATTTTGCAAACGGTCTGGAAAACTACTACAGTGATGGAATTCATTAATAGGAGGATTGTTGGAATAAGTGTATTAAAATTTAGTGATATTGTATTAAAGAAATAAACTCACTTTTATACTATAAATTCCGAATTTTTTTTCTGCACAATTCTAGTTTTCGCTCTGGCAAAAATATTGATTTTTCCGATTCAATTCAGGTTTGAAGTCTTATAAATGTATATAAAATATACAATTAACTTTTTCTTATAATTTAATTATTATATTTATAATTTATAAAATAAAATTGAATCTAACCTGAATTAAGGTCAGATATTTTATACTGAAAATATTCATAAAAAACGCTTATTAAGTATATATTAAAACAAATTTCTTTAACAAATACTTTGTGGACTGTTTGCAGTGTTATTCTCATATTATATTAAAGTGATATGGTCAAATATTTTATTTATTTTTTACTTATGAACTTAAATAAAATGTAATACATTTATTCTTATATTATATTACATTTTATTGAAATTTTCATATGCAATATTTATTTTATTACACCCCAATGGATTGTAAAATAAAATATTGTACACTAGTATTTGTGCACTAACCATTAAACAAAATCGAAGATACAATATTAAAGTTCAGAATTCGTCTGGCTGAACGTAGGGTGCATTAAGCTCATTTTGCAGAGTAAGCACATGTTGTGTTGAAAATATTTTCACGATATTATCTTTTGTAAGAGAAATAATAATTCCTACTGATATGAAATTACGACTCTCTTTAGATAGTCTTTACTATGAATGAATGTTGGATAGATCAGCACTTTTACTCACAGTTGTTGGTATTTAACGTAAATTCCAACTATTTGCTCATGAATGACGTCGGGAGAAATTAGTTTTATAGTGATTACTCGTGTATTTTTTATTAGTAGAGTCCGTAATATTTAACTAATAATAGGGTGAGTCATTAGTTGCGTCATATCGAAGCAGCATTAGTAGCTGCGAAAATTTGTACACAGACTACAGAAACACGTATTTACATTAAACGTAACAACAACAGATATCCACCACTCATGCGGAGTCATCTTGTTCTTGGAAAACGTTATGTGCTATCATTCAGATTTTTGAATTGCAAGTATTTTAAGTGATATTCTGTTTCAAATATTTTAGTTGTAATTAAAAGCGTTGGTGTTGTCTAATCTGCTCAAGTAACTAGACACCATTTGATACAAACAAAATGATAGTCTGAGAGGGGAAATGCCTTTCGACATCTGAGAATAAGTCTACAAATTTTTAATTATGAGCTTTGTTTATAAATTGTTTTGTTTTTTAATATAATATAAAATTATTATAAAATAAAATTATTAATTTTTATTCTCCATGGCTTAAGGTTAAGTACATGCTGTAAAACTGTTTAAGCGTAAGTTACCGCTGTTATTGATCTGCAGTTAACATTTAAATATTCTGTTACATTTTTAAAGATGTGCATGGATCCGACCACCATAAGCAACGGGGAAATTTAAGGTTACCTCAAAAATAATTTAAATTGATTGTAACTTTTAAGTTAAGTTTTTTTTTATTTATAGTAAATGGGTTAAATACTCCCATTCTCAAAGTTAAAGTGACACATAAAATTTTTGTATATTATATAAACTTATTTTTCTCATAAAATGTATAGTTTGATCGAAAGCGACTTGCACGCAGAAGTTATTAGGTTGATATTTGATAATGATTACCCAGTGCATATACCAAAGTAGACATATTCTCATTCAATAGTGACGTAGCTTATCAAGTATTTAAATAAGGTATCTGATATATAATTATTTCCTATATACGTGTCACCCTTGCAACAGTTCCCTGTGACGCGGGCGATCAAATAAAACGTCATTCACTATATTTTTTGTTGATTTCAATGTAAATTAAGAATTGAAGGTATTTAAAAAATCAAATACACCGCAAAATATTGGAGACAAATATATAACAAATAATAATAATAAACTTTAAAATAAGCTTTTAAACATTAAACGCATCTGTAATACGTAAACTTTATAGAAATATATGTAGAAACTTTACAACCTTATAATTAAAGTAATTAATTCAGATTGCGGAAATGCTCTAATTATAAAGAGAACTTAAATCCTTGTATCTTTATTTTACATTGAAATTTAACTAAAAAAAATATTTATAATATAAGCTCTTGTTTTTTGACATAAATCCTATTACTTGCATTCATTTCACAAGAAAAATGAACGTAAAGTCCCCGAAAAAAATATACCACAAAATTTTGACATTGTAGAAAATTTTTTTTAATATTTGTATGACAATTTTTATTGACTACTTTAATAAATTGTATATTAAAACATTTACACTTGTGAAAGGCATTCATGGCATTTATATAGCATAGGTATAACAATTATTTAGTTGGAGTCGAGTGTGCTCAAAGCACTCTTGAGTTAAAATACGGGCCCATTGTGATACCACGGATTAGTGTTTTTCATTCTCAGACTAAACTAGACAAGTGCAGACTAGTGACAGTGAACCAATCTGACTAGACTATAAACTTGGCCACGTTGTTTACTTTATAGGATAACAGCTCAGTCAGATTGGTACGAAAAGAAGCCCCAAAAATTCTAAATCATCTCCAGTAACCAATATTATTAAATTCACTAATAACTATACTTAAGTTTCATTTAATATTATATATTTGTTAGGTGAATAATAAATTCTTGATAAGTTTAATACTAAAAAGAAGAATTATATTTTATATTTTCATATAATAAAAGTACAATATGAAACTCAACGGAGAGCAATAACCCTGTTGGTTAACCGCAACACATATTAATCATTAAGCATCTCTATCCCAACTACGAATCCTAGAACAAATAAGAATATTTGACCGTTAAAACTAAATTTAAATAGGAGGAGCTTAAAAAAAAAAACGCATATGTTGGTAACGCAAATAATAAGTTGTTGCTGTACTTAATACTAAATGTAGAAAGTATATAATTCGGCGTATTATAAGAAAAAAATAAAAACAAAGGCTAAGCACTAAGTCTTATAATTATCAAAGTTCCTGTATTTCTAGTAAATTTTATATAATATAATTTTAATATTAAAATTATTAATTTTTGAAGTTACATGTAGTAATAGCAGTATTAGTATACTAATAAAGTAATACCTAAAATAAATTACTACTAATAAGTAATAATAAAATAATAATAATAGTAATAACAAAAAACCTCGATATAGAAAAAAATTTTCGTAGAAAGTCTTTGCATTGAATATTTTATATTTGTAGAATAATAAAAATTATAAATATCAGAGGTATTTAGGTATAAGTTGCTAATTATGTATATATTAAAATTATCAAATAAAAAGTTTTGTATAAAAACTATTAAAGAATAACTTTTAATAAGCATTAGATAAAAACTTCATTCTTATAATTAAAAATGAAATATTCTTTAAAAAAACACACTAATATAATGATAATTTATATGACAATAATTCCTTTTCCATATGCATATCGTTTAAAATGTTTAAAAAATAATTTTTTGTAAATACATTACATTATGATCAATATTTCTTAATTGCTTATAATATTTTTAAACTATTTTTATCATCAAAATATCTCCTCTTAAGTTTGCACAAACACTAGGATGAGTCAGCTCTGTGTGTTTGTTTCATTACACAGTACTTTTTCTAGTATCTATGACTCAGTCAGAGAGCACAATAGATCTTCCTAAGCAAATAACTGATTCATGTGTTTGAAATGTTTAAACGGAATTAAAATATCAGGATTCTTGCTTATTACAAATCTTTGCAAATATTTAAAATTTATTTTAATTAGTTTTTAAGTTGTTTTCCTGTAATGAGCAATATCACGGCAATGGTAATAACTTTATATAAAACTGAAGGATTTAATAACTGTTGTATTGATATGCTAATAATATATGCTGTGCTATAAAAATATTCATGATAGCAAATATGTTAAAAAACATCAGGTTTGATATAAATCTTAATATGCCATAAGTAAGCAATCAATTTTTAGTAGTTCGTAAATAAGTTTCAAAACTCTTGTGTTGGCAACTCTAATAATTTTTTTCAAAAGAAAACAGCTGTTTGTCTTCTGAGAAATATTTTTAAAAGTTTCTTCTGAGAAACTCTAATAATTTAAATAATTATGGCATTTGTACAGACAGAAGAGCAAAACACATTTAATCCAAGAAATCCACACGGCTTAGGTATTATAAAATATCATTGTGTATTGTCATTGAATTAATTAGAATTTTGTGTAAAAATGATGGTATTAGGTGACCCAGATGACAGAAATTTGCGTAAAGTTGAAATTGAAGTTCTAATACCAAAAATTATGCGTGACCGGGCAAGAGATCTATATTGCAGTAAGGAAGTAAAGGAGTTCGAAAACTGTTGCAAGGACAACAGTTTGGCTATGGTGTTTACGTGTCGGAAACAAAATAGCGAACTAAAAGCCTGTCTCACCAACTGGTATCAGAACGAAGCATTCAAAGCGGAGTGTAGGGAAATATATCTACAAGAGCGTTCCGAATATCGACGCACTGGCATACCAAAGAAACATCGTGTGGCTCGGATGTAATATTTTATTGAGTTGATCACTTTTAAAGCATTGCTCTTATAATCAATTATGAATGATTTTTATATGAATGCAGTAAGTTCGAATATTTTTGTTTTAATTTGTATGTTTGTTGATTTCAGTAATATTTTATTTTTCAGTTCTGTTCGTCAGTAGCTATTGCATTGGAATAAGCAATCCTTACTTGTTATCGTATTGTTAACTTGTACATACTTGAGACTTTAAAGTAAATAAAGTTTTATATTTACGACAATTGCGTTATTCGTAGTGATCGAGTGTAAGATAATATATGTGTAAAAAGATTAACTCTTGCAAGGAATCACTTACAATATATAATTGCTGTCGTTAGATTTTAATATATATTTGAAGAAAAAACCATATGAAAAGTTATGTAATTCAGTAATTATAAAGAAGCGAGTTTGATGAAAATTTATACATATTTCTTAGAGTTATTCAAAAATTGTTATCAACAATACTTCTAATATTCTTAAATTTAAATAAGTTATAAAAATCGAGAATATTCAGCTAGTCGTGTAATAAAAAACGCAAAACCTGTGACAATGAAGAAAAAAGTCTATGTTGAGATATAGCTTGGGTTACCACAACATGAAATCCTCAAACACTACTGTTCTTGTTTAGCGCGTAGCATAGAAAGAATGTTGACATTCGATTAATATCATCTGAACGATATCACATTTGTTTGCAGAACTTCTTTACCAATTTTATTACAATATTTAAAATCGATAAAAAAGTTAAACGTGCTATAATTCTGATTAGGAGTGCAGTCAGTATCATGTGGAATCACAAGTTTTTTCGGCTTCTAAATAACTTTTTGTTATAGTCTATCAAGGTCTATAAATCAAGGAACATGGGTAGAATAACAAGATGACTAAATGTGTTATGATAAATAAGCACCTAAAATAGCAAATCGAATATGTTTACCAAATATGTTTAGTAATAAAAAATTAGCAAAAAGCCAGTAATCAGAAAATTTCGCTTAAAACCAAACAAAACTAATAATATAAGCCTTGATTGTTAAGAAAGAAAAACTAATTTTTTGCGATACTGTACCAGCAGGACAGACAGACAAACTGCTAGTCGTTATTGTTCGTTATTAAATACTTGAAAATTAAAATTATTTCTTTTTTGTATTTGTGGTATACTTCAATATATTATATTTCTATATTCCATAATTTATAAAAATGCAAAATTTAGTTGAACTTACAGAATAAATAGAAAAACATAATATTAATTGTTACTGCTATTTTGATCAATGCCTTTACTACGGATATTGACCAATGCCTTTAATTGGTATAGTTCTATGTCTCCACTGTGCGCAATACCATTATAAACTGGGAAACAAATACAAATAATATTTGTCTCTATTTTAGAAATTTTGTTTTTTTAAATTAATTTATTATAATATGTACAATAATAGTTTTCATTTATACTTCAAATCAACTTATAAAACGTAATACAAATAATTGAAAATGGAGTACAGCTCTTCTCTGTACCAAAGATTTAACTAGTGGTGGTTGGTTGGTTACAGTAGCAAGCCATCAGATAACTTCCATGTACCTCAATTAGCGATTTTTCAACCTTTTGCCACCACATTTCTCGCAAGAACTCCTTATATAAAAAAGTATACCCTAAATTCATTCCGTCAAACTTAGATAATTTAATAGGTCTTTCGTCTTTACCGATGAACAGTTTGATAAACTGTCAAATAACTATCTTCCTAGAAATCTAGGACGCTAAAGCTGGACATTCACATAAAAAGTGTCAAATGGTTTCTCTTCCCAACAGGTTTCCGCAACAGGTTTCTTATACACCAATGATCAAAAAAAACTGCAGTAAGCCTTGCAGTGTTGACACGGTCTCTTTTGATGAGTTTCCAGGATTTCGTTTTATTATAGATGGGCTATGTTAACTTGGAAGTTGCATATGACCTAAATGCCTTTCATCTGGCAAGCTAAAGAAAGTGGAGTTAATTACTCTTTTAATGGTCTCTAGGGTAATATAAAACAGTACTGTCAGGACACATCTAAGGAAGCAGCAGAGTGGGATAAACTTTCATCTTTCCTGTTCCCTTCGATGTTTCTATGTATAGGAACCCAGATAAGGGCGATGTTAGCCAACCGGTTCAGCTCGTCGATTGCCTCTCTACATTTTTTCACTATTTTTAATTTTGTTGTGAAAGATTCAAAAGCTTTGATTGCTGCCGGGCTGTAAATGAAAATATCATCACTGCATCTGTCCTTGATGTGACTTGAAATTTGTAGACAAGTTTTTCAAATTGCTTAAATTTCAGCCTTAAAAACCGTGCTCTCATGAGGTAGTTTAAGAGAATTGTTTATGTTTTCAGATGGCGCGATGGTCCCTGCTCCTACCCTGCAGTTAATTTTCAAGCCATCCGTGTAGATTGCAATATCGTTACTTGTCTCAAAGGTTTTTCTTCTCCATTCATTTTTTAAAGGAAATATTGTCTGAAAATTTCATTTAATATTTAATTAGTACTTTATGCATCAGTATAATAGACATAATAGATCTCTATCCCTAGGTCTAAGAGATTATTAATCCTGAAATTATCTTGAACACCTGTCTGGGATTATTTTTACACCTTTCGTTCACGATTTTTTGATATTAATTCTACTGTTATTTTTCTCCGATGGCATTAGTTTTATTTTTACTTGATAGTCTTAACAGTAATGAAAAAGTCGATCTGTAGTAGTAATAACTAATAGGACTATATCTGATTTTTTTAGACTTGTTTCAATATTGCTTAGAATTGTGGTTAGGCTTTAAAAATTAAATCTTAAATAACACGCATAATAACTATGGTTCTCAATTTTGTCTGTCTGTCCTAAAACTTGTAACATATTTTCATTCAAAAGTTATAGTTAAGCTATTCTTAATATATATATATATATATATACATATATATACATATACACTTGGTTGTCGTATTTTTATAAATATTTCTGTACAATTTTATTAATCTATATGAAAACTTTGAAGTAAGATTTCACGAATGGATAAAAAAAGGGTTATAAGGAATGGTAAACTTTGAAAATAACATATACAAATTTGAATAACTAATATTGTAGTTTATTTATAATAAACTTGAAAGGGCTTAACGTTTTTACTTAATTTCCAAATCTAAACTTATATAAAATAATAAAAAAAATCGTAGTTTTATGCTATATTGTTAAAATATTGTCCGCTTTTATTGTTAATCATTTAAAGGTAGTGGCTTCTTGATATGCCTGCTGTTAATATATTGTTGCATTAGTACTTTCCTTGAATTGGAAGTTATGGGCAAACAAAACTAATCAGTTGTTATGATCTTTATTATTAAATTAAATACAGTTATTTTTTAAAAATAATGCCTGTTAATGGAGTTTTTTATTCTTGTTTCACGCGGTTTCGAACAGTTATAAAATCCGCCGCTCTGAAGAAACCTCATAAAGTAGTAACTCCTTATCGATTTGACTGGCGAAGTTTTCATAGTAAATAACTTTAATTTAAAATAAATAAAAATGTAATTTCAAAAAAAAAATTAGGTTTTTATAAAAAAATTCTTTAACAGTTTATTAAAATCTTTTAATAACAAAAAATGACTGATTCTTGCAATATTTTTTTTTTTTTGCTGTTTTTGATAAACATCAAAATGATTTCGATTTTTATAAAAATTTATTATCATTAAAATCTGTATATTTAAATAATTGCGGTGATCACCTTTTATTATTATTAGAATTGATTATGCTAAGAACTTTTAAAAAGTTAAATTTACGACGCACTACTTCTGAAATTTGTAGGCCTTGAAAATCTTCTATAGATTTTATTTCAGAATTAGTTGTTTTGCTGACTTCCAAATGTAAGACATCCTTGTTATTTATATCTGCAATACGTTGCACTCTGTAGTTGGCCTTTAAGATTGCTATTGAAGATGAATCGAATTTTGTCACTAGAACTATGAAACTTGCATGAAAATATTCTGGCCCTGTTCTGTAAATAGCTATATAATAATGATTAATATGCAAGAAAATAGTTAGTTCACATTAATTTGAACTTACCATATTTGCCTCCATAGTTGACATCAGATTTCACAATCCAACCTTTTGATTTCAAATATAAATAAGCAGCAAAATTTTCAATAAAATTTTCATCCACCTTTAAGCAAATAGATAAAAAATTTGAAAAAGTTAACAACTGTTCTTTTGTATCGTAAATTTCTAGAGCTTTTAAGACGTGTGCAAGGTAAAATGCTTCCTCAATTTCCAATATTAAGTATTTTTTGACTTTACGTCGACTAGTTCGTAAAGACTTGCTATAACCAAACTTGCCATTTTGTTGCAGTATAGTTCTTCCAGTTTTACCAGAAATCTCAACGGATAAACCATTGAAGATGCCACGAATTGTTTTATCAGCCAGTGGTGGAAATAATTGCATGTGTTTTTCGAATTTTGCAATCTTTTCCATTGACACTTTGTTGATCATTTTTGTCTTGTTTAAAAGTTCATTATAATCTATATATCCTTGCATTATATATTCAATTAATTGAAGAAATAACAAAAGTTTTTTGGTTTTAAGTGAAGCCGCTAAATGCACAAACTTATGTGTTTTGATTTTTTATGACAATTTTTCGTCTTGTTTATTTCGCTGCGTTCTGAAAGACTAAATTTATTGACAGCGAATTTAACAATTAGGCAATTAATGTTTTTATTCTTCAGCAAGACCATAAAAGATAGTAGATAATATTAATTAAAGGAAATTTTGTTGAATATATTATTGTTTTTATATAAAAATAATAAATAAATTATTTTTGCAGATATAAAATTTTTCTGAATTTTTTGTATTGTTTTCAGCGCGAGTATTCGTTACTTTGTTTGCGGCGAAGTAAAGCAAAGCAAATCAATAAAGTCACAAGACCTGTCAGCTGAATTTTATTTCGTCGCAGTACAGAGCAAGTTTTTTCTGTTTTGCAGTTTTCTTGGATTGAATTGAATTGTGAAAAAGAGTTTGTATTATTTCATTATTTTCTGTATTAACTTAAAAGCAAAAAAAATCCTTTACAATGTCTGAAGTAAACGATCTAATGAATCTTCCGGATGAAAACATTGGTAAGCTAGAAATAGTTTTGTTTTGTATAATTTTTTATTGTTTTCTTTTATATCAAAAATTTACTTAATTTTATTACATTACATATTCATTGCCAAATATTAGACATGATCGCAGCTACTTCCGTGCTGCAACAACAAGCTGCTGATATCCGCAGCAGGACCGTTAATTGGTCTTCCTATATGCAATCGCAAATGATTTCCCAGGAGGATTACCAATGCATTAGCTCCCTGGATAAAGGAAAAGCCGTTTATTTCGAGCAAAATCCTCAACAGACTGTTAAAACCTTCCTTAACTTGCTTTCACATGTGTCTAAGGATTCGACAATACAATATATTCTTGTCATGGTTGACGATTTGTTGCAGGAGGATCGCAACCGTGTTGATTACTTCCATGAATATGCTGCCAAACGCAAAGAAAGTGTTTGGGGACCTTTTCTTAACCTATTGAATCGTCAAGATGGTTTCATAGTAAATATGACCTCACGTATTGTTGCCAAAATTGCATGCTGGGGCCACGAACTTATGCCAAAGTCCGATCTAAACTTCTATTTACAATTCCTTAAGGACCAGCTGACTATGCACGTGAGTTGAAAATGTACTGATTGTATAGAATGGGTGATAGTGGTATGTGTAAAAAAGTTTGCAGCGTTTTATGTTTGTACATATTTTATTTGCTTTACATAATTGCATTATATAATTAATCATTTAAGTTTGCATTACATAAATGAATTTCAAAAGTTCTATTTTTTTTATTTTTTTTTGTGATTTAAGTATGATCAAAACAATTCATTGTAAAATATCATTTATCAAGTCCTGTATCAGTTGACACTTTCATAATTTATTAATTTTATTTATTATTTAACTTTGTTATTAAATATGATCTTATTATTAAATATGTTATTAAATATGATCTTATTAAGTTCAATTAAGCATGCATTTATCAAAAACATATTTTCCAACAATTCATATGTAAGTTTCATTAGTAATAATAGAATATTTATAAAGAAATTGCCTATATTCATTACGGTATGCGAGCAAAACACTTGTTAGCGTTTGGAATGTATAAGTATGCCTCATCGTTTGGGTTTATTTGTTCAGTTTGTTCATAATAAGATTTTGTTTTATTAAAATGCAAATTTGAGTTACTTTTTATTAGCTACTTTGCTTTAATTTTGCCAATATTTAAAAAGTTTTTATTGCTTCCAGCTTATAAGCTGGATGATCGTTAATTTGATACTTGCAGTGAGCACTGATAAAAAAAGTTTACCAGTCGTAAGATATTGCTTATAAGCAGAGTCATTAATTTATAAAATATGAGGTCATATATGAGGTCTTCTCGGAACAGCACAAAGAAAGTCTATATAAGGGTTTAATTAGTACTCATTGTATGAACTCTTCTTTCTGTCGTCACCTCATTTAAGCGCTTTAAATTTTGTTTCTAAAAAGATGTAATCCAAAAGGTATTTATTTTCTAACCTAGCAATTTTTTAAATATAACCTATATAGTTTGATTGCAAAATTCAAATATTTCTGACAAAACATACAACAAATTCAAATATTTTAGAAGACGTTTTTGTGTTGTAACATGTAGTACTTAAGAATATTTTGATAAAACCATCTTTTGGTAACTACTAATATTCTTACATTCTATTGAAGTAAAAAGCAATTCCAGTCAGCGGAAGTTACAAAAGGTTATTGCCTTTTAACATGCTTTAGAAGTGGTAAACTTTCAATTAAATCGGTAGTTTAATAGTAAGTGATTGCTTAATGTAAAATGTTGATGGAGATGGCATTTGAATTCAAGAGATTTTATTGAACTTGTCGATAGTCTCAATTTAGATATCTTTTTCTATGAAAAGTACAATAATTTATTTTGATATAATAATAATGTAAAACGTTCTAAGTACTTAATCTACTTTTATATTTATTTAGCTAATTAAGAATGCAGTGCCTTCACACACAACGTTATATTCCTGTAGATATATTAATACATTTAGTAGTATAAGAAGAAGTAAATGAAAGAGCATCCATTTTCTGAAGATATCATCTTCGTTCTATCTTAACAATGATAAATACAATGCAGTTCATTTAAATCCGAGTTTATGTGTTTATTATATATTATATATATATATTTCGATTTTAGTTCAAGGGTCTTCCTAACAATCTTTTGCATTTTGAAGTATAAATACTAATAAGTTACTGGTTATTTCCATAAGATTTAACTGCCTTTTCTTGCATGCGCCGGAATCCGATTTCTTGAGATCTGTTGCTTGGGTTTGTACACTGTAACAAATAGTTATGAAAATCAAAATACTAACCTAAAATTCAAGATATAAAATTACTTCAATTCTACTAATAATAAACGATTCGGTAAGCGAATATTGTATGAACTTCCCACACTAATACAAAATTTTTGACAATGATGTCAGTGCCTTTCAATAATTGAATTTAAATGATTTAAATATATGTCACCTATATATTGTATTACTCATTACATATAATGTATATAATAGACTAACAACGTTTTCAAGAACATCTACTCCACTTGAGTATTTGAGATATATATTTGTAAATATTCTTTTTTTACAAGTATATATTTCAAATGTACTCACAAGTGATTTTATGGTTATTGGTGCCTAGGCTTCAGCCTATGTCAAAGAAATGGCTAATCGGGCGAAACGTGTGCAGACCGTTATAGTACATCATCATGCGCATAGTATTGCACACGGACTGGGGACCTTGTTTAATCCACATAACTCGTCGAACCATAACGCACACCGTCATGCCCAAGCATACGAACACTATCGCGACATGACAGATCAACAAGTCGGCGAAGATGGCAAACTCTCTATTCCGGTAGTGTTTCTTTTAAAAATAATAAGATTTTAGAATTAAGTTTCCTGAATTAAAAGTTGTTTGAGCTGCCAACATCCGTTTGATTAGTAAACTCCTTAAAGTTCATATAAGAAATTTTCAAATTCAGTATGAATTTATAAGTTGCATAGAATTATTTCCCAACTGTTATATGTGAAAATTTTGGAGAAGTTTTTACTGGATATTAGGCATTTCTTCTTTAAAATTTAAGTCATAAATTAAATTAATTATTAATAAATATATAACTAACAATCTTACTAATTATCTGAATTGTAATTAATATTATTATATAGCTTATAATCTGCCTTTGATGTTGTGGACGAATGTGTTAAAAATGTTTTAATAATAAACGACTCATACTCTAATTTTGTCTAAATTTTGAACTTGAGACACTTCTACATTCAGAAATATAATCAAGTTTTACAAATTGTCAAAAATTATGCCGTAAGAGCTAGTATTGTTTTAATCCATATTGTTCTACTGTCATTATGATCGATAAAACTGTAGAAAAGTAGTCAGTAGTGAATAATAATTTCAAAACTTGACAGTGAGGTGATTAGGCAATCAAGTTTTCCAAAGTAAAATGCATTCGTTGGAAATATCTCATTCTCAAATTCCAAATATTATTTTGTTTAATTATCATTTCAGAACCATTTGATTTGAATTAAGCTATACTCCTCTTAAGCAGAAATTGGGTTTATTGTACATCCTAACAGCGTCCTGAATACTTAAGTCTTCTTGGTTAATGATTTAAAGTTTTGTTAGGGTTCCCGCTGAATTAAAAAATAAATTAATCATTAATATCCGAACTAGGTTGCGATTAAATTCTGAAGATGTGAGTAAAGCCCAGACCTGTTTGCTTGGTTATTGATTTAATAATTTATTATTTCTCAATACCATTAACAAGAGACATTGGAATTTAGTCGTTTAAAGTTAAAAACATAACCATTGAATTGGATCGCTACAATTTCCATAGAGTTGTGAGCACAAAAATGATCTAGAAAAATTTTGACTTGCTGCGTTGATGGTTTGAGGATTTTTAGAATTTTTAGAATTTTTGGAATTTTTTAATATAACTGAATATAACTTTTTCAATATTATCATTAAGGTTGAGATGTCCAGAGGTTGACACCTCCGGATTAACTTTTTAATATCGTACAGATGAATTTCGTACATTACTTTCGATCTATGTGTACTCTTTGGTGCACCAAAAATTTTTCAAAATTTTTTGATGTTTTTGTTGTACGTACATGTTATTAAAAGGATTTATAAATATATTTGATATATTTATACATAGTTTAAAATATATTTAACTTAGTGTTAAAAAACCCAAATTAAGTATATAAAAAGTTATTTTATACTTTGTGCCCAATAAAAAACTTGAATGTTTTACACATTTATATAAATATATTATGTATTTACATGTCTATGTTTAATTAAATATATATAAAAACTCAATGTTAGTACTTTTTGTAGATGCACTCTATGCCCCCAGACGACGATTTGAAAGGTATGTTAAAGGTAAAAGTATTGTCAACCTTATTAAAAAATAAACATCATAAACATAAACATTTTTAAATATTTTTGAAAATTTTTGACAGTGTATACGTACGGTTTGTGTAAACTGCAATTTAAAAACAAATAATTGTGTAGGATTAATAGGAAAGTAATTGTTAATAGCTCCTTTAAACAATGTTTGGTCGTGTCTGCTCTTGGTTCAATCAAATATCTCTGAAATAGACAATTTGTATTGTCGTTTTTGGCTGTCAATGAAATTCTAAAAATTTACTCCTTTCTTTCAAGATCATGATGAAGGGTCTTTTAACTATAAGATGACCTAGGTCAATTACGTCAGTTCATATAGATGCTGGAGTGTTAACCATTGTATATATATAATAATTTTTTCAAGCTTTTTGGTATATTTGGTGTCTGCTTATAAAATTACTTTTGGTTTTGGTTTTAAAATTTTTTTCATAAATGGTTTTGGTTGTCAAATTAAATTTATTTCACATATATAGATTCCGTTAAATTGTAAATAATATAATAATTTTCTAAAACAGTCTTTTGTTAATTCTCAATATATAAGTTACAAATGCTTCGTATATAATTTATAAAAGTTAGGAAAAATGTATTACTGATACCTACTAACCTATAGTTCATTATACGACATTAATAGATCAGTAGTTTTAATATATATATTGCAATTATACTATAGACAAATGAATATATACAATCTGTCGGCCGCTGCCTCCAAATGATGCTTCGTATTGATGAGTATCGTTTTGCCTTCGTTTCTGTTGATGGTATCAGTACGTTGATCAGTATTTTGTCGTCTCATGTTAACTTCCAAGTAAGTACCTGATAGCACAGATAATGAATATGCATATTTATAAATTTTAACAATAGGTACAGTATCAATTGGTCTTCTGTTTATGGGTCCTGACATTTAATCCTCTATTGGCTACAAAGATGAATAAATTTAGCGTCATTCCGATACTAGCTGATATACTTAATGACTGCGCTAAGGAAAAGGTATGGAACTTTTTTAAATACATTAATATTTAAATAATAAAAATATTATATTCAATATAAATAAATAATAGTAATTTAATAATAAATTTTATATGCTTAGGTGACCCGCATAATTTTGGCTGTATTCCGTAATTTAATTGAGAAACCTACGGATCCACAAGTAGCGAAAGAACATTGTATTGCCATGGTGCAGTGTAAAGTTTTGAAGCAACTATCTATTTTTGAACAACGTCGTTTCGATGATGAGGATATAACTGCTGATGTTGAATTTTTAACTGAAAAACTACAAAACTCAGTTCAAGACTTGAGTTCATTCGATGAATATGCAAGTGAGTTGCGTAGTGCACGCTTGGAATGGTCACCAGTTCATAAGTCAGCCAAATTCTGGCGTGAAAATGCACATCGTCTCAATGAAAAGAACTATGAATTGTTACGCATTTTGGTACATCTCTTGGAAACATCCAGAGATCCCATCATACTTTCTGTTGCATGCTTCGATATCGGCGAGTACGTGCGTCACTATCCCAGAGGAAAGCAGTAAGTTTATTTGTGTATTTTTTTTCTAATTATTGTATGTGTGGTTCTTATCCCTAAAATTTCTTTATAGTGTCTTAGAGCAATTGGGTGGCAAACAAATTGTAATGCAACTTTTAGGACATGATGAACCAAATGTACGCTACGAAGCCCTATTGGCTGTACAAAAACTAATGGTGCACAATTGGTAATTATATGAGCATTATTTATAGTAGATTTTTAATTTTTATTTTATTTATTGTGCTTTCCATTCACATGATTGCAATTAATTTAATTCTTTAATTCTTAATTTTTTTAATTCGATTTAGGCGTCACATTCGCAAATGATTCAAAATCAAGCAAATCAAATCTCAAATTTTTAGAATAAGAAATACATATTTCTCCACAAAAGTTATTTTATTGATATTTTCTTAAAAAAATTTTTTTAGGGAATATCTTGGCAAACAATTGGAGAAAGATAGTGAAACTCAGACCAAACAAGGAGCAGCGCCAATTAGCGGCAAGGCTTAAATATGCTTATATCTGGAACAGTTACAACTAAATCCGGACGGCATTACTATTGTGCACACTAAATTTGCTGCTATACAAAAGCCTATATACTTTGAAAATCGAAGTTCATTTAGTTATAAATATATAAAATCTTTCAAATTAAATCAATTTTGAAAACAAAAATGACACAGTATTCTCTATTCTGTATCTTGTCTTTAACTTTAACTTTAACTAAATTGGATCATTCCAAAAAGACCGTTTTTTCTTATTTTAACAAAACTTATTTCAATTTATTGCAATTAGTAGAAATTATATTGTTGATTGTTTGATGTTATTATTATACCATTGTTGCTATATGTCTTATTTTATTTTTTGTTTTTAAATAATAGTTCTATTCATATGTTTATTTATAAAAGGAAAAACAATAATAATTATGCCAGCATTAATTTTTAAAAAGTTGAATCATTTTCAAATGTTCGTTAATATATAAATATGTAAAATACAACTTCAAACTATATTATAAATAAATTTAAAAATAAATGAATTAATGAAATTTATTCAATACAAATCTAAAATTTCAAATTTATTTAAAATTTAGTAATAATTAAAAATAAAACTAATATACCACAAACATTTCGATTCTACAATTGAATTGTAATATCTAGTCAAATCAGATTTCATTTTAAGGACCATTTTTTATAAACTAATTTTTGCTTGAGACTAAATAACGGAACGATCCGTCTTTGAAGAAATAGAGACATACCTCAAAACCGATCGATTGAAATGAATTTCAGTTTCTGAAGACATTTTCAAACAAATATATTAAATATCTTCAATTACATTTTGCGTCGTGTCTTCAAGACTGGATAGATGTATCCATGAAAAAATAGGCGTTCGTAGCTGAATCTTTGTTATGTTAATGTTAGATTTTCTCTTCCAAATGTTCAGTCTGTGTTATTGTTTGTGTAAGTATCTAGTGAAGCGGACAGTTTTGGAGTCATTAAAGATGTCATTAAAGACAATTTGAGAAACTAAGATTTTTGCAGGTCGAAATATCAAATTGTGTTTGGTTGTGTTAGTGTGAAAAATATGTGTGTTAGAAACAAAGCGACAAACAAAAATTACTCTCTAAAAGTATCTTATTATTCCTGTCCTACTGTGTGGTGCAAAAGCTTAGACAATTATCAAGAGTGAGGAGGCGTTAAGAGCACTTGAGAGATTTCCGAAAGATCTGTTGTCCATTATGCGTTTGCAATGAGTATCGAATTAAATGAAACGATGAGCTCTATGAGCTGTGCCTCGACGTTGACATTGTTAAGCGCATAAAAATTTATCGGTTTCACTGGCTAGCTCATGTCATGCAGGTGGAGGAAAATGCTCTAGCTAGAAAGGTGTCATTCTATACCCGCTAATGAAAAACGCTATAGAGGATTCCCACTTCTTTAAAGGAAGAATCACGTGACCTACGATTACAAAAGTAATCTGGTTTATTCTTTGACTACTTTTGTCGGAGTTCCACCTCATGTATCAATACCCATTATTGGGCAGACAATTGTCTCAAAACCTTTGGAGCCCTTTTCTAATTGACCTGACACAGCTACCATCCTTTAAAATGGTAGCTGTGTGCACAGTGAAGTTTATAGATTTATATAGTTGGTTATAGTTGATTCCTTTCCTACTTTGAGTAGGGAAGTCCCGTATTCTTAGAGTAACGCTGATACTTAAGACTTCCAACATATCTTTAAGACGATGTTTTAAGATTGAATCCCATCACCAAACAGTAAGGTCATAAATATTCCATGATATCTTTAACGGCATGCATATTTTCGACTAGAGTTACCGTAGTATGTGATGTCTGTTATCTGCTACTCACTCTCTACCTTTGTAATTGTTAGACAATTATTAATATAAATTTATTCGCTAATGCAAACGAAACTCCATATCTAATGAAATTAATCTGATTTTAAACAATGGCAAGCATTTCAGCTGTTCTAGTCATACGAGTTCCATCTGGTTTGTAAAGTTAAGTTCACTGAAATATGGTAGTTATATCAGAAGTGAGTGCGATTACAAGTTTGGCAAAAATTGGAATACTTGGAAAGAATATATTGTTAATATGCTTATCTCGATTCAATGTGTTTATACGCTAAAAATTGTGTATTAAATTTTTTAGTTTCAATATTAACATACATAATATACTAAGTTGCTGCAAACTAGCACTATTTATTTTTTATTATTGCATATGTAGATGTGTTTGGGTAGATTGAGTAAAGTAATTTACTTCTTGCTTGACATTAATACATTAATTTAGTTGAAGATATTTTTATTATATGGTATTCGTAGATGTGGTAGGATTTTTTTTTTGTTATTTCCATTTTTCACATTCTTTTATGCTTTTGCCTGGAACTTGTCGCTTTTCAAAGAAGTTTAAATGACGTGTTACAACAAATCCCTATATCAACATCAAGTGTGCTATGCTATAGCATTTTATTTAATTTTATGCTACAATTTACTATAAATAGATGTTTGATTCAGTTAAGTAGTTGAATTATTTTAATATATCTTGTTTTAATTTGCAGAAGCTACAGAACTTGCAGACATCGTTAATTTTATTTGCTTAAATAATAATCCCTACAATTTGGAAATCTATCAAAATATTAAGGAAGATGCTAAAATAAAAAAACTACCGTTCATAAATTTGTTTTGAACAGTAACGTAGTTGCTATTTTTGGTGCTGTTGCCTAGCTTTGCATTAATTTTTATTCAAAATTTTTGTTATGTTCAGTGTTGATTTTTGCAATATTTTTGGTGATGCTCACTAGCGCTATTGTTCATGTTTGTGAAATGGTTCTTCTATTCATCTTTAATACACATCACATTTTGTTAGTTTTGGTTGCTGCTAACTAGCACTTTTAGTTTTGTTCATTAAATTTTGTATGCGCAATATATGGGTTGACTTGAGCGTTTAATGTGTGGGTAGGCGGAGTAAAGAGGTTTACTTCTTGATTGGCATTAATACATTAATTTAGCTGGTGATCTTTTTATTATTTTTATAGATTTTGTTGAGGTCGTTTATTGCCACTTTCATTGTTCATATTTTTTTGTGGTTTTGCGTGGAGATTGGCGGTTTTAAAAAAAGTTGGAATGACTCGTGTTCCAACAAATCTGTTTATCAAGGAAATCGAGTAAAGTCTAGAAAGAAATGCTTTGTTAATCAAGAAATGCTTTGCTGTCTGGTAGTATGATATGATATACTTCTGGGAATTGATAAGCTAAGAATTTCACACATATGGTAAGTAATATTTGTATAAAAGTATAAATACAATGTTTCACGTTATCTAAAAAAAAGCGATGTATATTTATAACAATGGTATGATTTTTATTAATTTTTTTTTAAGTTTCATTACGTAAATCTCTGCAAGTAAATTTTTATGAACAATTTTTGGGTCGTGAACTTATTTACTAGTTACTACTTTCAGAAGATAAAAAAATTGTTGTATTGCAAGAAAAATGATATACACTCGAACCCAATTTGGGAACTTGGCTCGTATACTTAAAACCGATATTTAAAAAAAGTACAATATTTAGAGCAATATATAAAATAGTGAATCCTCATAAACCTCAATTGAATTTTGAATTTAAAAAATGAGTTTTTTATATTGTCGTCGTAGAGATATACTACTATATACTACTATATATATACTACTATACAGAGATATACTAGTATTTGTAAAAGATCAGTAAATAAAGTGCAGAATATTGGGAATGATAGGTGGTAACCAGGCGTTGGATGGTGATGTGAAACTAGTGTGTAATGAGGGCAAAGTATTGAATTTAATCTAAATTCAGATACAGAAATCTTTTATCAACTCTAAGGGACAGAATTATAAGTCAATTAGTATTAGGTTAGCTCTAAGTTGTGACATAATTAAGCATGTGAAAAAGATTCTACATTACACAATGTAGATCCTCAGTACACACATATATTAGTAAATATCAGTTTCAGACGCAACAAATAACTGTTTAGTACCCAGCTATACCCTGACCTGTCGACATTTTACTAGACCGTTATAGACTAGCGTACTTAAGTAAACCTATACCTTTTATATCTAAGTTGAGTAAGTTTCTAATGATATCCTAAGTGCATGTACGTTAATTTTGATTCAAAGTAGCTGAATGGTTCAATATCATTACTCATAATATCAATAAAATAGTGTATGGCAACATTGATTATAATAGAACCATTTTGCGATGATTTCGCAATGTAAAATCAAATTTCAATATTTTCGTTATAGTTTGTTTTTTATTTAATTTAAATTATAAACAATATTTTACTATTTAATGTTAAACTAAAATTGAGGCTATTTTGTTCTTAGCTTACTATAGCACGTTGAACCTTACAATTAATAGCAGTAGTAGTAGTAATAAATAGCCAGATAGATGGCCTGGCCCCGTCTACTATTTCAGCACCATTCTTCTGTGCCTCGTGCGGTTAGGTTATTCTTCTTATATGATTTTAATATTCTACCAAAAAGTTGATTCAATGAACACAATTGAATTTAATTTGTGACTTTTAAATAACATAACGAAATGAATTGTTGTTGTTGTTGTTTTTGTTTTATCTTGTTATAATATAATTTATATTGACATTATTATGTATATATTTATATATATATGAATTGATTTAAATAAATAAATTAATTTGTCATAATTTACTTAGTTGCTGATTTGAGGTAGGCAATAAGATCGCCACGTTCATTTGGCTTTTTAAGACCAGCAAAGATCATTTTTGTTCCTGGGATGTATTTCTTTGGGTTCTCCAAGTATTCAA
Organism: Teleopsis dalmanni; assembly: GCF_002237135.1. Classification (NCBI taxonomy): domain Eukaryota; kingdom Metazoa; phylum Arthropoda; class Insecta; order Diptera; family Diopsidae; genus Teleopsis; species Teleopsis dalmanni. The sequence continues at coordinate 12,290,416 of NC_051848.1, forward strand.
ATAGTGTATCGTCATTCCAGGTAATACCTTTTGCTTTATTAGCATCTGTATATGCGAAACCGGCTGCTTGACCAGTCTTACGACCGATTAAGCCATGTAAATTAGGGCCTACTTTGTGCTTGCCACCGGCTTCAACTGTGTGACATTGCGCACAACGTTGCACAAAGATTTTCTTGCCCTTTTCAACATCACCAGCTGGTACACCCATTTTTCGTAACTAACGACTACTACAGTCACTGTAAATATAAAAATATTTGAATAATTAATTTTAATTCAAAATAATTATTATTAATTTTTTCAAATTGATAAACGTTATCTTAATAATTTTATCTTTCAACACATAATCTATTAATTTCGAATTATATCGGATTAAAGTATACATAATTTAGATATAGTTTTTTGCAATACTTGAAAATGAACTACATGATAACTTAACTTCTTGACAAGACAGAAATTCTACGGCTGTTACACCATAATTGTAATATAATAATAAAAATAATATTTGTAATAGTTAAAAAAAGTGTTGTTGTTACTCAATATAAGTGTTCTTCTTTTAGAAGGTCATTGTGCAGTACTAAAAGATTTTACGGATTTTAGGAATATGAAATGTTATGGTTTTAGCTTTATGCTATTATTTTGGATTGATTTTTGCTAGCTTTCCTGAAATTAGGAGATATACCAGAATACAAAACTAAGTTAAATATATTAAGAATATTCATTACCATGACAGTATTCATCGTACTAAAATGTGAATCATATATAATCATATATATATCATATATATATGTGTTTTGAATTTAACGCTATAGCAGTTCGAATTATTATATCATAGTCGGACTGACTCATAATTTTTTTTAGCTTCCAGGAGCTGCTAGGTAAACGTCCCGAATATTTTCGTCTTTTCAAATGGCTTAATGCCTTTCACCCGTGCCAAGAGAGACTAAAAAATCAGACTTTTCGAATTTCCAAAAAACTACAGCAACAACATTTATTTTAATTCAGATGTCAACTGTTTTTACCAAAGAAGAGATAAACGCAGAATTACATGACGATTACGTGGCATAAGATTGGTTGTGAGAATGACCAGAGGTTAACAGAAAGATAGGGCCAATGTGATGGGAGTAATTGTAATTATTTGTGCTTATATGCAAGTTCCAGAACTCTTACAGAGTTTCTTCAAATTAATATATTGAATTTGAGTAATGATTTATAAAAATTGTATAGTTCTAAAATAAATCCTAAAATTGAGATTGCATCCAAAATTATATTATATCTTATGTTATATATGTTATACTAATAAACATCAATTCTAAGTTTGAGGATATATCAATGTCAAATAAATAAACTCCTATATAATTCAGATATTGAGAAGTATTTCCTAAAGATTTTTTAAATCCAAGCATAATTTTGAATTAAAAATACGCACAGAGTGCGACAAAAATGTAGGACCATTTTTTCTTTTTTGATTTTTCAATGGTTTTAAGTTAATTTGAGCTCATATTTTCAAGCTATTTTTCTTCTACACATCTGGTTCCTTTGGCAATAACGACTTAAAGTTCAAAAATAGAGATTTTAAAGAGTTAATAAAAAATTTGTATTTTAGTTAACTTGCTACTAATGAAAAAATAAACACTTTTCGAATGAAAAATATAAATTTTTTTATTAACCCTTTAAAAGCACAATTTTTAAAATATAAAACCTTTTTTTTTTTCAAAATTTTGAATGTCTCAAAGAAAAAGACACGGGTTGCAAATTTAAATTTAACGGCATGGGATGAAATCATCCTAACACCATTGATAAATCAAATAAAAAAAGTTAGTGTAGCCTAGTGTTATTTAACAATATCATAGTAGATGAAAGAAACGCGTAAATACTTTTTTAAAATGGAAATGTGATTATAAAAAAAAACAATATTTAACACAGCCATTGTTAATGGTATATACTGATCTAGAAATCTCTCATATTAAATTAAGAACTAAATAATGTTATTCAACGTAATTATTTTAAATGACAGCACCATTTCCATCGAGACGAGACGGCGGATGTCTTTAATGTTTAGTAAAGTAAGCCGGAAAAAAAATTAAATATTTTTATTCCTGCTTCTAAATTGTGAAATTATGTTATAAAATATATATATACGTAAATAATACATATTTATTCACTATTTTTTAAAAAAATAAATAATAGTATAAAAAATAAAAATAATAGTATAATCTTATATATTATGCAATTAAAAAGTCTTGTCTTATAACAATGTTTTGTGGGAGTTCACGGTTCAAATTTGACAGAGTTTGATTTTTGCAGTCTGAAACTTATAAACGAATAATTCAATCAATGAAAGCTTATGATGAAAATCGAGCGGTTTACGAAATACCTATTAAGCTATATAGTCAGTCAAAAATTCACTTAATTGAAATTTGAATTTCTCGATTTTAAATTTTCACAGTATAATACTTTTGATTAAAATTTTTTATTTTTATTTTAAAAAAAAAATTTTCTTAATAATTTTGTTTTTTACAGGCTAATTGGTCAATACTTAAATAATAAACTTTTTAAAAATTTTTTATTTGTTTTTTATTATATTATATAGTCAAAATATCGGTTTTATCTTTTAAAAACAAATAAAATTTTTTTAAAAAGTTTATTATTTAACTATTGGCCAATTTTTCTTTATACATTAAACATGTTTTTTATATTATATGTATTTTTTATATTATACATATATTTATAAAAAAAAAAATTTTTTTTATATTATATATATTTTATATATTATAAGTATTTTTTATATTATATTATATATTTTATATTATAACTTTTTTTAAGTATTAGAATAATATTGGAGGTATTTTTTTTACGTTTTTATTGAATGAATTTTACTACGATTTGAAAATATTCTATATATTCCATTCTGGGTAGTTAGAATTACGAAAAAAATGTTTATTAGCTATACTGAAGACGAATTTTTTTCTTTTCGATTATGTAAAAGTTTGAGATTACGCAAAATGCAATTTTTCAGTTAACTGCATTAAAACACAAGTCTTTCGATAAGATACAAGAAAGACTGATTTTTTTTTTTCTGTAAAATATGGCTAGGCAAGAATTCGTCAGAAGCGTTATGTAAGTATGGTTCGAGTCGTGAAATGATTAATTTAGAATTACTCAATACTCAAATATTCTAAGTCAACGGTTAGATTAGTTAATTACTTAATTATGTAATTAACATTAGACGAAGATTTTTATTAAGTTTTATTCCACGCGCAAGTTAGCATCTTTCTACCTGAGGCAATTTCTTTTGAAATTCATGCGAATTTTGTAATTTTCCAAAGCGGAAAAGAACAGGAATATGTCATCATGCTTCATACTCATTCTGATACACACACATATACACATACTCAACGCAGCGAGTAATAACAGCTGACACATATAGTTAGCAACAATAATGGCAAGTGAGCAATGGCTATGTACGACATACAAACGTGTGTTCAACGTATGCTCAGCTCAGGAGAGAACATTTTCAACTGTAATTTCTGTTTGGCTTAAATATGCACACGTGTTTGAATATGTATATGTCTGTGTGCGTGTGACAATGAAAAATTCATGTAAAATTCGTGGTTGAAGTGCGGGGGGAGTGTATGAACAAATTAACCCTGGTGCAAATAATAAAGTCATGTGGAAGAATATCGCCTATATTACATAATTAATATGTATACAAACACAAATTGCTAACACTAAAATTATCGCGACGCGACATTGAATTACTTTTTTCTGTAACCTTTGTAGTACGTAGAATTTCCTATTTTTTTTTTTTTTTTTTTTTTGCATGAAACACACATCAGTAACAGTTAACATACACCACGTGTGATGATCTTCGCAAACGGTGTGTTCACTGCTGACAATCACGTACAACAAAACGACAAATCGCTTAGGTAATGTTGTCATTTTTTGTTTGCATTTTTAATTTTTAAAATGTAATTTCCATTAATATTTTTTATTGTTTTTTTTTTTTAATTTTATAAATGTTCTTAACTTTATATGTGTGTCTGTCGCAGTAATATTAGCAGCACATTGAACATTATGTAATTGTTATAATTTTTTATGAAATTTTTAATGTTACATATATTTTACAAATTCGCCCTCTTCCTCACCGATTTCAGTTTCAGTTTAGTTTTGCAAATTACAAATCGTAAATAGAAGTTTGTTGAAAGACAAAAAAATTTTATACATAAAACTATAAAAATATTTACACTTTTAATCTCCACACTTTTCTCAAAATACTTACAATCCAAACGACAGACGTAAATCGACTAAATGGCAATCGCATTCATTTCTGGGGTAAACGTAACCCGTACGAAAATCGCACATTACATAAATGCTATACGTGAGTACGTGAGCTGGGTAGAGCGAGCAAGTGAGCGCGAGCAAACAACACCACAATGAGAGCAGGGATGTTAAATGCTAACATCTTCTGTTGTTTTATGGATTGGGTGGATTGCTTTTAATTTGTGAGCTTCACTTAAAAAGTTTGTTGTTTTTAAAAATATATGTTTTTATTTATTATTTGCGATTGTATGGAGTTTACTTTTTTTAATGTTTATGATTTTATTTATTTATTTTTGTGAATTAAATAAAAACTCATAACAACTTATTTTAATACTCCTCCTTGAAAAGGAAGCCCAATAAGCCTTGAAATGTTGTGTGTTGAATTTTATAAAGGATAAAACTATATAAAATATCTATAAATAAGTACAAAAAACTAACAAAGTGTTTTTAATTAATAGCTTAACTTGTAACTGCTTCAATTTGAATTGATTTAATTTTATTAAAATATTAAATAACAAATCATCATTATTATCATTCGTGACTATACAGTCCATGTAGGACCTAAGCCTGTTTCTCTGTTTTTGCTTTGTTTTCCAATTTCTTTCTTGGTCGCCCTCTTCTTCTGCAGGTTCCTACTTCGTTCACATAAATCTTAAGTGGTACTCTCATATCCGGCATTCTTATCACATATCCAACCCATCTTAGTCGCTGCTTTATTATAAATTTGTTGATTATATCACCTTCAGCTAGCCGTTCTAGCCCCGTTCCCATTTTCTTTCATGGGGCCAAAAATCTTTCTAAGTATTTTCCTTTCAAACACTGCTATCTTGCTTGCTTCAGTTTAAGTTAATATCCATGTCTCGCAGTCATATGTTATTACTGGGTGAATCAATGTTTTGTACATTTTTAGTTTTGTTTTCTGCGAAATATTATTACTTGTTATTAGTCGTTTTAATCCATAATAGGCTTTATTCCATGCTTGTACTCCATCTTTTATTGTAGTCATTAAATAAAAATAATCATTATAAATTATATACAGCGACCTATAATATACATATACGTTTTATGCTATATCTAAACGAAAAACAGCGTATATGCCTATGTAAGATGAATCTTCATTGTTTATTGACCATAAATTTTTGTAATAAAAAGCTTGATCCTTAATAAGCTGATATACATATATGTTACATATATATAAATTTATGAATAAAGGATCAACTATGAAATGTTATATGTAACAGTGACGTAGTTAGATGATGGCGGCGTTGTCAAACGTCGACCGCTGACAGCCTTGAGCCTTAAGGAGCTGCGTAAAATATTTTACAAATTAAATAAAAATTTGATAGTATTTAACCACGAAAAATAATTTTATCTAATCCTACATAATTGTATAAGTTTATGTATATAATTATAAAAAATCTGATATGATCATATATACATCTTACTACATGATTACAGGAGTAAATATGGTAGAATACAAAAAAGTACTATAATATATTAAAAATCGTTTCTTATTTTCATATTTAGTATTATAAAATATTATAAAAATTTGTGAACAGATTATTCATTTTAATGGTTTTAGAAATATGGAATATATTGTCTCGAAACTAATAATTTATTACCAGTCGCAAATGAGTTTGAATTATAGTTATCATATCAATAAGTGATTTTTAGATAAACTAAAAATTTAAAATTGGGGAATTCCCGAGTTCTTATTTATGACATTCCATTCAATACGCTACTTTTAATATTTGCAAAATAAAGAAATAGAAATAATTATTTGTATTGAATAAACACTGTTTTTTGGAAAAAAATACAACATCAGCTGCGTATTAGTTTGTGATTTGTTAGGTTTAAATGTGACCATTTAGCTACCGATATTGCTAAACACTAGATGAAAATTTGATGGGTGTTCCTAAAAACATCAAATTTTAAACATTTACAAGTTAGAGGAGATAGTTGATAGAAGATTATGAATGTTATGTTATTGAATTATTGGGACATTTGGGGGAATAAACTGTAAAAAAAAATATCACATTGCGAAAAAGAAAAATATTAGCAAGACTTTTAGCAAGACTATGTACAGTATCACTAGTCGTTGATTCCTTGGTGAATTGCATAAGTAACATTTCGAATTGCCTTTTAATAGATTATATTCGTCTGATTTCTTCATAGAAAAAATTTTGACCGAACAATTAATTAAGAAATGGATCGGAAGCAAGCGAACTCGCGGTATTTGAGAGAAGAATAATGGGAAAAATATTTGGATCAGTGTAAGAAAACGGAGAATATCGCATAAGAAGAACTTAATGTGGAGTGACAGTGATAAAAAATCTTGCTTCATCGTAGTACTTTGAAATTTAAATATGCTACACTAAGGTGAAAAGAAATCAGAACATATTCTATGCGACTGGCTAGACTGCGAAGACTCGACTACCTTGGAATCAGGAGCTTCATCTCAAATCAAATAGGTAAAATGAAGCCCACAGCAATTACGAGTCTAAAATAGTCTAAAATGGTTTTAGTTAGGCCTTTAGGCGTACAATAGATCTTTAAGGTCGGGGTGCATTCATAGCCTATTATTTAGTAATAATAATAAAGTGAAAAGAATGTGCTAGACTATCAGAATGCGTCATAGTTATATGAATGGCAACTGCCCATATTTTTATTTTAATGTTCAGAAACAATTTGTCATTATGTTCTCCTAATCACTAAGTTGTAAAAGAAAAGAATAGAGAGAGAAATAAAAGACCATATTTTTGTCGTACAAGAACTTTGATTTCACTTCAAAAACCAAACTCATTGTTCTCTGATATCAACTATAGCCTAATGAAGAAGTGATTTTTCAATTAATAAAATATTTATCTGAATCATTATGTTCAAATTAAGAAGATTAGTTTGACTGTGCATACGAGTATTAGATAAGAATCGATTGAACCAAGTTTAAGTACCGGATTTATCTAAATAAATTAAAAAATCAACTGCATCGAGTGAACATAATGGAAAATTTTATCATTTTATCGAATATTTTAATCACAGTCCACATTAAACAAATATTATCTATGTATATATGGTACATATGTATGCATATATTCCTATATTTTCTGTATACACAGGGAACTTGTGATGATGAGGCGGAGAGGACAGGATTTTTGATTATTTTTGTGCATTCGTTAGAGTGTGAAAATGAATTTGTGAATATTTATTCACTTCTAAATGTTGACTGTGTCAAGGCCACATTATAATTGTGAGAAAGTTTTTCTCCTCTACGAGAGAATATTTTCTATACGTATTTTTATTTTTGTGAAAAAATTTTCACACAGAATAATGAAATGTACTATCCCTACCCACGGCTTCATACATATCCAACTATTTTTAAATGAAAATTTCAAACGGATGCTTGCACTCTGAGTTGACTTTACGTAAGATACTATGATACGTAAGATACATAGGTTACGCGTAGAAGGTTACATATCCTCTATAGTTCATTGCACTTTCTTTTGAATTTCGTTCAAAGTAGGTCACAAAAATCTCTCTCCACTCTATTGTCCATGCGTAAAGGATAAATAGAAATTTTTAACAAAAAGAATTTTCTTCCAATATTTTTTTAAGTATTTCTTTGTGAACTTACATAAGAAATATTTTGCAATGCCGATTTCGATTTAATAGTTCAGTCTAAATAAATAAATTCTGTTTTGAATTAAATTTTAATATTCATTGAAACATATTTTATAATTCTAAGAACGAAATGAGCTTCATTGCAGTTACTATCGATAGGTTGTCTTCTTTATTTCCACATTATTATTATTTCCCTGATGAAGATAGAATATATTTCAATAATATCATCGATTTTCGTGACAGCATAGACCATGTTTGGATTTTTGGACAAGAATACTGTCCATGGAGTCATTTGACTGATTACCAATGCGACGAAAAATAGAATAAGTAACTGCGATTCACTGTAGCATGCGCCACCACTGACCATGCATTATATTCGAGTTCCTTCAATTGGAATCCACTACTGTTGGTTACTTTATTTCATTATTAACCCATTGTTCCCTTATGTTTCTAGAATATCTGCCCAAAAATGATTAAACAAATTAGAATACCGTCAGAACAGGAATTATTGTTCATAAACTATATTGTTAAACTATTGTTTACATACTTTATAGTACGTATATAGTCTTCTTTTTGGCGTACATAAATTATAATACAATGTTACAATTACATGCTCGATCATATATTAGACTGGCGGAATATAATAAAATACACTAAATAAAGTTTGTGATGCCTAGAGCATGTATAAAGAGAACACCCCAAGCAAGTGGTATAACAAGCAAATAAAAGAATACTAATTGGTGGGTAACAGATCAACAGATCAGAAGTAGGATGCGGGAAAGGAAGTTATAACGTAAGATCTAGTAAGCGACCGTATTGAATCGGTGTTAATAATTGTAGTGTCATTGCATTAGACTGGAAAGTGTCAAATACTTCGATTAAGAAAGCACTGAACCATCAGCACTAATGCTAAAAAAAGTGAAAATATCAGCCTCTCATAGCGTATTTAGTATCTGTTTTGTTAAACTATTTTTTTAAAATTTGTTGTTTTCTCAAATTTTAGACCTATCTATTGTTTCCAATGAATATTTGTTTATTACAGTGTTTTTGGTTTCAGTATCAATTTAACCACATATAGTCAGATCCCTTTGAATAGATTAGCGCAAAGGCAAGAGGTCAACAAAATTCAGATTATTTACCAGCGAACTTGTAAATTTTAAAGTTTAAATTAAAGTATTATTATAAAAATCAATCAAGAAGTGGACATATCTAATAATTTTTTTTCAAATGCCATGGAATCTCACGATGTTAATATTGGTTAAACTATATATAGCAAAGCACAGATGTTCTAATTGATTCATTATTATTTTTTAACATAGTTGATTGTTTCATAGTCTCAGGTGTAGTCTCAGGTAATTCAGATAAGAATATTTGAATAATTTTCAAATATAGTCACACTTTACATCCAATTTCACTTTGCAAAAGTGAAAACACTGTATGTCTATGTCAACAACCTCAATAATTCGAGCGGTTTTATTCGTTGTTGAGTCTAAAGAATATTATGAAGTTCAATAGTAATTTCATGGGACTCTCTTGTACTCCCGAATGATGTCTATTAGAATTGGATATGTGATCATTTCACTAAATTATAGATAATTAAAAACGGTGATTTTTTCATTCTGGAAGAGATACTGTACAACTATTGTTCTTTTCAATTCTCTGTAGAATTAAAATATTTACAGATAATATTAACCGAAAACTACGAATCTCTTCTCACTTCTATACAATTTAATTAAAAATTTTTTGAAATATTACAGCAACAAAATTTTTTTTTTAATTTTATGACAGTATGTCACAAGTTCAGCATACCTTTTCGAAGTCTTTTATGGGCAGCTTTAGGTTGCTGTTTCTTGTTCTTGCCTTATCGTAGCATTCTCCAATAAAAGGTTTAACATTTTCTAAAGCTTCTTTCTATATATGATCATATAATTAAATAATTTTGGATCATATAATTTTTTTATTGCAAGATCAGTAAAGCAACCATAATAGAATATTAATATACTGCATTAGCGACACAAGCGTATGTCTTCTTTCATTATTACAGACACAACTACTACTGCATTACCATAGACAATCTAACGATTAATTTTTTTTTTTTCAATTTATATTCTTTTAAATTGGGTTGTTCTGGATATATATTATATACTGAAAATTTAAGTAACTTGTTCTCTGCGAAGGATATCACTAATGGTAGGAAAAAGTGTAAATAGTCTTACAGTATAAATGTTGTCAGATGGTTACAGTATGAACTAATTACCTAGTAATTTCACCGTCTGTCCGTCCGACGAGACTGTCTTCAATTTTTCTACGATGAATTTAAGACGATAAGGCAGTATAAGGTAGTATAAAGATTTAATATTTTAAAAATTATCTGGTAATTTTGTGAGTTGATAAAATATAATTTAGGCACTAACATTTAACGCATAAATAAAGGAATCTCTAATTGTATTACTTAACATTTTTCCATTAATATATATCAGTTCATATCTAAATATGATCTGCGTGTTTGTAGTAGTTTTCAGAAAAACTTTACAGTCAGTAACGTTAAGTAGAAGTTTGAAAACCTTTAGATGTCTATAATGCTTTTCCAGTAAAGGGTGTGATTACAGATTTTACCTTGTGTGGGTAAAAGTACATGCAGGAAATATTTGTACTTACAGGTCAAAAACATTCAAACAATTTCTCTAAAAGCATTCGTTATAAACACAAATAGGCAATAGTGTCTACTATGCCACTATCGTACATTAGATATGTCACAGATTCTATGTTAAAACTATTTTCAATACAATTAATCAATACAAACATTTAATTAATGCGATAGTCTTTTAAGAAAACCTTACCTAAAATATGGTATTGATTGTATGAGTTTCAGGAAAAGTCTTTAATTGTGGAGATTATGTGGTCTCACAACACACTTTCTTTTTGATAATACATAATATTGATGGATTATTATTGATAACATCTTGATAATAATAATAACAAGTCTTGATAACATATCCAACTCAACTCTAGTTTAGGTTTCTAGTTATTTCGTTATGATAGTTACAGATAAGTTAGAATAAATCATTGACGCCTCGGCGTAATAATTCTAATATGATTCGGTTCTTGCCTGTTCTAGATGGTAGTTGATGTTCGAGTTCTTCTTTCGGTAGAAAAACTATCCAATGAGATCAAAGAAAACTCGCCAGCTTATTGCATTTCTAACTTTTCAAAACTTTTTATTCGATTATCTATTAAAGAATATAAATTGATATTTATATAGTTCTATCTATTTCAATAGTTCTATCTATTATTATGAGCGCAAGTTGTTAATATATCAAAAACTCCATCGAATGGGTTTTTTTTGACAAGTAGTATTAGTTACTTGGTTATCACTACTACTACTATTAATCAGAAAGTTTTATGAATGAGTGCCACTATATACCATCCGAACGTGGTGTTGGGTTTTCTGAGTGCACCAACTAGCAGAAACAAGAACAGATATGCTGAAAAAACACATTCTTGACGAACTTAGCAAAATAAAATTTTCGTTAGTGATTATTTTGAAGTGCACTGTTTATTCTAAGGGTTTATATAAGCTGAAGTATTACATCTCTCATTTAAAGGATAAGACAAAGGATATACTAACAGCTTTCCGGCTTTGAAGAAATTATTGATGTAGAAAAATTAAAATTGAAATTGATTACAAATGCTTTTTTAATATCATGCGGTAGCCCTATACTATTTATTTCTCGCCCCATTTTCATTTAATTTTTGAGTTAAAAACTTAATATATTTATACTTTAAGACGTGTGCGAGTTAGGCTAAGTTGATGCTAATCCAAATGGGAGATATTTTTTGATTCGTATCGACACATCACTACATTATCGGCACAACTTAGACTTTCCCTCATTTAGGACACGACCTTAGAACGCAACTTAGCGTAACTCGCACACGTCCTTAATATATTTTGAAAAAAAAAGTGTGACAAGTTTTATAGTTAAAATAGATCTATGTCAAATTAAATTGTTTCTACTTAAAATGACTTTGTTACCTATCACTTTTAAAATGATACTCAATGATACAGATACTTGCAGTTCATGTAAGGGTTTAAGACCCATATATTTTAGGCCTATCGTACAAATGCCGGAAAAGTTGTTTCCTAATTGGACTCTTATTAATTTGAAAAAGATTAGACAATTGCAATCATTTTAATTTATCTCTGGTTAAATGAGAGGATATTGTTATAGGGGCAGTATACTAGATATGAGATAGAGAAAAGTCTTCAACAACATTTAGAAGCACTTCATTTAAAAAGAAAACTCTTGATGCAAGCATAAAAGTTTTTTAATTTACATACTGTTAGGCTAAGATCTAATTAATGTGAAATCTATGTATCCGTAACGCCGAAAGATAAAGAAAATTAAAATATTAATGTAAGAGTAAAAATAATAACTAGAATTATGTTAGATACATCAATTTTAACCTGTAGAATAGTGGGAAAATTTCCCATTGACAGTTAAGTGGTATTTGTGTCAGTTGTTTTTCTCTTTTGAATAAGATTTAGAATATGCCTGGTGTAAGGTATGCCTGCCACAAGAAGGAACTAAAATCCAGTAGGCATTACCCGATACATTTTGGACTATAATTCGTAGTGAGTGAGTTTCATTTGCGGCACCTGATAGTAGATGTAATTCTGTTACCACGGGTCCAACTTAACTTGTGTCAAGGATTAATGTCCCGAACGAACGAACTGAAAGAAACCCAAATTTATTGAAATTATTCTAAGACGCTATAGTATCATCTCAGCAAAAGATTGCACCATTGCAAATGTATTATTGGAGCTCGAAGAAATTCATATAGTATCAATTTGGAAGGATATATAACACCTCTGCTCTTCTTTGGGTGCAACATCCGGTTGGAAAATGCATCTTTACATCGAATGAAAGTAAATTTAGGTTTTAACCGCAGCCATCACAATACTCCCATCAAGGGAGTATTTGATCAGGACTACCAAAGTTATTACTTGTAGATGCATAAACTTATATAGGTACTTAACATATAGAAGACAATTGGAGTTCGAAGACATTTAAGCTGCTTGAATATGTTAGAGCTGCTCATATATTTTAGAGTTGTTTGAATATGTTCGAGCTGTTGGAATATGTTCGAGCTGCTTAACTATGTTCGAGCTGCTGGAATATGTTAGAGTTGGTTAAATATGTTAGAGCTGCTTAATTATGGTGGAGCTGCTTGAATGTGTTCAATCTGCTTGAATATCTCAACTTATGCTCATTTCGAATATAATACTTACAGCTTATATTAGCTTGAATAATTTTCATAGTTCTAGTTAAAATCATTGAACCTGAAAGTGAGTCTTTCTGTGTTTGTGTCCATGCCCTTAACCTATGTTTACAGTTCTTAATCTATGCTTTAAAATTATCTTTTCAATGTGAAGTTCATAACTTGTCATAGAGCTGCGTTGTGCCTCTCTCTTAGTCGAAATGCTAGCCTCATTTTAAGCAATTAATTAAAAATAATCAACGTCCTTTTTTACGTTTTTTACGGACGTAGCAGTAGCAGAAAGTGTTGTTTACACTTGCGTATCCAAAGAAGGTTTTATAACGCACTCTGCTTGCTTACTCACTCTGCCTATTAATGTGGCTCCTGATTCAGCTTTCAACTTACGCACATCAATAGAAAATTGAATTACTTAGTAAACAAATGAAAGCAAACACTTGGAACCTTGCGATGGATTGAAGGGGGGAGAAAAAGTTTCTCTGCTAAGCGTTTTATAATATATTCGACACTGTTGCTACATTCAATTTTTATCACCTTTTAATGTGGGACATGAACGATTCTAGTTAATTTATTTGATTTTGATTAATTTTATTTGCTTTTATTTGTTTTTGTTTGATTTATTTTGTTTTTCTTTGTTGTGCCATGAGTTTTTTTTCGTTGTAATGTTGTTTGCTTATTTATCAACAAATCAATTTCGAAATGTGCTAAACTTCTGTATAACGAAAGCTTGCTAGCCTTTTTGCGTAGCCTCTTTTCAAGACGACAGGCGAAGCTTTCCAGTTCCTCTCAAAGCATTTTTGTTTTGTGTTTTTGTTGTGTTTTGTGAAAAAAGCATAAAGCAAGGACGCAATTAATGACAATGTAACAATTTTTAATAGTTAATGTGTGCACATAAGCCTTAGCGCACTCATATGACATAAGATTGTGGAGCAAGTGCGGCCAGAAGGCGGACCTGCAACTGAAATCGTTATGATATTGTAAAATATGAATAAATTTCTGCGTAAAATGTTTTTATGCTTTTTTTTCCAATTTAACATTGAAACGTAAATAGAAAGAGAACGTTGGAGACACATAGAGAGGAAGAGAGCCTCATTTTGTTGAATGAATGAAATTTAGATTAAAAACATAAAAGCATTCTTTTCATGCTGAAAGTAAGAGAGCGACAGTAGGCGAACAAACAGAAATGTAACTCACATATGCTGCAAGCATAAAAAGAATTCAAGCAATTCGTTTTAGTGCATTCAGCAAAACCGAACTTGACCCCTACACATTTTTAAGGCATATGCATTGTCACAAAATAATTCGATTCCTGGTACTTGCGGTCTCAAAAAATAATTTACGAATAATTAAATACAAGAATTATTTTCAAGGCCACTGATGATGGGTTTTTGGCAATATTCGAAACAGCTGTATGGTCAGCCAAAAATTCAATTAATTGAAATAATATAAAATGAATTTTTGTTCTTGTAGTTCACTACTGTTCGAAAAACTTCTTTACAAAATAATTTTATAAATAAAATAAAATTTCCCGTAATTGTCGTTCCCAAAAGCAGCGCCCACTTGGACCAAGAGATAATACGGCTATTTGCATATGACACATACATTTTGCACATTTTGGTATTGCAAAGGCATGATAAGGATTTTGAATCTTTATAAGTACCTGTAACATATAGGTACACTATTGAAACTAAAACATTTACAGATACGATTATAAGGAAAAAGACTACGCGTCGCGGTTTGACGTTGGATTTTGATGAAATCGGCTATTTTGAGTATCGGCTGTTTTAAAGTGTTATAAATTATTTCAATTGCAAATGAAACTTGCACTAAAAGTGAGTCTCGAACAAAAAAGTTACGCCAGATTTACCAATCGAAAATGACATTAGAAAAAATTGAATTTTAAAATGCATACTGAACTAATACAGTATATTACAGGGCGTAGAGTGCACGCACATACGTCCGTTTGCATTTACTGCGATGTACTCTGCTGCTGCTGCTGTCGCTGTTGTTGCTGTTGCTGAGCTCGCAGCAAAGAATCCAATGGGACTGTTGTTATTTGATCAGCTGTTGTGGACTCGAACGGTCGCTTTTTGTAGTGCTCGATACTCCAATTGTTGTTTTAAGGTAAAACGCATAATTTTTTAAATTCGACAAAGAAAATTTATCAGCAAAAAGAAACAAATTTTTTTTGTGAGTGATTTATTTAATATTTTATTAGTTGTTTATTTGTTGTTGTAATTTGAATTGTGCAGGAATAAAATTATATTAATTTAATAAAGTTAACAAAAATAACAAAAAAAGCTAGTGAATCGAAATCGAAACACAGCGGTAAGTCAAAATAATCAAAATAACAAGGAAGCAAGGATTTAAAGTTGAAACTTTGAAGTTGGAAAAGAAGTTACACAATGAATTCCTGAATCCATCTATCTTTCTAATAAATAAATAACGAAAAAGTGTTTTGTGTGGTAAAATTTCTGAAGCAATACATCCATCTTATCAATGAGATTGAGCAGTTCAACGAGAAGTCATTACGTTTTACGTGAGGTGCACATATTTCATCAATTGTTGTGCTCTTTGAAAATCCTGTAAACGTAATTACGTTTTGTGTTTTTTGAGTTTTGTCCTTGAATTCTCCCTTTGCAGTTCAAGCGTTTTACGTAACGTAACGCAACGCAACCTACCTACCGAGCCAAGCAGTTCAGTTCAGTTCAGTTCAGTTCACAACTCAAGCAGCAGTTAAGTAAAAGGAAAAAAAACAAATTTGTAAACAAACGTTAATGTTTACTATTCAATATTTTGGGGGGCGGACTTCATCACTTCATCACTTCATCGGCCTACTTTTCTTTCGTTCTATTTCAATGTGAAAATAAAAACTAATTCAAAGCTCGCTGCTGATGAAATGTGCTATTAAGAATTAAAGTGAAGAGTCTCTCAAACAATGTTTCAAACGATGTGACGCAATCACTTGATGACCTTCCATGCCTGATGACATACCACACACAATCGCACACAAGCAAAAGCTTACATTATTCCAAATAAACATAGCTTGAGTACGAACTTACATGTGCGCGTTGCGGGACGTGCGATGTGCGACTTGCGATGTGCGACATGCGATGTGTGATGTGCGGTTACCTGTGTCATTTGCTCAAGAAAATTCAAAATTCGTGAACTTTAATTCTCCAATTTTTATGAGATCATTTCCATGTGAATGCGAGTAATCAAATCAAATGAAAAATTTAACAACTAGTTTCGTTTTTATCTATAACTTTTTTCACCGAATGTCAACCAGTGCATCAAGACATAGTAGGTTGGAGTTATAACTGGAATTATTTGAAATTCACAGTTGGAGTAGTAAGAAATATTTTAAAAAGCCATAGTGCATTATGTACTATATATTTGACTATATCTGGCACTACCAGATGTCTGGCCAACATATCTGCATATAAGACCGTGAAATACCATGAAGTCTAAACAGCCTCCCAACTGGCTTACAACAATATTACTATAAGTCACATTAAAGATATGTTATATATTGCTTGGGGGTTGGGGAGTGAACATACAAGGTAAAGTGTCTGAATGCATTTAACATGGTAAATACCAGTGCGATACTTGTCACTGTTGTCTCCAAATTGACACACGGTCTTCACGTGGCCCCCTCTGGATAGCTACAATCATCCATGCGTAATGAAGTATATAGTATTCTTTGTCATCTTTTTCACAACATAACTATTCTAGTTATTCTTTTTTAGGAGAACTCAAGGTTCTGATGAAAGATGTTTAATTTGATTATTCTGTGTTATTAACCGTAGTCTGGTAATCGATTTACTAGTATATAAAAATATATAATATCTGAAAAGAAGAAAGAAGAACTATTCTTCTGACCATTAATCATTAAAGCGTTTTTTTAATTCTTCAATTACAAATTAAATAGTTAGTGACAGCTATGTATCTGAAATTGCACATGTTCACTATGTCCCGACTTCAACTAGCAAATAATGGTGCAACAGTTTCGATTTATCCAATATTATCCAATAGTATCATTGTCACACATAAGATACTGTTAATTGAGAAGACATGCGGACTGGTTAGGGTAAAGGACACTTTTAAACCACCACCGTCGAGGTGTGAGTTAGAGAAATATGAAAATGTCACTTAACTACTCTGTTGCACTAAAAGTAAAAGTATGTTTCAGAATGATTTATGTGTCTAGCGTCATGATTAGTTATTTAATATATGTACTTTGAATATATCGACGAAACTCAACTCAACTTAGGTGGAATGGTTTAATATTGATTGCTTATACTAACTATAAAATTAGTGTATTGTAGCATTCAGTTATTCTTTCCAAGAGTAATTAGGGGACTACATTGTGACCTATATATTTTCCATAGGAGTGTAGTAAGAAACTTTAAGTCAGCACTTATATTAAATTCAAAGTTTAATTGATTTTCTATTGATTTCAATCATCAGAGTTTCAATTAATTTCTTACAGTCACAAAACGAGGGCTATTTTCTTAATGTTATCTAATTTTTTATGCAACGTAAATGGGTCAAGTACATAAAATTTTTTTGATAATTTTCAATTTTCACATGTTCGTTTGTTGAATGAAATACCCTCAATAAAATAGCACTGTGCTCACTGTAAAATAATTATTATGAGCAAGTAAAAATATCAAGCGAATTCCTATCAGACGGAAAGACGTTCTGAAATTCTAGAATAGACTTCATTAATTTATTTACAGCGAGCACATTAAACACTTTCCGCTTCAACTTTCATATAAATCATATAATTATAAAATACTTAGTATCCAGTTTAAGAATACTAGAGATAGTCTATCAATCAAAGGGAAACTAAGTAATTTAAAGCAAAGTTGATGAAAATGTTGTATAGAAGCGTAAATTATAAATATATTTATTTCCATATAAAAAAATTAAACACATCAATGGTCTGAGATATAGCTTTTCCGAATAAATAACATTTTGCATATCAACATAATCTTTTTAACGCGTTCAATACACCTTAAAAACTTTAATGATTTGCCGAGGTTCTCAAAAATGACATTATTTGCTTTGAAATTCTCATACTCACATCATCATCTAATATAATCTTTACGTTTTTTAATTCCTTTTTTTACAGCTGCATTTCCAGCCATCAGAACTGTAGTTAATGTTATATTAACAGCTTATTTATATCTGATAAATAAGAGCAATACTAGAAAGTTTTCATTGCTCTACTAGAAATATTGACACTCCAATAGGAATATGTATGATGTACTAAAAATATTATCGTTATTTTTTGATAATATTACTAATGGTTTTGTCGTCAGCCAAAAATCGTCTTCTTTGTAATGAAAGTCTTGAATTTTGCCCCTTGAAAGATTGCCTCTACTGCAATTATTCTAAATAAATAGTTTTATTTTTTTATAGTTACAAGAGCATTTCAATCTACCTTCATTGTTATTGGATGATCGATGTTGATGTCACTGAAAACTGTCATAATATTTATTATCAAATTGACAAAAATACAAAAGATACTCTTCAATATCATTAGAACTCCGATGTAAAAATAATTAGCACAATTCTTCACAGTGTATCAGATGTGAAATAATGGGAGAATTAATCAACAGTTCTCTTTAACTTACATTTGTACTTTGCTATGAAAGACTTCAAAGTTTCGTGCAACTAATATTAATCCTTTCAAGCGTACTAACTTGAAAAATTTTCTACCTTAGCTAAAAATGTTGAGGTCATATTTATGTTTAGAAAAAATATATGATGTTATCCTGAAACATCAACCTATAAGCACGTGTTTAAAAACGGCAGACGAACGTGCGCCGTACAGTCAATCTGGACTGTATATCAGTAGCAACAAAAAATTGAGGATATCTACGTAAGGATATCTACTGACTCAAGAGATATGAGATCGATTAATTGGAGAAGTAACAAGGAGAATAGAAAAATAGTGAAGAAAACAGTAAAGAAAATCAAAACACATCCCAAATTGAAGAGCTTGAAGAACATGAATATATATAGATGTATAGATTATTGATACTCTCTTAAACTACGTATATAGACATTTGTTGTAATAGATTATACAATACAGTTCACACATTATATGGTAGTTTTCATAGTGAGAAAATCTTTAAATTATTAATTTGATTACAGATTACAGATTACATATAAATTCTTTAATCAATTTGTAGGCGTTTTTGGGTTCAGTACGGAATATATTGCCGAAAGAAAATCCATTTGCTTTGACAGTTTCTTCACAATAATACAGCCTACGGCATTTGGTTTTTTTTTTTTTTTGTGGATAAAAGTTAATATAATTTTCTTTAATATTATAAAATAATGCTATTTCGTTTCATTTTGAAACTTTAAATATCGTAAAATCTATTTTGTTGGTATTTGCTTTTGCTTTTTTTTATGGGACCACAAATCATTTTCATAAAATGAAATACGCTCATCACATGAACCGCTCGGGTATTCTTTCTTATGAAAACTTAAAAATTTTTATTATATGCACATTCTATTTTTATTGCATATTTCGAAAAAGAGCAGCACCAGTTTCAATAGCAACTAAATAATCTTATTACCGCGTTTTTACATACAAAGGCCGAATATGTCAACGCCAGATACGAGTACGTACACAAGTCCGCATGTACACACGCTTTATACGCCTCATACGACTCATACGCCTCACATACCTTACTTCTCGTCTGATTATGTTGTTTGAGTAACCTAAAAAGGCAGCAAACCACGAACTCGTAAGAAGACACTTGCCAACAGATGGAATAGAATGGAAAGTGTTGTCCAGATTAAACACTGAAACTGAAAATAGTTTGACAGCAGATATGAGGCAATGAAAGGAAAATATTAGCATTCCAGAGAAAAACATTTATCAGACCGTAGTATGACAAGTTGTGAAATACATACTTCCCTCCCAACTCAAGTGTGCAATTGCACGTGTGCTGTATCTTATATTGCACTTCGAAATTAGTACTGCAGTTGATAGATTGAGCGAATCGTAAAATGAACCATTCACCTGGGCGAAAGCAGTAATTACGTAGCGTAGTAATTACTTTTAGCAACCTGCATGGATGATGAACTGTCAGGCAATGACAATCGTTATAATTGATATGTTTTGCATAGATTACGGTTTTTAGCAATAGCTGCAGCCTTCTTTCCTTTCATGCATACTACTTTAATTTCTTTAACTTTTGGATAGCTTTAAATAGGGCTCTTATACGCTCTTATACTTATTTCATACTTCAGCTTTTACGTACATATCGAGTTACAAATGCGTGAACAGGTGAGAAAGCCACTTTAGAAAGAAAAATGTTTTTTATAACGTATAAAGAACAGTTTAGAAATCATTTAGTGAATAGGTAGCCTAATACCGCACAAAACTTAAAAATTTAAATGCAAATACGGAACTAAACCTACTAAAAAAATTAGCTGCTCAAATCAGCTGGTGAAGTGGCAGGCCCCATATACCTCAATTAGAGATTTTTCGCCGTTCGCAAGGACTTCTAGTATAGAAGAGTATAGTTTAAATCTATTCTGTTGAATTTAGATAATTTAATAGGTCTTTCGTCTTTATTGATGAACAAAAAAACTGTCAAAGAACTATCTTCCTAAAAATCTATTTTTTCTGGACTTCAAAGTCGGGCATTCACAGAGAAAGTGTTTTATGGTTTCTCTACCCAACAGGTTTATTGGTTGATTACTCAAAACAATATAGTCGACTTTATGCGTGATATGAATTAGATGCCTAGTACAACGTACAGTAAAGTCGATGTAATATCACTTTCAAATTCATTTGCTGTATTATACAAAATCGTAATTATTTTAGAAAAATCCTACCTCCCACTTTTTTTTCTCACCCCAATCGTATTGAATTAGTAGTTGACCTATTGCGATAGATACTCATTTGAAGTTTGGAAATCTAGACAAAGTGTTGCTGCTGTTAAATTAATCTAGTTTAAGGAATATTTTCTTTTATTTCCTGAAGTGCTTTCTATTTAAAATAATCAGGCAAATGAAAAGCAAGTGATTACGTATTCATATATACAATATCTGGTGGCACTGACTACAACTTGCTAACTGCTGAAGTAGTTTATAAATATTTTTGATCAAGTTAATAAAGCAAATTTTGTTTAATTTAAAAATATTTAACAGTCAAAATATTTAAAAAAAAAAAAATTAGAATTTTTGGAATTCTTACGTTAACGATACAAGAACCTCACTGAACTCTTACGAACGGAACGGTTGTCCTAACTATCAAAAATAGAGCGTCACTAAAATTTAAAAATTGTATCATCACAACGAAAAATATATCTTTCTAATTTATATATTTTTTCTGAAAAGCCGATAACACATGTATTTTTATATAAGTATATATCTAAATAAATCACACTTCAATATCCGTCAGTTAATTAATATCCAATTTTATTCTTTTTCAATCTACTTTTTTTTAGATAACAATAATTATTAAGCCTCACGGTTAAAGATAATCTTATAGGAAAACATGAAGATGGGTTCTCCAGCTATTAAACAACACAAACGTTCCAGCAAATCCTCAAATATCAGCATGTCGACTTCGGAGGTAAATGAGAATTTTGTCGAATCGAAATTCTTTAGCTGGATGCGACTATTTCGATTTGCTTCCCTGCTTTGCCGTGCCGAATAATAGGCGTAACGCATATACAAAACTATGGTCCTCTATTGGGTTATACTGTAAGTGACTGGGGAGTATAAAAACAAGTGTTTGTTAAAAAGAAACAGTACACTAACTCAGACCATGGCAAAATTTCTAAAAGAATTTCAGAAATTTATTTAAGAACTTTAAGTGCAAAATTTATTTTACATTGTTTTAACTTTTTATGCTTCAAATAAGCAATTTTTTAAAAATTATATATAATTTTGCCTGATCGAATTTGAAATAGTCAATTTTGTGTGAAAGCAACAAATATCAATGCATTTCGCATAACTTAATTATTAATTAAATATTTAAATTAAATGCAAGTTTTTTTTAATTCTAAGATTATGTATTACGCACCACCGGTTCAAGAATATGATATATGAAAGGTATGTTGCCATACCAATTCCACTCGTATATACATAGAATTTAGTCATGCCTATCTGTTAGCAAACCAACTTTTTGTGATATTATTATCAATACCGTATCTAATAGCGACACGTCATATCTTGCCCGATTTTTGATTTAATAGTTTAATTAGCGACAATTTTGAATCCTTCCTTCAACGGAAAACATATTCCGGTCTTCGAGATCAAAAGAGCAGTACTTGTGTGGTGATACTTTTTTGTTGTTATTATTTTAGCTTGCATTATTAATCTTAACATAGTTATAAAACCTTCATAAAAATTTAATCTTATTAATAAAAAAATTTCTTATAGAATCGTTACTATTAAAAGTTATTTCAAAGATAAATACGAATACAAATACAAATACAAATACAAATATTGTTAAAATATGAAAGCATGGTCTCATTCTAGAATGCGTAGACAAGATCAGTTTATTTACTATTCCAAGTAGCTATAATCTACAATAAAAGTTAAGGAGTCGTGTATATTTATGCGATTTTATATATTATATATACAAGACATAGACAAGTACATAGTACATAGATTATCCTGTTTACATAAACAATAGATACAATAACCTAAAATTATGCATTTAGAGCTAAAAATGTTGCCAATTTTGTCGATTTTACAATAAGCGAACAAAATATTACTAAAGAAATATCGATTTTTTTAATTAAAGTTGCATGTTTTATTGAATTCAATTTACGAGTAATGCATAATTACAAACATCGTTTAATTACTAATTAGAGTCCTTAAATATAAATTAAACAATAAAGAAAATTGTAATCTAGACATTTATAATTATTTAAATAATGTCAAATAATTAAAATGTTAAACGTTTAATAAAATATAGAAATAGCAATAAAACAAACTATTGTTAACTAAACTTATACAAATTTGTTGTTTTGAATTGATTGCTTTTTCTATTTATAATACATACATATACATTGTATAAAAAATATTTATATATATACACATGTAACTAATTTCACGAAATCCAGCTTACTGCCAAAAAACGAAAATGTCCATCGCTGAACCTAATCGATTTTAGACTCGCATGTGTTGAAGTACATGAGAGGACAAGTGGTTCCAAGAACTGTCAAATCTACGTCCCGGAGCCAATGACGTATTTGATGATCAAGTACCGTTCACTACACTCAAATGGGACTACACAAACGAATCGCTACGGGTTACAACAAAAACATAAAGGAAAACTTGAGAAGTCAAAAATAATAATTGTCCATCTACTGCTCATCTAGTCAGAATTTAACATTGCGAAATAGTCAAAAGGTAATGTCTCGTAGTTATTAATTCAAATACGTGAGTAACGTGGGCATGTTATGAAGAGAAGTTCTAGCAGACATTTAACATCGCGGAATACTTAAAATATTATTGTGATGTTATGGAAAGCAATCGCGGTGTATTTGTCCCGCAGGCTTAAGTCACAAGAAATCATAAACCGCGAGTAGTGCATATTATTGTGAAATCATCGCAGAGAAACGCTTTGGACGATTTGTAGATTCAGCTAACTCGACCACGATTGTTTTCAATAACTGCACGAAGATATATTGATTATTCCGACTATTATATGCAAACTCAATATGACTATATAGTCAATTGTCAATATGACTATATTGACTATTATTTTCAGGCCTGGATATGAAATAGTGTTTTATAATTGGCATAATTTTTTTTATTATAAACTTGAGTTTTGAATACCGTTTGTCATAAAAGAAGTTTGCAAATTTAATAGAAGTTTGACAAAAATATGATAAAAATTTGGTTCGAAACATGTAACAATAACGAAAGTAGGGAGAGTGAGTATGAGATAACAGTATCAGTGATCTATTAGAACACTTTGATTTCCTTGAATTGTTATTCATCAGTTGATGTTGATAGTCATCCTGGGCGAATTTTGTGCTCAACGTTTTCTTTATTTATTATAAATTGCTTATAGCAATTGTTAACTTTTTTTGTGAGATGCTTGCCGCCGAATTCTGAAAACTTAATGCAACTACTTTTGCTTTTACATTAACATTATCATCTATTTATTGACACGAAATTTGACAGAGATGTCAGTGACAGTACGTAAGCATGGACTGATACAATATATGCTGCAGTGACTTTTTCTATAGAGCAAGTAAGTGTGTTGTGAAAACTTAAATTAATTCAGATACCTCTACTTTGTTTTTGTAGAAAATTCGTGAAGTTAGTTCCGCGCATATATTTAATGCTGGAAATAAATAAATAATTGTAAACTAATTCGTAAATATTTAACAGAAATTGCACCAAATAGCAATGTTATTGGTGAAACTAACACTACAACCGAACCTATATATTTATATATATTTTTTATTAAACCAAAACGCAAAAATTGCAGTTTTAAGGTGTGAATTGTTTCGTTCTTCTTCATAATAAATTTTCTATAAAGGAGTTGTGAGCAATACAAGTTTTATGGCAGTATCTTGAACAGCATATTGTGTAATAATTTGTACATTTTTACAATTGCTTTTATTTATCACAGTCACAAATTAAGCAAGACAAAGGGATTAATAAATTCTAAATAGTAATAGAAATTTCAATAGATTTTAATGAAATTATTCAAATAAATTCCCTTAAAGCAAATATAATAATTATACCATTCAATTTAAGTAAATTTTAACTTTATCAATTAAACAAATCATAAATAAATTATGTAATTTTTAATATGAGGAATGAAAACGGTAGGTTATACTTTTACAGATCTAAATAGAAGTATTAATGGAAATTAGAAATATTTATGGATATTTGCGATAGACATTTTCGATTTTTACTCAGATCGCATAAGTACAAATATACAAACGAACTAAACATACTTATACTATTATTGATAAAAATGCTTAAAAATATATATTAGACATCGATAACATTTACTCAAAAAGTTGTTATGTACTACTAAAATATATATATAGATATATATGTATATTTGTGTATATTAGTAACTTATTTGAATTTTAGCTTGCTTCGTAGGAATTTGTATTACATAAATTTGTAGTTGATGATTTTGGAATTGTGGAACCAATTGTTTTTATAGACCTACAAATAAATTTCATTTAATACGAAATTCAATTGTTCTATATTTTGGAATGTTATCTCACTTATTGTTTATGATCGACTTCTTGTGCGTCTTCTATGTCTGTGGCGATTACTATATGAGTATCTATAAGAAAGTTCGCGTATTTGTGTAGGATAACGACTACGGCAGCAGCAGCAATGACGTTTAAAACGATGATGCTCTGGATTCTTATGACTAACTGGTTTAGAGTAACTAAGAATAGACTATTAGAAAAGAAACTGTTATTATAGTCGATGGGACCGACTATTGGAATTCACACAGCTCAAACTCATCATTCTATATATAAAATGAATCATTTACAAACGTATAGTTAAATACTTACAGACTATTTAACTGTTTTGTACAACGACCCATGTAAAGACCTGGTGTGGGTGAATGTGGACGTTGTGTGAATGAGTAATCAACTCTAATTTTGCGTCCATCGATGTCAATACCGTTTAGAGTTTTTTTAGCTAGTTTCGCATCATCAGTGCTAATGTAGTAAATAAAGCAGAAGCCTCGAAATAAACCAGTCTAAATGATAAACAAAAATATAAATAAAGGTTTAATAATAATATGCTTCATTGATTTGTTATACTATAATCTTCTTACCCTAGCATCTGTTATAAAGTTGAAATTTTCTATTGGTCCAAATTTGGAAAAAAGTTCAAATATGTACTTTTTCTTTGTGAAAATATTCATGCCGAAAACTCCGATACAACGACTAACAAAAGATTTTCCCTGCAAGTTGAAATGGGAAAATGATAACTGCTGATATACTTGTACGGAAAAGTGAAAAGTACTTACTACTGTAGTGACACATCTGTAGGACACATTTGAGCTTGATTTGCTATAATATGGAATAAGAAAAATCTTAATATATTATATAAATGCAAATTGTTAAATAAATTGATATGTACGAGTATAAAAATAACAAGCAGGCTCTAGAACTAGAAGAACGGCGAGGTCAACGTCCCAGAGCCGCTCGCCTGGTTTAGTGACCAAGTGCCGTTACCCACGCACCAGCATCCAAATCTTCTCCCTATTCCCGCTTCCACATCTTCAATCACCACCCATCCACATCCTAATCCAGCGGGTTACAACAACAACAACCAAATGTCATTCATCACACGAACTTATATATGCTGAATTACATTGAGAGCTGAAAGTTAACCAAGTAACCACAAAGTTGTTGATCTATTCAAATGCTGAATTGTGTTTTCGATTGAGTGTTTTTTTGCATACGAATGCGAAGTCTTTACGTCGTAGCAGAATTATTAGAAAGTATGACATTTAAAAAAATTTTTTTTAAGGAATCAGAAGTACTCGTCGTAGCAGAAATTTAATAAAATATAAAGAACTGGAGTCATATTGGAATTTATAAACGAAATATATATATATACAGTTAAATTTTCATAACTCGAATTTTCTATTATTCGAACCAAAAACAGTGCGCTAAGATTTTAGAGAGCAAATTACATACAATTCTGCTTTCATAACTCGAACAAAAATTTTGTTCCGTGCCGATAGGAATATGGGAAAGTGCATTTTATAAATCGAATTTTTGTTATAAGTATAAATGCATTTTGCTGTTAGAGGAAGTCCCTTTTTCCAAACCAAATGTGTAATTTTTTCTTTCTTATGTTGCTTCTTTGTGCAAATGTCAGTCACTGGCAGCGTGGTTTAAAGTAAATAAAATAATTTCCAATGCTACTCTTAATGATTATATTAAGCTTTACAATGAAATTTGTACATCAAACTTTTTCCTACAGATGGCGATATTATTGAGCATACTGGATTCAATTCTAAGCGCAACGGAAAGTGATGATGAGGGTTCGGTGGATGTAATTTTTTATCAGCATTCCAAGAATGAAGTAGAAGACTCATTCAAAATTTTGAATTTATATTTGCAAACGAATGATACTACAACTAATAGTGATAAGAGTATGAATAAAGTGGAATCTCTTTTTACTGAAAATAAGAAAAAAATTGAAGTCCCAAACCATAATTTCTAAATATTTTATTTCACTATAACTTCTGTGCTTTATTTGATTGCAAATAAATAAATAAAAATGTAATTCTAGTTTGTTTCAAAAATAAAAAAAAAATAAAAAATTCTCTAACTCGAAGTCTTCATAAGTCCAAACTTTGAACTTCGAGTTATGGAAGTTTGACTGTATATATTATATATTCACATAGACATCGAAAACTATTTAATCTGTTAGCATTTCTTATGACATAGCATCATGAGAGTTCGCAGCTGTTACTTCTATAGAAAAGTCTATCAAGTCCAAGCCATCCAAATAAACTCTCCGGAAGCATGAACCCACACATATTGTAAAATCGTATATCTTTAAACCGACATCGATAGGATAGGCATGTTGCATTTATCGTACTAAAACGTTTCACAATTTTATAATCCTATTGTGTAGTACACGGTTTTAGGTGAACTTTATATAGCACACTAAGGCCTTTCTAAATATTAATAATTTTTGCAATACTTTTCATTTGGTTTAAAATTCATCTGGATTATGTGTAGGCTACTATGCATGGCAGACTTCGAAGACTATACTCAATGCATAATTTATTGCTTAGCGGCGAAAACAGGTTGAAATTATTAAATATGTTTTCGAATCTTATTCACCATAAATTGATCAATTTATAAAACGTTATTGAAATTCGTTTCCTATTCAATCAAAATTCTGTTGGAATTACCTTAATGTACTACTTTCGGAACTGGAACGTCTTACAATTCTTTCATGCTTAGGTTCTTCATATCGGTGTCTGTGATGATGGTGTCCACTTCGATATTTTACAGTTTTACTATAAATGGATTGTAGCTCTTTAACAAATGTCAAAATAAACAAAGCATTTACTTACGGATAGTTTTTCGACAGCTTCGAACTAGAAGAAGCACCTGATTCTGTGCTGATGCTGCTTAATTTGAAACTCATTTTGTTTGAGAAATCATTTATTTCTTTAATCTGGTACAAAAAATCAAATCTTGGTCTAATTTATTAAAAATGAAATTGACTACCAACACAAAAACTCCGATAATTACAATAAAATGAAAACTTTGCTTAATGAAACTATAGACAGATGCTGTGTGGACTGTGGAATACGATCCACATACAAACAATTGACATTTCACAAGTCTTTATAAAATAAGTTGAGTAGATGCGACACTTCCATTTTTAAATTATTGTACGAAAACATATATAGTTGGATTTCATATGATTTTTAACAGAAATCATCTATAGTTAACTTTAAAAATTTTGTTTTATTTTTTAGATATTCATTGAAACATTAATATTTAAATATTTATAGTAAGATAAATTAATAATATTATGGACTTATGATATTTTACATGATTTTCAGAGTTGCTAGTTAAGTGTTTTGATTCATGGTCTCATTTCAATAGTTTTCGGTTCAATAACAATTCTCTAAATACTCGAAACCTAATTGATATGGTCATATTGAAACAGTGGCGTAACTACAGGGAAGCAACTGGAAGCAACGCTTTCGGGCCCCCGAATTTAGGGGGCCCCACTGTAAATGTTTGTAAACGTTTTTTGTTGGAATAACTTCATATTGCATTTTATAAAAGATACGTACATTTTAAATTTAAAGTACATAATATGTATGTACTTCAAATAAAATATTAAATCTATTTATAAAATAAAAAAGTTTTTCTAAGAAAAGTATGTGTCTTAATCGAGAGTTTATATGGAAGCTATATCTAGATTTATACCCATTTGAAAATAATTTTGTACGTTGTCTTTTGCAAATATCAGTACTGTATACACTAAATTCTATTTAAATACCTTTATTAAAAACGGATAAACCTCATATCCGATTGTTAAGTTTATATCACAGCTACAAGAAATAGACGTCCAATTTCAATCAAATCAAATGGTGAACAGGGTCGGCTAAAAGTGTGTGTGTAAAGTTTTATTCGAAGAGTTCAAAAGCTGAGAGAGTAGTTTGAACTGATACTGTACTGATATATACTTAATGGTATTTCCGACGTTTCCTTTAATACGTTACGAAAATCTTGACAAACCTTATATACCCTTTTCACATTTTTCGTGTAAAGAGTGTAAAAAGAGGGGCCCCTTAGTATGTTGATAGGGGCCCTTTAGTTAGAATTTGCTTACAGGCCTAAAAAATGTAGTTACGCCACTGTATTGAAAATAATTAAACTGATGAATTAGTTAAATTCATCTAATTAATGTTATTAATTAGATATGTCAAAAGAAGTGAAATGATGAGAAAAAAATTTAGGATTATTCTTTGGTTAAATCACACAAAATAATCATATTCAAGTGTACACTCATGGAAAAATTAATTCCATTGGTTTATATGATTATAGTAAGCGTGCTGTTAGTTAGTATAGTTAAATCATCAGCTGAAGTAATAATAGAAAAGGAAAACTAGAATTAAAAATATTTATCAGAATAAAAAATTTTATTGTACCATTGGACGTTGTGTAGAAAAGAGTCGATATGAAATGAGGCGGTTTACATTCAGAGCTACGCAATAGGCTAAGAGACGTAGAATATGCTAATGGTTTGATCTTCATAACTAGTTAAAATCTAATAAACTAATAAATTAAACTAATGCGATTTTTTTCTATTGATACCTATAGCGTACTTTTTTTTTACTGCGATAAACTCTTTAAGACGAGAAAATATGATTTAAAATTATATTTATTTAATATATTAATAGTAAATTTATAAGAATCTAAAACTTTTTCCTGAAATGTGTGACGATTTCGGTACTAAAATTTTTTTTTTTGAGTGCATTACATTCTATTAGGAATACTGTCTATTGAAATTTGTAATATTACAACTTCTCATTTTAAAATAATTATAACCAAAAGCATTACAAATTTTTCCAAAATCTTTTCAGAACTGTATGAAACCACAAAGATAGACTATGCATTTCTAATTAAATATATATAGTGTATATAGATATAATAGTATGTATTGGTCACAGTTCTACCTAGAGAAACGAAAATAAAAATTTATAAGAAAATCGATACACGTAGATCGGAAGAATGGGTAATTAAAACGGACTCGAAGAAAACTTATTTATTTTGGAAAAGGTATATTGTAGCAATCTTTATGTACAAGTGAAGATTGGTGACTATAAATACAAGGGAAGCGCAACCCATGTTTGAGGCCCTATGCTCAACTAGGAGATGAGGATGATAGAAGAAGAAGCGACCCATGTTTAGCCCCTTATTAGTCAATAGTTACTGTTAAGCGTATATCTCTTTGGGCTTTCTGAACTGATTCTACGAAATTTAAAATATTTGTTATTTACTAAGACACAATAACATTCCATACCTACCATGTATGCTGGACATAATTATAAAAACCTTTTTAATTTATGAATAAGTGAAAACACAAATCTGATATTTCATTGTGAAACTCGCTCTAACACAGTCTTTATTATATTATATAACGTATCCCTTTTATATAAAGACGGATACATCTCAATCAGAACTGTTTTGTTTAGTGAGGCGTGATATGTCCTGTCATTTAATGGCTATTGATAAAATCACCATAATTACCCACACAACAATAGGCATTTTCATTTCATTATTGGACCTATTTTTCTTATTTTACTGCAATTTTGGTAATTACCGCAATTGTTTTCCGCTCATCCAAATTTTTCGTTACTGACATTGGCACGCATTGTGCCAATTTTGTGCTGCAATCGCACAGAATCATCTAATTGGTTTCCCGGATGACACCATGCGTACTAAATTCAACTACGCAAAAATTTGCGGAGAAATGGTAGCAGCTGCCCACAAGCCCATTAAGAAGACAGGAAGCTATTACCTTATCAGTGCGCATTTGCATTCATTTTGGGCGTTTTTCACGGCTTTAGGCGGCGTGATCATTACTGGAGCCATTGGCGCAATGCAGTCTTCTTTCAAAAAACAAAAACAAAAAAAACAAAACAAACCACCAAATGATTACCGATTGTTGGGAAAGGTATTTCAACAATAAATGACATTTTTTTTAATTATTCAGAAAAAGTAAAAAAGGTACACATAAGGGAAAGGAATTATAGCATTAGGGGAGTTCACAACAGAAAGTTGCAATTCAGTGTAAATATAGGAAGTACTTTGCTCTGCAACATGCCAAGTTGTTTTGCAAAAGCCTGAACTGAATGATATATGTTCACTACACAATAAATACCATACGAGTGATAGATTATATTATTTGTTATTCAGTATGCGAAGGACATTGTATGGAAATACTTTCCTTTTACCTGCCTTTTTCTGTACACAATATTTTTTAAAAGGGCACAAAATTAAAATTTTAAGCTGTGATATCTACGTTTTATTTTCTTTTATTGGACAATATGGATATGAGAACACATTGTAGAATTGGTCAATAGTCCAAAAAGAGTTTTTATAAAAAAATGAAATATCTGAAATAAATTCAAGAATAATGCATATTTACAGCATTTATAATATAAAACATAAAGTATGATGAATTATGAATGAACACATAGATATTCTATATTGTATGTTGTCTGTTAAGAATCACAGCAAAACAAAACACAATAATACAATTGCAAAAATTATGTACAAAAATAAAATAACTACCATATATATTTGCAACAACAACGATGTTGTTTTGTATGCTATATGAGCATGTAAAATATTCATTTAAGTGGATACTGTAAAATTATTAAGCAAATAAATTATTATAAATTGAACATTTGTGAGCTAATTAATAATTTTCGAAATAACTATTTGTGTAAAGAATATATCAAAATAGAAATTTAATTTATTTAGTAATTAGAAGACTTTCAACATTTAATTTACCTGTTTCAGTGAATGATATTAAGAGTTTCATTACTACTTTTTATTTTAATTATTACGTATGATTGTAGTGAAATAAACAACAGCACATAAACCTTTTTTTATATAATTTTCGTAATTAAGAAGACCTAAGTTTGGTCTTAGCTTGTATTAAACAAAACAAAAATCCAGGACAAAGCACAACATTACAATACTCAAGTTGAACACAGCATTTTTAGTCTACTTGATAAACAATGTTGCGGTTATGACTCCTCTTATAAAAATTAATTTTTATCACAAAAATGCAAATCTCAGTTTTAGTCAAACCAACAAACAAACTGGTCCTAGTTCTCAATACATAACATGTTTTATCAAATTCAGAATTTGAACACGGAATGCTAATACACTATCTTTAAGAATTCAGTATTCAACTGACACTATGGTGCTGATAGGTCACTAAGTATTAGAAAGACAAACAATGAGAGTTAGTCTACTCGATAATCGCTTTTGTCTATTTGTGATTACACATGTGATTATACATTTGAAGAGAGTTTTTGCTCCAATTGGACTTTCTTGGCTATACCCGTGCAAGAACTACTAGTATTTTGTGATTTGCAAGAATCCTAAAAAATAAAGAAAACCTTTAGAAAAGTTAACAGTCCAGTACAATCCAATACAGTCCAGTAGAGCAAAGTTTGCCTCTAGCACAGCACAGTTCAAATTCAACACAATACACTACAGCCTAGTACAGTTGAGTACACTCCAGTACACTCTAGTAAACTACAGTACAGTAAATTTTAAAAACTCTTTGAAATCGATATTGAGCGCGTAGTCAATGTACATATTTCAATAAAATGCTTCGCTTATGCTGTGTATATTGTAATTATCCACTTCACAACAAATTAAACTTTTATTGTTAAAGATATAAAAAAATTACTATCAGATATGTTTAAAAAAAATGTGTAAAATATTTTTTGTTTCAGCCTTAAAAAGGTACATAATTACCGGATTTTTTGTTCCCGAAAGTTTGAAGTACATTTTGAAGGGAGGCAGCTCAGACACAAATTCATTTTGCGCTCATTAAATATGCAAATTTTTAAACCCTTTTCGTTTAATTTTTTGTGTAAACACTTAAACTTGAAAATCCTTTTGTTGTTGTTTTTTTAAAGGGGGTTTTTTTGATGTCTCTAAAATATACCTCACACAAATTTAAATGGGGAGTTTAAGTTGATTTTCAAACATTTGTGTTCCTGAAAATTTAACACATTTTCAATTCTCAAAAAAGTTAAAGGTCATTAGGTGCTTTTCCATACATTTTTAAGCTTTGAAAGGATTTGTAACATAGATCATTTTTTCAGTACTAATAGTTTTTCAATGGTATCAAATTAATTTTTGTACATAAAATCTCGGTATTTGAATTTAAAGGATTATGGATAGTTGGAGAAATCTATGACATAGTGTTGACTCAACGAAGATTGAAATTCCGCAACATTTGTTGATACTGTAGGTCTATTCGATGGATCAGTAGTTTCGATTTAGTATAATTAGTATGATCGTCTCTAAGCTAACTGATGAATTTGCTTTTTAATACAAACAAATGCAAAGGTTACATATCAACTTTATAGGACTTGGCATTGTTCAACTGTAATTTTGATAAGTTTTTGAGATGGGTGAGAAGTGAGCCAAGATAAGGCAGTTCTCCAGTAACGTCGTATTGGTCTTAGAAAAATAATTTTCTAAAGTGGCACAATCACTGTGTTGATCGATTTCAAGAAAAAGACATCGTCATCACTTAATTTATAGGTGATAACAAAAAAAATTATATTAAATTGGCCATTGTTAGTGTTTGAACCCAAGACCTGTACCAACTACAATAGTCGTTTTACTTATCAAACCAGGCACAAGTAAGTTTTAGGTTACAGGTAGTGAACCATAGTAACCATAGTAAAAAAGCAGAAGAAATATTTCCCATCAAAAATATTCTGTTGTCTCTGGTAGATGGAAAGCATCACTCAAGTTATTATTCAAGTTATTGAAATTACCTCCTACGTATTCATAAGAAAGACTCATATTATTGGTTCGGAATGTCAGAGTAGTGAAAGGTCTTTTATACACTATTATAGTAATGAAATGGGGAAGTGAAACGAGAGAACGGTGGTGAAGGTTACGCTGGCAAAGAAAGTGCTATGATTATTAAAACTATAGGAAGGATGTTATGTACGACTTTATCAGGGTAATGAAGATCAGAGTTGTAAGAGCGGAGGGAATGCATTGTACATTGTTAAAAAATTTCTACAAAATTATTTCAATGTTGAAGTAGTAACATTAAGGTGTGATCAAACTGCGTCTGCAGTAAGCATTATTAAAATTACAAAGATTAGGTTATATTCGTACTAAATTGTTTACTGAATTACTATACCTGTAGCAAGCAAATTTATATAGTCATATTCGATCTATATCGATCGGCAGATATTGAATTCCGCCGTGAATGATGACAATAGAATGTTTAATAAAGTATATGGAGCTGAAGGGTGAAAAAACTATCTTTTAGTGAAAAGTTTTATCTCAGTTGCTATTTCAATAATCTTATGCTGAATAATCGACTCTAATTTACTGCAAAAATATTCATATATCCAGTAAAAGATAATATCTATCTATATTATATTTAAAAACATTTGATATATTTTAAATAAAACGATCAAAAAATAAACATTGCTATAATTTTTTGAATTTTATTAATTGATCAATGCTGAATCAAGTAACGCCACTGGTTTTCTTGACACTCTTGACCAGTAGATCTACACACCAAACAACCTATTTAAGGAAGAAGAACAGATGTCCAATATCGGTCGAAACATGCACTCATGCAGAGTTAAACTAATTTTTAATTATAATTGCAATTATTCGAGTTTATTTTGTTATTACAGCCGTTAATTCTTGAGACCAGATTAATTATGTTGCTATCGCTCCTGCTATTTCCATTTTCAAATACGTAATTTATGCGCAACTTGCAAACTGACCCGTCCGCTCAGCGGGCAAAGCATCACCAGTGTCCGGCAGCATGTAGAACATTGCCGAGGCTATGCAAAAGGCTTAAAGTCAAAAAATCTGCCCAGAACACTTCATTCCAACATTTTAACACGCACACAACAAACAACAAACAACAAACAACAAACATCAAACATCAAATTCCAAAGCCTGAGCGACAAACGCTCTAAATCGGATTTCATTATGAATCTGTCAGATACGTGTATTCACCCCGAAAACGGATAGCGACCGTTTGGCACCCGTTCGCAGTGCGTTAGCTGGTCAGTCCGTTCACTTGCCTTGCTACTACTCACAGCTGTCAATAAGTTACCCCGCATGCGGCTTCGGCACTCGTTGGTTTATTTGTTGCGAGTTTATTGTTCTGTTCGAAGGAAGGGCGTTACTGAGGTTTTTTTGTTATCGTTTTGTTTTTTTTTTTTGTTTACATCTATAGAAGTTTGAAATCGAAAATCGGAAATTATTTACAAAAAAGGATTAACGTAAAACTGTTAAAATCTTGAAATTGATTGCGTTTGTTTCGCGGTTTCATTGTTCCAACTTAATTGACTGTGAAGTTGGCATATTGCTAAGCACGCACTCTGTTGATCCACTCGGATGTTTCCCCTGATCTCAGGCGCTTACAACTAAAATTTCGGCACAAAAACGAAAAAAGGTAAGCATTTTTGTAAATCCAAGTTAATTTATTGGATTTCGACAGCTTTCAACAGATTTTCATTGATTGCATTTCATTGGAATTATGGGTGCTGACACTCTTTGATTATGAATTGCGCAATCAGAAAGAAAATTTGGCGGAAAAACATTCGAAAAATTGCGCGATTTGTACAAATGAAAAAATATTTTCAATTGTATGATTTTAATGATGTCCTTTTGAAATAACACCAACAAAAAAATGAGACTTTGTTAATCTTGTTGGGATTCATGGGTACACAATTAGTGAGTTCGCGTCTTTGGTAAAATTATTCCATACCATTTGATTCGGGTCAAAATAATTATATTGAGTATTGCTTTGGTTGATTGTGCTTCTTGTTTCTTCTCACCTCTTTAAACGTTTCACAACGACGAGTATTATTCAAGAGTCATTTTCGTATTATTATAATACGAATATATATATAATAATATTATAGAAATTAATTAATTAATTTAACTTAAATGGTTATTGTTTGTAATAGAGTGATTTTATGGAGTTCATTTTTTTATAATATATATTATATATATAATTGAGTATTATAGTATATATAATTGTTAAGAATTATGTGTGGAGAAAAATATTACAATTGTCATATATTAAATGAGTTTCAGCATAGTTCCTCCTTTTTTTTTAGTATATACCAAAACAGCCCATGTTGAGTGAAGATTACCAAGAAACCATAAGCTTAAATACATTTTGAGTCCTTTCATTCTTCAAAAAAGTTTTTTTTTAATTTGTATGTACAAAATCGACTTTTAGTTCATTAATTTTAAATAAAATAACAAATTTGGATACTTAGAAATATTTGAAATAAAAGCACAGAAATTTTTAAACATTTTAGGCCTTAAAAATCTGATATCAATTACTTAAAATATGGGAAAAATAATGGCGTACGTTCCATTTCAAAATTGAACACTAGATTTTGCTACATAAACCATAAGTCAAACGTAAATTTTTGCTGTTAATTTATTCTTCTCTTAAATACCTTTTATTAAAACCCAACTGTATCTTAATGCAAATGGGTGTTCAGCCACCTCAAAATTGGGGTACTGTTAGCTTGGCATGAATTTTAGCTAACTACAAAATCGAACCCTGTTTTTACTTTAGAAACATACTTTCTTAAATGTCTTTCATTTAATACTATTGTCGTATTCTTATTAATCCTATTTAATCCTATAATGCAAAATCGCCCGTAACGACATAGAGGTCAAATGCAGAATATATAAGAAAAATGGAATGTGAGTCATTATTTATAATAACTGATGTTCTGTAAAATGATCAAAATGACCAAAAACTTTTCTATTGATAAAGCCTGATTCTGAGTTGAAGAGAAAATTATTCTATGTACCTATATGCATAATCTATCGATTATATTCTTAGAGATAAAAGAATATATTCATGGAAATACTCTTGCTTATATATATCAGATATATAATTGAATATAGTTCATACTTTATCACAACCAAAAACAGTACGGGAACATATAGTTCTTATAGGTATATCTAAATAGGCAAAAAAATTAGTTCAAAATTTTTATTTATTACGTAGTAGAAATTTTAGTGATGTTAGTGAGGTAAGTTATCTAAACATAGCACAATTGCAGTTCCTTATAGTATTTGTTGATTTTAGCATCCCATTTGTGGTAAATTCCTTATTACAAGCTATCTGATTATCTCACTATTGCTGTTCCTTATAACACTGATTATTGTCAGTATCTTTCTGTAGCAATTACCTTGATGAACGTTTCCTAATCATCACATCATTGCTGTTTCTTATAGAAACTATTTCATCATGCTAGCCATACTATCTTCCAGAGTAACAGCTTAAAAAAAATGTTGCTTTAAGTAGAAGATTTTTTAATAGGAGTTGATAAACTGATTAATTGCGAATCCTTATCACTTTCATCCGAAATACACGAAAGCAACGAAAGAGATCACCTTATGGTACTACATATGGGTAAGACAATACAATCAATTTCATATTCCACCCCACATTTATTACATCAATCACTTTCTAAAATATATCATTTTTTTATTGTAAAAATATTAAGCAATTTTACAAACCAGCATAGGCAGGAGGGAAAAAATTAAATGAACACGAAATTCCTATTTGGACTCATCAACCCTTGAAAAAGTAAAACCCAAACAATAGGATTGTCGGTATTCATAAATGCGATTGGTATGATCGTTCAAAAAAATTACAATAAAACAAGCAAAGCGATTTGGTTACATTCTTTAGTCTTTATATCTTTCATAAAGGATATGAAATTCGGACTTTTATAAAATTTTGTGTATCCTTGTCAAATATCCTTGCCATGCTGAGTTCAATAGACGAGAAAGGCTTAAAACAAATTATTTATGTGTTAAATAAAAAAGTAATAAAATTATAATTAAATCGCGTCATCTTAGTGTATCCCTTCCATGATAGGATCGAATGATAATTATAAGTGACAAATTAAGTGCCTCTTCCACACAATATTTCTTGCAGATTCTTAAGCTTTTTTCATCGCTTAATTATAGCATATTTGCATACCCGTCATCTGACTTGTCTACTCAAAGGAGTAGAGTATATAAAAATGTTGGAAATTGCGGTAGGGATGAACTCAAATTGCACCTTTCGTAGTGATTGAAATATTAAATTCAGTTTAATTTGACAGTCTTTCTGTCCTTTTGATTGAGCCCAAAGAACAGGAAATAGGAAATAGGCGTCATTGAAACTTTTTTTAAGGAACTTATCTTTAAACAGAGAAATGAATCTGATCCTAACACCAATAAAAATTTAAATATCCTGCTGCACGTGAAATATCCAAATGAGTAAGGTAGCTATTTAAAAAAATCTATTTTATAAATATATTTTTATCTTGTATCCTTGCGGAATCCAGAAAATAACGAAACGTGTTTTTTCTTCGAAAGGAGGTGGAACAGTTTGACGACAATGCGACGATTTAAAAGAGTTTAAAAAATTAACGGATTATTTTTAAATAGTTTATCTACAAAATGGGACAATACAGATACCATAATGTTTTGATCATTCATTTTTGATTTTTTGATTTTTGATCAATTATTCGATGTATGTTAGCTTATAGAATAATTACATTTAAATATAAACTGATCAAATCCATTCTTAGTAATAATGAATAAGGTATGTTGTAAACAGTAGTACAGTTCCGATTTTCTGTGTGCATTGGAAACATATAAATTTCAATATTTTTTAGTTAGATCATTATCTTCATATACCATTCTATTGTAGATTATTTTCATATACTGTAATTTGTTGAGCGTGCCGGTTTCTGTATGTGACATGAAACCTGACCCAGAATTTCAGGTTCATTCTATTTTATGAGTTGTTTTTTAAGGAACATTTGTTTCTGAAGTAGTTATTTAAGTATTTTTTGGTTGATGTTATTGTTTCTAGGGGTTATACAAACTCTCTGAGGACATTATAAATATTCCGCAAATTAATATCGAGTAGCTTGGTCGTGACGTCACGATGATGGATAAAGAAGATAGAGTCTCTGTGTCTTCGATGAAAAGATCGCATTGAGGGATCAACAATCGTAAATAAAATATACAAGGTGCAGTATTTAAGTATCATAACAAATAAATTGCAATACGTAGGTCATGCTATTAAGCTATTTAGCAAACAAAAGATTGTCGAAACATATATGTTATACGTAGGTCAGTTTATTGAAGTATATTTGGTTTTGGAATAGGATGTTGAAGAATATATAGCAATTGACAAAGACCTGAACTGTATTGTCGGGCCACTAATGATATATTTTCTGGAATTATTGTTGCTGATAAAGTGTGAGTATGCTTGTCAAGTCTAGTAATAAATTTGACGAATTATATTATTATATTATGATTATTACATATATTTGTACAATGTACAAGGTGTATAGATATTTGTAGGACTCATATATGAAAGTAGTAAAAGCCAAAATTCAGGCTTATAGAAAATAAAGTTGATGCTTTAGTTTTCATTGGTATTGTCTTGCTAATGTACCAGTTTTATAAGATTATATATTATGTACTGCCACTCTCTCGGAACCCTTACTAATGTAAATGATCGCTATGTTACATTTTTTAAAAAAGTGCGATTTATAAAGTACAGTAACAATAGTCTTATGTTAAATATGTATTTATATCAGAATATATGTATATTTTTAATATTTGCGTTTTTTTTTTAAATTTTTAAAATGTTTATCAAATCGAAAACGTCATATGGAAATTAATAAAAATAAAAGGATAAAACAGATCACCAATATAATCTTTTAAACAATTGCTGCATTATGA
This sequence comes from Teleopsis dalmanni, assembly GCF_002237135.1. Classification (NCBI taxonomy): domain Eukaryota; kingdom Metazoa; phylum Arthropoda; class Insecta; order Diptera; family Diopsidae; genus Teleopsis; species Teleopsis dalmanni. Next base: position 12,330,687 of record NC_051848.1, read on the forward strand.
CTGCATCAAAGACTCGATGAACTCATCGATCTATCAACTTGACTATTTGGCTATTGTTGTAGCATTGAAAGAGACACTAGGTATTTCGAAAATAATTCACTCCATTAATATGAAATCGAAAGCGATATTGAAATTCGAATGACTTTTGTTTCATATCGAATTCAATTAATTATTTGATTGATCGCTGATCACATTTCTCGGTTAAATTTAATTGTTATGTCATAATGAAGCATATGCGTGCCGCATAAGGCATTATCTCGAAGCGATCATGTGGCTTAACACTAACGCCAAAAAGATCAGTGAACAGCAAGAATAATTAATTTATTTTTTTTGTTTTTGTTAAGAAATATAAAATACAAATGTTATAATTTAATAATGATCAGTTTATTAAAAATTGGACATGAAAGGTATTATTTTCAATCTGAAGAGTTATTTTTTATATTCATGAAAATAATTGACAAATAAATAAGAGCCAAACCTATATTTTATGCAGAAATAGGCGATGTATATTAAGGAAACGTTTAAGTTGTCCTATAGGCATAGGATGAACTTGAACTTAACCTTTTTCATCTTACCTTTTTTTAAAATTTTTAAGTATTTATTTAAAAAAAGTAACTTATCTGCATAACATATTTTTCTCTTAAAGAATAACATCACAAATTCGCTATACATATAATTAAAAGATCAGGAGATTAGGATGAAGTCCTTCTATCACATGCTTCGAATTTTCTTGCTTGAGTAATTCTCAATAGATTGTCCAGTTCACGGTTTTCTTTTTTCTTTAGGTTTTGCTGCTGAAGTTTGATCTTTAAAATAGGGTGCTATGCGGTACGACTCCTGATTGTTTCGAACAATAGGAGCCGATAAAATGTTTCATTATAAAATATTTTTTTTGCTTTTGAGAAAATGATCAAAAATGAGCTAATTTTGTGATTGACCGATTTTGAAGAGCCAAAAATTGATAAAAACATAGAAAAAGTGCATCAAGCACTTAGTGGGTGCTAGGTTTGCTAACCATCGCTCAAACGTATTCATGTGCCTGATAAAACAACGTGGATTTTTTGAATGAATTTGTAATTGTCCAAGACATGTGAGTCCATCAGCATATTTCATAAGCTGAAGAATACTTAAAGAGGAAAACTATTTTTTAGCTAGAGAGTGCATAGCTTCTGTTTTTGGGACTCGAATGACATACTCTTGATTGACTACTTCGGGTTGTTTAATCATTGTAGCTTAATATTATATGTAAAATTAAACACCGAATTGTGGTTAGGACCCAGACAACCATATAAATATATATAAGGGTTGCAGAAGATATGACTAAAAAATTGATAATTACCCGAAAAGCAGTAGAAGACCCGGTTGTTCACACAACATATGAAAGTGACAAATCGAAGCAGTGCTGTGATCGGAATAAAGGTAAGTGATTGGTATCCAAGAGAGTACAGTGAAAATAAATGGTTGCGGTCCTATTACAATATAAGTATTTAAAAAACTATATATAGTAGGTGTAATAAAAAGAAATCCATTATTTTTGCATTAAATTTAAGACTTATTTTATTTAGTCAGAATGATTCGATTTAGGTCAAATATGCATCGTTTTGTCGATAACTTGTTGCCATTTCCAAAATAATTTCATTATGCCTCTCTGATAGAAGTTTTCTTATTGTCAAAAAATTGAGACAGTATATATATATATATATATAAAAATCAAAAGAAAAATTATCCAATTCCAATAAAAACACTTGTCGCTTTTATTTTACAAATGAATTTAAATGAAGTAAATTGATATTTATAAAGTTAATAATTAAAATTTTGATTAGTTAAAAGAAAATGTATATACTCAATGCTTATATGCGTAAGTCTCCGATTCTACTTATAGCTGACGTAGATATATAACAACAGCATTAAAATGTTCAAATATATAACATATATGGATAAGCAGCTTCTCATACTAATCGGATATGATGCTCTTCAAATAAGGATTTCGATACTTGTTATAACCGTTCATTAAAATGCATACATTAAAACTAGCACAAAATACAATTACAAATAAAAATATAAACAATAAAAAAGTAACCACAGATAAATATATATATTCGCATAAGTAAATTAATGTATCTACGTTGCTGGGATTATAATTGAAAAATCGCAAAATCCTCAAAAGTGGTAATAATAGACTTCGCCTTCAAGTGGTGACTCTCTTTTTAGTGGTTGTTGTGCGCATTGTTCGCTTCGAACTTCTCGTCGTGGTTGTTGGCTCAGAGATGGTGTAACGAGTTGTGGTGGTACGACGTTCTTTGTATACGCACATTAATTCATCGGCACCATCGGGACAGTCCATTATCTAAATCAAGAATACAAAAAAAGCAAGAAAAATGTGAGATGTAATATATTTCAAAAATATGTTAGAGTATACATATATTCCCGATATATTATTGTCACTAATAATATGTTTATAATAGTAATAATAATAATAATCACTGCTAAGTCAAAGTTATTACGAATAAGTCAAAGGGCAAAAGTATTATTAAGTGTTATTAATAAATAACAGCTGCTATCAATAATGTTATTAACTATTTCTGTCACATCTAGTAACTAATATTGCTCAGCAGTTGGCCGATACATTTGTTACCTTATCACAAATCTGTTGCACAGTTATGCATTTTCCGCTTACACATCGCAACTGCTGATCACTGCAAGTGGCAACCGGAATTTTGGGTGCATCGGTAGTTACCGCTATTTGCACAGACGCTGCGGGTTGTAAGGGCGTCGTATTTGTCGACGTTTTCGAAGACGTTCTATTCGTTCTCGCCGCGGAATATTTAAGTTTGTTTTCCGAGTCGCTAGTCATCATAATTTCTTTACTATCTCGAAAATTAACTAAAAATAAAAATTTATTTTGAAAAGGTTTTTAGAATGAATAACTATAAGCAAATAGATGAACCAACCAAATACTTTTCCATCTTCGCTCGGTACATTATTATTTATCTCGTCGGCTACGCTACTAGACCGATTATGAATGTTGCTTGTATCAAATTTATTATCACCTTCAGAGTCTTTTTTTGTTGTTGCTGTTATGTATGTGTAAAGATTGTTGTTTGTATCATTGGGCGGCAGAAAACTGGCATAGCTAAAGATCTGGCTAAATAAATCAGATGAAGTATCATTGAATAACGGTTCATCACCTGAACCAATATCTTCACAATACTCCTCATCTGACCCATCGAAGCAGTCGTACTTTAAATCACAGCGTACTGATTCCGAAACGCATTTCTCATTTGATCGACAACGGAATTCATCCTGCCGATCACAAATAAGACAGTTATTCTCATCCTCTCCACTGGAACAATCCTTAATATTATCGCATTCCCATTGTTGTGGTATACATGTACGATCAAGACATTGAAACTCGTTATCGTAACAAAAACCGCGTCGTCGAGTGGAATCTTCACATTTATGTGCATCACTAGAATCTGGATAACGATTGCAGTCAAAAGTATCTGTCAGTGTATCTGAATTGGCAATGATTTCTGAACAAGCTTCCAATATTCCTGGAGAAAATCCAAAACGATGATTTATGAACTCAACAATGATAAATAATACTACATACCTTTACAGAATCTGCGGCAGGGCATAAGTATGCCAATGTGTTTAGGACGACATTCAGGCTCTAAGGCGGCGCAAATAAATTCCACGGCACGCAACGAACAATTGGAGTAGATTAATCTTTGGTAAGCATCGGCTTCAGCAGCAGTTACTGCTGCACTCACATTATAAGTCAAATCGTAGTCCAAAACTCCACGACACATTTGCAATGAGGTGGAATAGCAACCATTTTCCTGCACTGTGGTGCGCATGGCAGCCATAGCAGATGTCGGCATTGAAGGTGTGATGGGAGGTATAGTTGGAGACACTTTAGCAAAATTGCTTGTTGTCGTTTCTTGTGGGTTTTGTGAATAAATCTAGGAGAAAGAAAAGGGTGTAGAATATAAAGACACGAATTATTTTTTTATATTATTATTGAAATTACGGTATTGAGAAATCTGAAAATAGTTGGTTTATCTTCCTTTGGAACGTTATAACCCTTCTCATTTTTCAGACGGAAACGTATGATATTTGCTGGTATTAGCGTAGACTCTTCTGTTGTCAATATAGTGCCATCCAAATTTACGAATTTTTTATTGTTCTTCTCTGATTCAATGTATGAGAATCTATTTTTTTTGGTAGACAATTTTTGATCTTCGTAGTTTTGGTGTGAATTTGTACTGACTGCTCGTAATATTGTCATTTCATGTACTTCCCTATCGATGTCAGTGCTCTTTGTTGTTGTCACAACTTTTGTTGTTGTTGGTAGTTGTGTGAAATCGATTTCACTATCACTGGATTTCTGTTTTTGCAAAATTTGTAGTTGATTAAATTGGTAACGCCTCTGCCGCACTACGCTTATGTCATGGAGCCAAACGCAGTATGCGATCACGCCGAAGAACAATAAGGCACTAACAATAATCATAACAGGCCAACGTAAAAATTTCCAATTCCAAAAGCGCTGCGTGTACTCCCTGAGAAGCATTGCTGACTTTGTGCTGTGCTCCAAGTCGTTTAGACAATAGTTGCCGGTCAATGAGTACTTGCAGCGTCGCACTTGTAGATCAGGTACATCTTCGCAGTTGCTAATCACACTTATTTTGTACTTTTGCTGCTGTACATTATCTAACGTTTTCTCAACTTCCTGATGTGCATTGGAGTGGGTCCAGTTCAGCAGTTCAGAGGGCATGCTATTTTTCATCTCTTCTCTGTCATTACCAGTTGTTGTTTGTATGCTTATACCAAACCCGTGTGGATATTTGGTTGGCTGTCTTCTTAAGGAAATAGGACGTCCTTTATAATTAAGAGTATCATTTTGTTGTTGTGGCTGTTGTTGTTCAACCGCTGTTGGTTTGTTTTCTCCGGTGCGATCTTCCATAATTGAAGTGATTATTAGTGTTGTATATCTGCAACCCGCCCACCAATAATGCACTTGATCATTGCATGATAGTTGTCTGTTGCAGTTTCTATAAATTTATAGTCTCATCAAATATAACCAGCTAACTGTGTAATCGATTATATAACAATACGGTGCATATTGCAACTGTGAGAAGTAACGTCCGTCCGCTTGTGATGCACCAATCTGTGTCTTTCTCGCCGATTTTCGTATGAATGTAAAGCGCGACCGCTGACAGAACTGAGGGTGCAATATAGTTGATTGATAAAATTTGGTAATCGTTTTTATTATTATTACTATTATACATATATTATTGTTATTTGTTGCAGACGTTGTTGTTGTTGCTGCTGCTGTTATTGTATATATCTTTGCTGTAGTTGTTGTTGTTTTCTGTCTTCAAAGTAATGCAGACTTGCGTTTTGTTATGCAGCGCAGTGATTACTTTTAATGCCACATTCACGCCGGTTTCCCCAATACCTGAAGACTACGTAGACTGCGAAGACTGCAAAGACTGTGAAGACTGTGAACGATACAATGAAGATTTTAAAGTTCAAAAGTTGCGCGGAATTGAATTTAATTTTGTGTTTCTTTTTAGATGGAAAATCTTGTTTGAAATTAAAATGAAAACAATGCGTTTTAAAATTAAATTACAAATCGTTTGACAAAAGCTTTGGAGCGAGGAGGGTCTCAGCATATTAAAAACTCTTTTGTTTTAGTAGAAAAAATTTGTTTTGAGTAGAGTTCGCATAATAACTATATGAAAAGTATGTTAATATGTTTATATTTGCATGGAAAGTACAACGAATAATGTCAGTTTCTAAATTTATTAAATGTATTATGTATGATTTTTATTTACTTCCTTCAGTTATACATATTGGAAGTTTTCTAATGTAGCTATAATGTTATAGTTTTGTTTTTAAACGGGATTGTTATAAGCCCAATCGAGTTTTACTGTTGAAGTCTGGGAAGTTTCAAAGCTGGATTGTGGTGAACTCCTTTTGAAAGGTCAAACCTTTAATGGGAGCGGTGAGAGCCATTTGATGATGCTAATGAGTGACTAGGTTTTTATATTCATATATCTGCAATGAATACATGTATTTTTTAGGAGCACGCCGACTGGTGTTCGTTAAAAAGGTGTAATTCTTTTAGGTATATAACTTATAACAATTGAAAAAAATTCGATAAGTTTCAGTGTACTTGTTACCTATACTACCGTAAAAAATTTTGTTGTTGTATGCTATCCATATTAATATATAATCATTTGAGGTATTATAATAAAAAATTCTATGCAGCTAAGTTATGATTAGTAATGATACGATAACCCAAACCAAACCATCAATTTTATATTAAATAGAAATGAATTCCAAATCACAATAAATATATAATTCTACTACCCATATATAGTGAGTTTTTTTTAAAGTTAATATGAATTATATCTTAAAAATTCAAAGCAAAGCATTTTTTTTGTAAATGCAGTTTTTTTTGACCTTAACCTTAACCATAGTAATTTGTATTATTATCGGTTTCTTTATAGTGTATTATAGTTGGAGAATCGAAAGGTTTATTCGTATTAAGGTGTTCTGTAAGAGCTACAATACGCTTCAATCAAATCTTCTCTCATTAAAGGTCGTATTATGCAGGATAGATCCTTGCAATAAGGTTGCAAGGATCTTATGGCAAAGATTAAATAGGAGAACAACGAAAAGTCTTTAGAGTTTTAGGAAATTATAGTTCGTGTGCTTATTAAAGTTTTAACGGTACATTGTGATATTGCGCCCAATTTTAAAGATGACCGATTGCGACAAGTGGGTTGTATAGGAACTTCCTTCCCTGAAGAGGAGATGGAGGTGGACTTTATCAATTTGTTTTTATGTGTTTGTCTAGAACTACAGACCAAGTGGATTCAAAGTCTAGCAGTCCATTTTTCACTGGTTTGGCAAACTTAATGAAAATTGACTAACTGGACTTGTTTAACTGCGTTCGGAAGACTAAATACTTTGACAAGTAGAATATAAAGAGCTACATAAGAAATAATGGTTAGTGTAACGTATCTTCCTCTGGCAACTTTAAGGGCAATATAATCGGCAAAAGATGTTTCCGAATGAATATTCAATCTTTTAATCAAATAACATCAATTTTTATGCTCAAAATGATTTTTATCGGTATCTTTCGACAATATCAATTCGGATTTGTTTATAAAAATTAGTCAAAATCAGTTTTATTAATTAATTGCTTAAAATTTTTTTTCTCTCAAATTTAAAATGTAAAACAGTAAATCGTGCGCACCCTTTCAGGTTAATTAGCCGTTGCTCACCGTTGGTTACTGATTACTGATTACTTTCAACCTCTCCGACCAAAGACATCTAACGCAAAAGATATCTTAACTTAAGCTAAATAAGTATTTAATTAGATTATAAAAACAAATTAAATTAAAATTTAATTGTGGCACATTTACATTAATAACGGGTTATTTTTTATTTTATTGTATCTCTTCAAAGGTTTAATCCATTTTCTCCTCCTACCTTTTGAGCATCTTCGCATTTTTTTCCATTTTTTTTTATTTTTTTCCATAAGGGATCAACAAATTACATTTTATTTATATTTTTATATTTATATTATAAAAATTCAATCCACCAACAACTCAACTCGAATATCTGCAATCGCTGCCTGAACATTTATTCGCTTTAATTAATTTCACATTTTTATTTTAAAATTTTATTTATATAAATTTAACTGAATATGGTATATCTAAATTTATATACATATTTATATATTTATGTATTGATGTATTTATGTATTTATGTATTTATATATGCAAGCATATAGACGATGTTGAGATCGCGTTAATACAAGTGACCTTTTGCTTTGACATATTTGCCATACTCTGTGTTCATGGCACTGTACCAGCAAAAGCATAGCAAGGTAGTAGCGACGTAGCTCAAGTATCTACATTGCTACAAGTATGAGAAGTGCAATCGATAAAAACTATCTAAAATCTGCGGGTGGTGGGTGAGTTTACCGGAAATATTTAACATTGTGCGAGTACGAATTTTCGAAGTTTTGAAAAAATGAATATCAATTTTCGTTACCTAATATGGGTACAAATTTCGGTGGGATTATGATCATTTACGTTTCTATTATAAAAACGTCTGACTGACGGACAGACAGACAGACAAACAGACAACAGAAAGAATCAGATAGGATTTAAATAAGCATGTACTTTAAAGAAATACATGATCTGTTTAAGTGATGACCATACAAAATGAACTGTTTTGAGAATAATAAATGCCTCTAAAGCACCTGCTAAGATTTAGCTATATGTATAAGTATTTACACACACAAATCTATAATAAATAAATAAAATAAATATGTTCACATTACGTTCTTTGTATATTCTTTTATTCTTCAGTAATAATGTTCACATAATGATAAACGATATTACTTTGTTATAACTAAATCATCTCAACCGGAACTAATAGCTTCTCTTCAGAATAAACTTTGGTTTTGCACAATATTTTATGTTCCGCATAAATTTCTTAGGTATCGTGCAGCAAATGTGGAAAATAAGCAATAGATGGAGCATTGCATTTATTTGCAATTTATTTTTAGCACACTAGGCAAATTTTATAATAGTTGATTATAATCATAGAAATAATTTACTTCGATTATTAAAACCTATTATACATTTACTGTTTATTATTGTTATTATATGTATTATAGATTCGTTAACTCTTGCCGGGGCACAAGGCCACTTGGAAACATTGTCATCTAGTTCGATTATTTGTTTTCAGTTTCACGCTATTCTAGTAGATGATAACAATCACAGAAGAGGTTTGTGATCTTAATTTTCTAACATTAATTATAATTGGTTATAATCGCAGTAAATATTTCTTTCATTATTACCGGAGGAAATGATCTCTGTGAAAGATCTTTATCAAATCCGATTCCTTGCTATAGATTTTATATTGTTTCAACAAAAAAATATCGATCGAAACAGATGATTACAGTTATAACAATAGCATATCTCGACAGAAATTACCTTATATACAACAACAAATACTTATCACATTTTAAAATTTGGTATTTTTAGAACAATACAATAATAAAAATAAAATACGCAATTTTAAATTAAACAGTATCTTCCATTTTCTCAGTTCCACATAGTTAATCAATGTTGACAATAACTCATTTGAAATAGTACAAATTATCTGAGAGAGATTACAATCAGATAACAGTTCCTACTTTGTTTAATAGAAATGACTAAAATCTAGAACCACAATCAAGAAAGCACAAAATTTTAAATTAATCATACTGAATGCAAAACCAATATATATATATATCTACGAAATATGGATACGACAAGGGAATATTGCTCTGAAGTCGTATATGATTCAATGAAAAATTAGAAGCACTAAATTAGTAGCAAAATATTGTAACATATGATTTATTGAAATTCAGAAATATAAAATAAGGACGTCTGTATGAACAATTGATGTAACATATTAAAGATAGTTTTTTAACTTAACATGTCACGGACCTATTAAATCGCTAGATGTAGTTCTTTTGTACAAGTTTAGGGTTTAAAATATAGATTTATTAAAGATAAAGTAACATTAGCATGAAGATAATATATAAATTAATTTTCCGACTGTTAGAAGTACAGTGTCATCAGTAAAAGTTCCAATTAGTCTTTAAATACAAATTTTGTATATAATGTTTAAAGTTATGAAATTATTGCTTGATGCCAAATAAAACTAATTGATAGAAAAGTATCAGTTTAAACTCTAAATACTATGTTCCGTAGAACTTTTTTAATTCGAAAGAATAAGCAAATCTAATGTTGTTCTACATAAAGTATTTATAAAGTTCTATAAGTATTTATACTCGTACGATGATTACTACTGCCATCTATCGCGGTTAGTAATGACTTCAGCTGATGCATTTTTTAAAAACCATTTAACGTTTTAATTTTAGCTATTTCACCATCAAGAAAATGGTTTCACAAGAAACCATGAGATATAAAACCAAAACTTAAATCCATTTCATTGAATTTAGCTTACTTAACAGATCTTTCGTCCCCACCGATAAACAGTCAGACAAACTGTCAGAAAAATGCTTCCCTAAAAATCTCTATTCAGAGTCCAGTATCCAAAAGAAAAGAAAACCAAAAAAAAATTAATCGCCGAGATAATGCTTAATTATATTTATTTACTGTAAATTTAACTAACTTTTAAGAATGAGTTGACCAACTTAGCTTTATCTGAACTATTCTCGGTCATTAAGTGTTTGTCGTTAGGATAGATCTATAATGCATGGTCATCTTTGAAGTCCTATGTAACAAGTAGCCGAAATTTTGATCATCTATTAGTGCAGTTTATAATTGCCGAAAGATTTATTTTTATTTTTATTTTTTTAATAGCGTTCCTGCTAAAATTGTTGAGAGGTTGGAGATCGCTTGCTAATTACCGCTTAAAATAAAGCTATCATTTGGATGAACACATCTTCTTCTGTTTGTTTTTAGTAGATACAATTTTTTTTTTGGAATAATATCGCCTACAGACAAATGGAATTGGTTAAGTGCTTTCAATTAATTGTGAAAATACTGTCAGTAAGTTCTAAATATTTGTCAGATGAGAGTATAGCTTCACAATGAATTATATTGCATTGGTTTTTAAAAATAATAAAGTTTACTCTAAATTTGAGTAAATTTATTATGTATATTTATTAGTAAAAAGTGAACATTTTGTTTTCACTTCAGTATGAAGGTGAAATCTCAAATTTAAGTAATATGAGGTCCTTTGTTTATACTGCAATTTAAATGTCTACCTTGAATGGGTTTCTACCCCAATAATACACATATGTTAGATATTGTTTAAATCTGATATAATGTAATAATTTCTTGAATTTCTAGTAAATTGTTCAAAATTTGTCTTTATGGGTCAGTATTCTGTTAGAATTCCTATAGATATAATTGTAGACAGATATATCACAATAATCTTGTTTCACGATAAGTTTAGATGTCTCTTGAGTTTAGTAGCTATCTCGATGATATATTTTGATATACTGGGTTTTCATCTAATAGATTTTTCACTTAACTGAAAGTAATAACATTTGAGAGGAGGAGTTGGTAGGGCTTCAACGAGGAAAAATTTTTGAGAGACCCTTAAAAAGAATTTATTTTATCATTGAATTAAATATTAAAATTGTCTGTTGCTTTCAAAAAACAGTTTCTTCACAAACAAGATCTAATAAAAATAGAAGGTTGTAATTTTCAAGTACTCTTAAAAATTGCCATAATTTTTAATATTTTAAACAAGATTTTACGCATAATGAGCGGCCCACATTAGTTATTATTTTTACAAGTGCACATATTAACCATAGAGTAGAAGGGTTTATTACTGGATTTCAGATTAATTTGTTAAATTATTTATTATTATTTTTTTTTTTTTTTTTTTTTTTTTTAAATTTTAATTTAATTTACTTTTTTAAAATATATGTATAATATATATAGATATCTCTGTCAGTAGTTCCACATAATAAATGTATTAAAATGTGATGATTCTATGTATTCAATCTTATTGACTCAAAATTATATTGACTCAGAATTATATATTCTAAGCAACAAATGTGTCATATGTGCTTAAAATAATGTGATTTAAAGATCGAAAAATTTGTATAGGATAATATGTCCTATATGAATGAAATCATACAAAGACAAAGACTTTATGTGACCTAATAAGCGTCCTTCATTTTCTTTAAAACTATGATGTTATATAGTATGTTATATCGAATAGGTGATTTTGTGTCAAATAGATTAAACTTTGTTAGTTAATTCCTTGATTCGAGGAACGAAAAGAATATACGAGTGATTGGTGTCCATCTGTGGTTGGCGAGACACGCAATTTTACATATAAGTCATTATTCTTAAAAACAGTCATAAAAAAGTTTAAGTCGTACACTAATTTTTAGTCCACTTAATATTATTTAAATATGTATCCTGTTATTTGAAACTAATATCGTAGCATGTTTCTCTAAAATCGGTGCTTGCCGATTACTTAATTTGCATGTGAATTTGATCTAGGTTACGGAATTGCAATTCATTTCCACCGTGTGAATAGGTTTTTACCACCAATCAATATCATAAATGGTGATATATGTACGAAAAGTGTCCATAAGTAAAAATAATTATTTATGGAGAGAAAAAATATATATTCATAAGTTTTGAATATAATGAAAACTGCATCTAAATATATTACGGCACATTAACTAGTTGAAATGCAGAGGAAGATTTTGAAGTATTGCATTGAATTACGATATCATGAAATTTAATTAAAATATAATTATTTCTTTATAATTGATTATTGATTCAGTGCGATTAATCTTTCTGATTGAGAGATAACCGATTTGGTAAAACTGTTTTAATATACATTATGAAGCGATCAATTTAAATTGAGTTTCATAAAGACTATAGTAACTATGGTCACTTCTATTTTCAATTTTTATTAAAAATATAAACGAAAGTTTGGAGCATGTCATATTGTTACGTAAAGATAGCCTTTCTCACATTTGAATCCAGCATAATTTTTTTTAGCTAAAACTTAACGTTTTCTGCGATAGCAATAGAAGAAAAAGATTTACGAATTACGAATTACGAGTACGTGAAATGCTAGCAAATTACATTAAGTTTGACATTTGGAACGACAATTTGCTCGCAGGTGTGCTCTGCAGCCATTTATGGCGGGCTTGAACTATCTTCGTCGTTTCGTCTTCAATTGGATAATGGAACAATGAAGATAAGATTTTTTTTTGTTTTTTGGCAGAGGTTTAAAGGTTGGTTACGGACGAGTTGATGTTTTTGGCAAAGGCGGATTTTTAATTAGTTCGGATTGTTGTGATGAAGATGCAAGCCTTCTTCTCCTTTGCTCCCTCTAAGTCAATTTTCACATCTATCGCCACAACAAGTTGCAATAGAGCGTTTTTAAAGTGTTGTTTTTAGACAAATTTAACGAAAATAATTACTTTCCTGGGATCAACAGAGTATGAAGTGAAGTTGAGTTGAATTCGTTTAAAGTTTATTTTTGCAAATATTTGTAATGCCACTGTTCAAAAGGTTTGAATAAGATTCATACGTTTAACGTGTCTACAGTTGCAGTCTATAGTATCAACATTGTTGTTTTGGATTGTGTGACCTCAATCGACTTAAAAGCTTTTTAAGATACATTTTTATAAACTAGACTTAATTGTATATGCATAAAAGTGCGGGCGCGGTTTGAATGTGTGCATGAATATTTATTTGCTTATAAATTTTTTACATTTATAATCAAAACGCTAGTTTTATGCATATTGAATCTTTAACCGCAGATACTTTGCCATACAACATACAAATTTGCTTGATTCCATACACCACACGTCCTTGGCGGAATATGATTTACGTAACACTGTGACAAACAGTAGAGGATTCATTGCTTTGAGGTGGGATCCTTTTGTGAAAGATATTTTCTTCCCAAAAAGGATTTAAGTTAGTCAGTATCAAGTACGAAATATAAGATTAGAGTACAATGTAAGCTCTTTCGGGTGGAATGCATGGATGGAATTAGGAATAGGTTTTACGTAACGCTGTCACAAACAGTAGAGGAGTTATTCTAAAATTTTTTCCCAGAAACAGTTTAAGTTGCAAAGAACAAAGTGCGAAATATAAAATTAGAGTACAGTGTAAGCTCTCTTAAATGGGTACAGTGGGGATCAGGAAAAGGTTTTATGTAACACTGTGACGAACAGTGGAGTATGTAAAGCTCTATGGTAGGATTTATATTTTAAAATACTTTCTTAGTTGGAGTTTAAATCGGAAAGTACTAAGTGCGATGTATAAAGTTAGAGTACAGTGTTAGTTCTTTGGGGTAAATACTGTTGGTATCAGCAATTTTTTCCAAGCAAGAGAATTGCCCTCTTAAAAGAACGTACTATGATATGTATGTATAATGAAAACTGGGGTTAAGGAGTATTGAATGAAGCCGTCTGTTTAACCGAGCTTTTGCTGTATTACTACCAACACTTACCTGTAGTGAGATTATCTAAAAATTTATTTATTTATTTATTTTATTTATTTATTTAAATAAATTTGTTTCTTTATATAATTGGTTCTCCTAACAATATTATATTCGCAATATTTTTTCTACATTTAATTAAGTTTCAATCAAATTCTTTTAATTGAAATAACTTCTTAACTTTAATTGACTTCTGAAAAAAACTGTTATTAACAATTTATTTATTTTAATTTGCAATTATAATTAGTTTTTTACAGCTTTTCTCACAGTTAGCTTAAGGGTAACACTGAATGTCTTTCTTATCGTTCGATGCTTTGCGAAGAATTCACACAGACCAGACCAGACCAGACTCGACCCGACCCGATTGGATTTGCGGTGATTAGTTCGATTATCGCTTTTTGCTCCACAAAAAATTATTTAATACTTCGCAATAAAAATTGAAAAATGAAAAATTGAGAAATTGAAAAATTGAATTTATTTCAAGCACTTCGAGCACTTCGAGCTATTAAGCACATTTTTCGAGCAAGCGTTTACCCCGTTGAGTCTCGTCTAAACCGTTTGTTGTGAAGCCAAAATCGCGACTAAATCTTCATAAAGTTACAATTTTGGATTTTGGATTTTGTGTTTTGTGTTTTGTGTTTTGTACATATATATAAGACAACTGAAGTATCTGTGTGCACGACTTTATGAATTTGTTATTCTTGCCATTAAAGCCAAAAGTTTGCATTTACGAGCGAACGCACACACAAACTCCCCAAACCCAGCGACTCCATCAGCAACAACTTCAAATCGAATTCCGATTTGAATTTACTAACTCTGGCTCTGGCTCTGGCTCTGAATCTGAATCTGAGTGCAATTGTAATATCGATATTGACTGCAAAGTTGACGTTGGCGTTGACGCTGATGTTAACTGAGGCTGTGACTGCGATTTCGTCTTCGTCTTCGGTCTGCCACTGAATACCAGACACAAATTTCGTTTTCATTCGTTGAATTGTTTTAAGTGTGAGAAATGTTTTGCTCGCCGTTGAAGACAAAAGCTCCGTTGACTCAGCTTAGTTGGCTCAGCTTAGTTGGCATTTAGCTTGCAATGCAGTTCAACTTAAGCTCTTCGTGAGACTCTCGAGTTTTGGCGAACAACCATAAGTTCGCTTCAAAGACAGTGCCCAGTGCATACAAGTCTTGCACACCCAAATACGAGTGGCATGCAGGCATCTTAGCATCGCCGTTGGTTGAATGAGGCTTGTTTCGTTGTCTAAGCTTGGCTTAGCATGGTACATATTTTTGTTTTGTTGTACGGGCTTGTTGTTCGATTTTTTTCTTTGTTAACTTGTTGTTTTGTTGCTTTGTTTATTCCATTTAATTACTGACACAGTGAATAATATGTAAAGCTTTGAGCTCTGAGCCATAAATGCTAGTCAATCTGTAATAAAAATACCAATTTTCGAATCTATTAAATCTTTAAAAAAATTTTATAAAAATAATAGAAGGCATAGGCGGCTATGAGATGCTCCGCATATATCATATAATTTAGTGAAAAACACATTTTTGAATAATTCTTTAGTAAACAATTTAATATATAATAGAAACCCAGATAATTATGTGACATTGTTGGCCTCTATGTACTAAAAACCAATATACTTTGGTTTTGTGGTATCCGATACATTGCACACCACTGTATCTTGATGGTATCTCTAATCAGAATCAAAATTCGAATTTAGTATTTAATATATTTTTAAAAAATAGTTAACTTTTCGAAATATTTTAAATAAATACATAATTATATGTGGTTACAGACTTCCATTAATTCAAATTCAATACACTTAAGACAAATTTAAAACACTTAAGTTAACACGGCCCTAACAGCGCAACACTAGCTCTTGCATTTAGATCATTAACACTGCATTGCGTGAACACTGCAAGACTCACTGTAATTCTCTCTGATCACTCATTACTGGTGTATAGGAATCCGCGTAGTAGTTGTGGAAACTTTTAAAGATTTTCACTGTAAATGCCCCACTCAGGTCTCTAGAATTAATACGTTTTATGAGAAGTAGTTTTTCGACAGCTTATCAATGATTTAGTTTTTGTTTTGTTAATGGGGTAATAAAACGGCGAAAAACCGCTAATAGAGCTCAGCGGAAAGTTATCTGTTGAACTGCCACTGAAACCCACTAACCTAGGACAAACTGATGCATTTCGATCAGAGTACCACAGGATCCAATGGTAAATCTATTCAAAACAAGAACACAAATTTATTAGGAAATGTATTTTTTAAAAAGAATGGTATGTTGTTACTGGATTTCATTAATTTAAAGTCAAAACACTTCGACTTAGGTTAAATTCGACCCGACCCATTCTTAGTTAAATCATCTTTCGCTGTTACAAATTGGATTAATATTGGTAGAGTAACACTGGCAACAAATGAAATATCTTTCAATAGAAAGGATAGAAATAAAAAATGTGTTTAATTGTTTCTTCTTATCCGAAAGTTAGAGTTGGAATATAGGCTTTATATGCAAAAGAGAAACATTTCTTGACTTTTTAGTTCAAATTTTGGATAGATAAGCCTTAATGTGAGAGCAGATTATTCTTTGATTAGACACTTTTCTATTACCTCTAGGAATATATTTTTGATTTCAAGTTTACAGGCCGCTGAAGGAACATTCATAAGTTTTTTTTCGGGAAGAGGTATATGATATATATATATATGTTTATCGAAATATTATTACTTTGACCAAAAAGGATTTAGTGATTTTCTAGTCGCTTAAGATTTAAAAAAAAACTTATTTTAAAACGATTAATTACATTTAGAATTCGATTCTTCTTTGACAGAATTGGATTTTAGTGGACAGTATTATAAAATTGTATGGATACGTATAGATAAGAGAAATTGTTGACAGAATTTTTTTCAAATAATACCGCTACAGGAAAGAGAAAACCAAAGGAATTTGGTTTTAGCCGAAAACTGCCTTATTAATAGATTGTATTTATATTTGATATGTTAGTATAATGTCATCATCATTTTATCTTTTTTTTTGTACTTTCTGTTGAAAGATAATGAATTGCTGGCAGGGTTGAATAATGATCCAGGGTATTATCGTGTTATGCACTTTAAATGTTGTGTCTGTTGTTAGAATTCAAATATTAGTGCGCACACATCACTTTTGGAATAAGTTCATCTGAACACTTAGTTAGGTTACTGAATCAGTGGTTCAGTTGACCAATATTCTTGCATTTTACGAATCCATTGTGATACCACTGTTAAACATACGACCTTAGGGTGAAGGATTGGAGTTTAGTTAACTTTAAAATTAATTTAAGCGTTAACTCACAAATAAATAAATAAGAAATAACACGCGACCTTAGCTGATGTTACTTTTACAATATTATTAAATCTTTAATAAATTCTTGGAAGAATTTAATATTAGTGGTAGACATTTCCGAGAAGGGCTTAGAAGCATTATCACTTGAGAAACCTCTGCTTCTGGCTAGGATTAGATAGTTACAGAAGAAGTGATCCATTGTGTATTTCTCTTTCTCGTCGCTACTACAGCTTCAGTACTAATGAACACTATCCTAAAACAACTGAATATCACAAAATGCAGATAACTTCGTACATGCTGATTGTAGAGTGAATATAAAGCCAACCTATACTTGTTATTCCTAGCTTTAATTCTTTGTTTTACATAATAGTTAAGTTTGGAATTTTATGAAAAATGCGATTTCTTAAAAAAAATATTGTTTATCAATTAAGAGAGTAAAATAGTGGAGAACATTGAAAATAGTTAACATGTAGAAATCTATTAGACTAAGGCGCTCATTACGTGTTTGGCTTACGCCATATAGCAGGTGATTAAGTATACTAATTCGACGTATTGTATTTATGTACGTAGAGCAAACTTCTTGATTTGCCCAACAGTTAAGCGTTCCTCATTAACCATATTTGATGGGCAAGAGATTCATTAGTGAGATATTTCACCAATGGCGTTATTACGTTATTGTTATTTTCAGTACTCTTTACCTTCTTTAATCAGCGGCAATGGTATTCGCAATCTGCGTTCGTCCGCGATTTTCAGATGTAGACCACAAGCACAAATGTGTATAAAATTGTGCGCCTATTCTACAATGACTTTCGTTGCCTCGTAAGTAGGTAAGTGTCTTTATATCCATAGCAAAACGTATCTAAACGTATCTATGTGGGTTTGTGTGGCACTATCTCACCATATGAAGCTGTGGAGTTTGATGATATTCGTACGGAATTCGGAATTGCTTTTAGAGTTTGCCGTAACTCTAGTCAAACTTGTTTTGATTAATTAAAATTAGTTTTACTAAATATTTAAAAATGAAAACTTCATTTAATATATATTTGAAACTGATTCGAACGTGTTGACAACTATTGAAGAAGGGTATGGCTTTATACCATCTTTATGGAAATATCAACAGATTTAGTGTAACTTGAACCAATTTGGGTTCACCAAGGTTGACAAAGTCCATTCAGATTAAAAAACATTTAAGGATAAAAGAAAATTATGTGTAACAAGATAATTATATTTTCCGTAACTTTTCCTCGGAAAATTGAAATATATAGCTTATTTTAATCAGAAAAGTAAAGAAAATATTGTTATTGACAGAAAGGTAGATGAGCATAACCAATTTGATATGTTTTGTGAAGTTGATTAAAGATATATACTATTTTTATAATATCACATTATTTATCGTATTAACATACTTTGATAAATTAAATATATCCGATAAATATTATATTCAAAATAATTTTGGTCTTATTCCAGTTCTATATTGTTTGAAATATGACACAATTATTTACCAAGCATAGAATATTTAAACATAACGGTAGTACAAACGATAAGAAATATGGAGCTTAGAAGAAAGGACGAGTTTTTAAAAGACGCCTTCGTGAAAAAGTATCAAAAAAAGAACTCCAAATAAATAAAAATAATATTAAATTTCTTGCCTACTTACTTAAATGACCATAACAATCTGTTACCGGGTTTTGGCCTGATGCATCATGTCTTTCCAGGTGCTTCGTACATCAACTGCGGTGAGTGCTTCCTCAACTTAATCTGGAGGCACGATCTCTACTACCTAAAAATCAGTTTTGCAGAGAACAATTCGTAGAAAACATGACCATACATGAGTATATGTCAACTTCATTAATAACTACTTAATTAAGATAAAAATAATAAACGTATAAACTCAGCATTTTTCTTGCTTTTTATATTTTTTAAAGTATTAGGTAATTTAAAAAGTATCCATCGCTTTTTGTCACTAGGTGGAGTTAAACGTGTCTAAACAAGTGATCTAGTCAAAAGCCGGTGACCCTTTGTAAACGGCTTCATAACATGGTTTGCGGGAAATAAAATTATGTTGAGTATTTGGTGGTATCGAAATGGCACTGGCCATTACGATCTTCTCCAATCCGATGACAGTGCTAGGACACACAATCCTAGCACTATTATATCTTATATAATATATTATATATTATATCACAAATTGACGGAACTTTGTTAGAAAATTTTGATTCATTCACCATATATTCACCGTTGCGAGTTAGTCGGCCTTTATTAAACACAAAACTGTCATTTAATCATGTCGCGAGACTACAGTTTCGACAATCCGATGAAGAAAGCAAAACAAATAATGACTTCTTGAGTTTGAAGAATTCACCAAGAATAGAGAATACTGAACGAGTATTGTTTGATAAATCAAAGGTGACCCATAGCTGAAGCGCATCTATGGTGTTCGCGAGTGCGCCATTCTCATATCACATACAGTACATTAAAAAGTATTATAACAGTCGATAACGAGAACAAATATTTAGTTTCTCTATATTAAGATTTTAATAATAATTTAATGGAACGTAAGATTAATCAGTATCGTATTTATTAGCAAGGTATAAAACATGTTAAACGATTTCATAAGCTATTAACGCAAGTAACTATTTATAGTGTATTATAGATACATTAAAATAAAGTGCTATTATATAGCAACAATAAGTTTAAACTAGCACAACGAACTTTTTAACATATTTTTTGGAGAATTAACTATTTATTTCAGAACTATTACAATATATTGTAATTAAATGGCTTTTTGTGAACTTGTTTATGTAGTTCTTTCATAAAGAAAAATGATCATCCTTTTGGAATTTATTTACCTTTTCATTGGAGCGTTACAACTTATCCTAAAAACTTTGCATTAGTAGTATTATAATAATTAAGATTTGTTTTGTTTAGATCCTTAGTGCTTATGTTGTTCTCCTTCACTTTTCTGTTCGTAGTTCTATTGGAGATCCGAAAAACTTGGCATTATACATATAGTTTATGCTTTCCTATCTATGTCAGACCAAAAAGTTTTTACTCGATCTCCTAACATATATATTGATAGTAATTGACTTGTGGTATACTAACTTAATTGCAATAAATTCAACCAATTTACAAAAATAAGTGCTAATATCTATACAAAATCTATACAAAACCCATATAAAATTTATTAAATGCTAATGCGGTGTAAACGAAATTCATATTCTTTTTGTGTGAGGGCCACATGAATTAAAATATATATATTATTTTTTATGTTTATATTGTTATTTAGCAATTTACAATACATATTAAGAATATTACTCTAGAGTCTATGAATTGGTGTAGTACCAGAGTTTTTTGGATTCGATTGTTTCCATATGTATGTTCTGGAGGTTTTTTTTTACGAAATCTTAAATTGTGAACAGTTGAATATATTAGACATATCACAATGCCAACTGCAATCTCTAAAAATGATCCTTAAAGGTGAGACCATCTTAATCATTTCACGTTAGTGGCTTTTGTGTATGCAAATACAAATCAGACTACAAAAACTATGTCTGTTAATTTCAAACAATAAATACTTAATAAATTTAATGAAATTCAATTAATTCGACCGTTTTTTCGGATTAACATGCGGAGTAACCATGAGTTGAAATTCATTAACCTATGAAATTTGATTATTTTTATGGTTATTTTTTATGTTTTCTCAAACTTAATACTTAATACTTAATACTCATTAATACGAATAAATAACCGCAATTAATAATAAGCCAAATATGGATTATCTATTGATATTAATAATATTAATGAAAGCGTGTTATTAACCAGTAAATATGTCATATGCAAAGCATAGACTAATAAAAACAAGCAAGCGAAGATAAAAGAGTCATCAGACGTACGGAATGGGACGGCACGTAACGAAGCGACATACTTACAACAACTGTGCAACACCATATCTGGAATAATGGATTAAAGCATGGAAAATTACTTTGAAAGCGGATGGAGCCTTTTAACAGTTCATAGAAAAATTTGTTTGTTAGTTTGGCAAAAGATACACAGTAGGCAATTTACTTAGATGACAAGAGTAAAATAGAGCACGTGATGTTAAATGGAGTTCTGTAACTTGTAAAACTGGACGAAGTTAATAGTAATAGTATATCTACACATACACATATGTATATTCATTATTGATAAGCATTTGATCTCCGAATGATCTATCTATCTAGTGAAAACGAATTGAGTTAAGTCTGCTCCGGAACCCTAAATGTTAAAATGAATTATTGAAACAGGTCGGATTGACATTTCTTAGTTGACCACTAGAGTTTGTTGTTTTCCATTGGTACAGATGATTAAATAATTAAATTATAAAATCAAAACTGTTACACCCAATTTTCAGAAAAATGAAAGAAGAAATATTTTCCACTGAAAAAACCATATCCGTATTGCTAGTGTGCACTGTCAAAATAATATGTACAGTAAACTGTCACAAATGTTATGATTTATACTAACCTATAATCTTAGAATAAAGCCTTTATGCTTCCAATCTAAAACAAAGCCACTACATAGTTCCCGAAAATATATTGCGTCGACAAATTCTCGTATCTATTGAATATATTAGAAATTATGCCTAAAGGGTCTTCTTTATACTTAAGAGAAAATCGAATAATACGAGTATTGAACTAAAAGTTTTAAAAAATAGAAATATTTTTAATTGTTAGTAGATTATAATTCTAATACACTATATTAGATTAGGTACATTAGAAAAACTATTTCAATATATCTTATCTACATCTACTTAAATACTAAGTCATTAAATATGTCCACCCGATGTTAATACGATAAGTAATGAGTTATATTACCGAATATTAGACGTATATACTCTTGACCACATTGCTTAAATAGGACTTGCGATGTATTTTATATACCATCTTGAATGTGAGAACTCAATCATTACATCCATTAGTTATATTATACAAGCATAGTTATTAAGACTTGCCAGAAGTTGACTCCAATAATTTTAACTAAAAACTTCGAGTCCACTTCTTCAGATAACAGAAGCTGATAATTTTATAATTGCTTGATTAAATATTCTGTCCATTTTCTCTATGCACCATGTACCATCTTTTTCTAGCACCATCCTTAATTTGATCGTCAGTAAAAAGTTTTTAGTTGCATTTTCTTTACAGTTATAAAGAAACGATAATATTTAAGAAACAGTTACAACATCAAAATAATAGGTTTCACTTCGTCTTATCTGGTAACCAAAAAGAGCTACAGTTTAATGTAAATTATTACTAACGTACCGGTTAGCCTTTATTGTGCACATATGATTATATTTGTGGACAAGAATTGGCTTGGACTAAAATTTTTGTTAATTATTATAAAAAATCCTTCTCATAAATGACTTTTGTTAGTATGAGATCAATTTTAAGCATGGTATGGTTTGGAGATCCATATTAAATCTAAAAATTCAGATTGTTCAGACATAAAATTATAACGGCTTGGATAATTTTTTAAATTATTTTAATAGATATTAGTTGAATTAAAATATTATAATATATTATATATTATATTATATTATTATTTTTCCCGTACCTCCGCTTTACACTCTTCCGTCGTTGCTTCTTTAACTATTTTGTATTTTTGAAAAGTACTCAGTTCCAAAAAAAATTTTGTTTCTTAAGCAATTGAAATTTTTGGCTGACCACACAAAGTATTGCCAAATATCCAGTGGTCAGAATTAGTGGTCTTTGCAAATATTCATTTTTTCATAATTATTTTTTAATGCTGCAAGTACGAAGGTTCAAATTTATACTTGATTTATGGTACTCTACTAATATCACAGAACAAATGAGTTTGTTAGTTAAAAAACACTAAAAAAAACTAAAAATTCAAAATAGAATCATCCAAGTCACGTAGGGGCTTGGGTCATGATTGGGCTCTTCCAATTTGTCATTGTATGAGTTCAATATTTTGTACAATAAAATGATAACGGCAAAACAATAATATTGCAAATGTTATCCAAATTTAATTACTGCGAATTGCTAATTATCAGTTGGAGCCTTAAAGCCTCCAAATGTTATAGAGTAAAGCTGAACATAACACCCAATGTGATCCATATTTATTCAGTGTGAACTGGTTATCATCATTTGAATGGTTATACCTCTCAGCTAAGAGGCTTGAAAATATTTGCTAGAGTAAAGCTGAAGTTATAGTTACGATCTGCACAGTATTACCCGAAATCTGTTTGTTTTTTTTAACAAACTATATTAAAAGCGACCATACGAAGATAGTTGGATAAATACGGAGAATAATAGATTCCCTTTAATTTACTTATGTTATATTGTTTCTGTGAATTAAATCTAAATCTACTTTCGTTAGAAACGGCAAAAGCCAAAATGCCATGGATTTTTGTCACAACAAAAATGATGAGATTAACAAGTAATTACTGATTGGGAAATAATAGAATAATAAAGATATTTAAAGATATATAAAATAGATCAAAAACATTGTAATTAAATTAAAAATTTGATTGAAGTTTAAGAAAACTTCTCAATCTCAATCTGATCCCTTTTAGTTATGGTAATGTATATCTTTATACGTCTATTTAAGTAAATTGATAAATCTTAAAGTGCATATTTTTAAATTGCTCTCTTTATCGAGAGTCTTCTGTAATTGAAAATTTCTTTTGCTTCAATTTAAGCTCTGTGGACTTCCACATATATGATTTATTCATTTAATACTGTGTGTTATATATCACTTCATGCCTTAATTACACTTGGCGTATTATATAACAGGGTTTATATATCTATTTCTTTCGACATACAAATATTAAATTCAGTTTAAATATAAATCCTATCCATCAGTTATTGCAATTAACACTGCGTATTTTAAGCTTAATGATAAAATATTATACTATTATTTATTATTTCGTGGGACTTCAAATAAATTATATATGGCATGGGTGACTTTAAAGCATATGTCTTTGATAATTTATCTGAGAAGTTGTTTGGAAACCCCTCCCAGTTTCTAAAAAAAAATATGGCTTTTCTTTCCCACATAAATAAATGACTATATAAATAATTTAACAAGTGAAAAAACTAAAATAATATATGAATAAATAAATGAATAAATGAATATATGAAAAAATAAATAGATTAATAAGGTATCCATCGTCCGCGTCCGTTAGTGTCAAGGGAAACATGATATGTGAAGCTAAAGAAAATATCAATAGATATTTGAAAACAGTGTTATGTTCTCAGTCCTTTAACAGTTTCCACCTACGCGTTTCGCCCAGACACTACCGTTGGATCATCAGAGTAAAGGGTCAAAAGCTGCATGTCTAACAGACATGGCCGTAAGTTGACGTTATTTAAATTACAAATGCTATACACATTTTGGGCAATATATGTACAATAGTGACTTATCTAAAAATAACTAATCTGATTGTAAGTTGAATCTTAACACAACTCTTTATATATAATTCTACAAATATTTCTCATGTCTTTCTCTTCTATTTTCTTTTCTGTTTATATGGTTCAGAAGCAACAAGTATATTATATCTAGTGAGAAGACATTTTTTCCTTCTAGAATCTTTAGAACTTGAATTTTTAGGTACTTCCTAAGTATTTATGATAAGATTTTTCTTTAAATTTAAAAAAAAATTTTCGTTAAATATTAATTTTTTTCTGCTTTTTAAATAAAATGAAAGTTTTCTGTTAACTGTCCAATTTGGAAATATTTATTAAAAGGTCTATATAGTCTACTATCAGATTTAGTCCACTGTAAATTTTTGTAGTAAAATTTTGAATTTCGAGTTTCGAATTTTGGATTTTAAATGTCGAATTTTGAATTTTGATTAATTTTGTCTTAAACGTTATAAAACCAATAAGAAGTTAATGCTGCCAAAAATGTAAACAGTTCCCAAAATCTTATCAAAAAATTAGGTGGAGGTATATCAATGATAAGTTGTAGCACTTCCAGCATTCGTATGTCACTGTGGGCATCCTGTACGATTTTTTAAAAACAGAAAATATTGTGTTTAAAAACATTTAAAAAAAAGTTTTTTTCTTACTAACTCTGGGTTTTCGAACATGAGCGCGAACTTTTCTACGCCCATGTATTCTCTTTTTATTATGCACACGGCCTTTACCTACCGGAGGTGCACGACGCTTTACAACACCATTATTGAATTTTTTCATCTTTTGTTAAAAAGTTCATATTAGAAAGAACTCAGTAACATTTTGAATGATGATAACGATATGCCTATATAGATTATGGCTAACTTGTCTACTTTATAGTTGCCAAAAATGTCCGTATACCCAGATTAGAGAAATATTGAACTGCATCGACATATCGTTTAGAGATGTGTAGCAATGAAAAACCGTTCTAGATGTGAATTCGAGTGAACTCAAGGACTTTAAAACTGCTTTATTGTCTAATAGTATGTATATATTCCTGCCAAATATATCATTCACTTTCAAACAAGCAATACCTTCCGTAATGCCAGTCATTTCTGCCTAAAAGACATTACAATGATCCGGAAGCCTTTGGAAGGAAAATTTATTCAATTTTTCTGAGAAAACTACACTCCCTACACCACTAGTTATTTTGGATCCGTTAATGAAAATGGTTAGACCCTCGTCTAAAGAGGGACATAAATCTCTTGATGGAAATTTGACATTCCATTGAGTCTTAGACCAGATGAAACTGCCAACTGTTATTAATGACATCTAATGGCTGTAAGTGAAGCATCACATCTCGTACAATGAATGGTGTGGTGCATATGGTGCCACTGATACAGAAATCAGGTCTATGCTTAACAGAAAGCATGGGCGTGGCATATAGGTAGAAGAAGCGAGCAGTACGCAGTACAAAGATTTACTGTGTTTAAATTAAAAATTTATTAAAAATAAAGAAAAACAAACAGACTAATGAAAGTAACTGATTTGATGACAATGTAAGAAATATTGTTTTAATATTGGTCAACGTAGAAGAGAAATTGAGAGTTTTTTTAAAGACTGAAAATGTCCACATGCATTTAGAAATGTACTTTGAAAACCTTGAGGCGGTTGAAGGATTAAAGGAAAGCAAAAGCGGAATCAAAAAAGCGGGATTAAAAAAGCGGGATTAAAAAGGTTGAGTTAAAGAAATTGAAATATTGATAAGAAAAATATTTTGAGCAAAAAGGAGATGTCCAATATGTCAAAATTTAGAAGAAAAGAAAATAAACTAAAATTTTAAATTTTTATCTAAGGAGCAAAAATTTTCGAACGCATCTTTTACTCGTATATGTATGCATATAAATATGTAAACAGTTTTTTTTTTTCTCCATTAGAGGTGGAATCTTCTAAAGATACGGCATGCCCGATTCATACTGTTCGCTACCACCCTGTCTCGGGTTTACACAGGTACAATGCTCTTGCATATTCCAAACTTGCGACACAGTACGCCTACGGACTTAACCTTAACCCCTATAAATAACGCTGCCTTTTAGAAAACGTCCCTAGGGACCGCCAACTAGGCATGAGTTCGAAAGGACAGGGCGAGCACTAACGCTCTATTTCTCAACTATCATTTACTCTCCTTTGGTGTTCTTGTTCGTCTCTTCGCAGTTGTTGCATGATTGCTGTAATTATATGGTTAACTTGTTCCCAGGCATCTTTAGAGGACAACATCTATTGTACGACTCTATAACAGGTAATATGGTTACCCATTTATCTTTCTAATGCTTCTCGAGCACGTGTAAAACGTATGCAAGTTGTCAGTATGTGCTCAACGTTTTCATCACAATGCAAACAAAAGGGGTCATCAGCATGTTTATACTTGAACAAATATTCTCGGAAGCAACCATGTCCTGTGAGAAACTGTGTAACATAGTAATTAGGTTCACCATATTTTCTTGAGGTCCAGGCAGCAATTGATATAATAAGATTGTATGTCCATCTTCCTTTTGTTGATGTAATCCACCGTTGTTGCCACTGCGCGTATATTTGACTTCGTACCTCATCTTTATAGTTTCGGCTAAAACACTCTTGTGACTTGAGATCTCTCAAAGCAGCTGCCTCTTTAGCCTCTTTATAGCTACTTCGGAGACTGTACGAAACGCGCAGCATAGCCTTAATGACGCTAATCTATGAGCTGACACCAAAGATCTTGTATATGATATACGACAATTTGCGGGATACCATATTGGTGCGCCATACATCATTACTGAAGTTGACACTGATGCCAAAAGTCTTCGACCTGCATATCTTGGACCACCAATGTTTGGCATTAATTTTGCAACTGCTGCACCGATTCTGATTGTTTTGTCACCAGCAGACTTCAAATGCTCCTTGAAGTTAATCCTTTGATCTATTTTGACACCCAGGTAATTAATTACCGAGCTTGACTTGATAGAGAGCTCTCCAACATGTATGTCAATAGATTCTACTCTTTTTGTACTACTTAGAAGAATTGCTTCGGTAAATATGTAAACAGTTGTAAATAAATGAATGTACATGTATGTAAACATATATGTCTGTACATATTTATATGTGTTTGTGGATTTATCTTTTACGTGTTGTAAAATATCCAATAAAATTTAGTTTAAATTTTTGACATGGATAATGTAACGGCTCAATATTTTGTTGTTTCGCAAATGACATACATATGTACATGTACATATGTATGTACATGTGTAGGAATATGCAAACGTTAAGTTATCATAACAACAACAGCAACAACAACAATGATAATAATGACAACCATAAGGAAATTTCAGTTTTAGATTAATTTTAGTAATATTTCTATGGCGAGGTGAAGTGCTGGCTTTTGTCTGTAAATTAATCAATTTTGTTAGGAAAGAGCGTATCCAAAGCATAACCGGATAACATAAAAAACCCATTTTGGTAACATAACAGTTTTAACAAGTTACATGCGAAAGGGGCGCGCAGCTAAACACAAGCACGGAATTCACCACGCACAGCCTTAAAATATTTTCGTAAAAAGCAAAAACAAAAATAAAAACAACACACACAACATTTGCAAACCTCATAAGCAAATAAGGAAATAAAAAACAACAAATGCATGCGCGCATAGATTTCTAAGCCAAGCAAAAAACACGAATGATATTCAGACGCGTTTCAATTCAAATAATAAATAAGCAAAAAACAATTTTATAGTCCAACCCCCGACGTCAGACAACAACAAGAGCAGGGGTTAATAAAAACAAAAATAACAATAACACAATTAACATTAACAAAAACAACAACAGCGAAATAAAAAATAAGAAATAACTGCAAAAAAGATCGAAGGTACAGCAACAACAATACTTGACTACAGCATAAGAAGAATTACATAGAAAACGGCAAAAATATAGCAAACATACATACACACATACATGCACATATGAGGACTTGATCAGTCGCGCATCTCATCAAAGTGTTGACAGCGCTGTTCAAAATACATCAATTTTTGCATTGCTTTGGCTATGCAATGTTCGCTATAACATAATCTACGCAACAACAATACAGCTACACATCTAAAATACATTCCACATATAGCATTTCACAGTCGTCGCACAGTGACACTTTTATGGTATATCAAAGGGGGAAGTCTAACGTTTTGGCAATGAAATATTGAAGTTAAGTGTAAGCTGCACTCCTTTCAGCGGTCAAAACATTTTTAATTTGTGCTTTAGTTTTCTCTTCAGGAAGATCTAAAATCACATTAGCAGTAATTTGGCTAAACTTTACGGAAAATATTATACATACCTACATATGTATGTACATATGTATGTATAAGCGATTTGATTACTTATTAATGTTTACTAACAAATTTTCATTAAAGCATTTTTTATTACTTTCATAAATGTATATTATATGTATGTATGTATATAAAGTAACTTCGCTCTCATATTGGTTCGAAGTGCCACTGTGTGGCGCTCCGTTCAGTAGCGTACATGGCGCAACATGAAATTGACTACGAGCCGCTGTCATAGTCAATTTGTTATAAAATTCCGATGGCTTTATCATTCAAATTTTGTGCTCGAAATTGTATTGTCAAATTGGCTAAGCGTTTCAGGTTGACAAATGCGTTGTCGGGGCCCGTTTGAAGAAAAATTTATAGATATGTGACCGGCACATCGTTGTCATTGATTTCCGTACAAGGGGAAATTTTTTCTGTTAACACATAATATGCAATTAATTTTTAATATACATACATACATATTTCATATAATATTTATTTATAACATAAAGCTGAAAAAAAGATTTACTTAAAAAACAAGTCATTACTATTATTGAAAATCGTAAAAAATAATATTACGACAACATAAAAATTAGTTACTATAATTTTAGACATGTAATATTGTCTTCCATGAGTTTTCTTTAGAAATCTCTAGTTTACCCTCTCTTTTCACCCCCCTCTACAGTCGTGACTTTTGCATTCCTGGTCACAGAATTTACAACTAATACCTATACTCCGCGTTTGCGGAATAACTCCTTCAACCTACCCTCCTTCTACCTATATGTTACGCCCATGCTTTCTGACTTAGAGAAATCTAGCGTTAATTATTGGAATGAACTTTTCATAATTCGGTGAAAAACTTCTCCTTTTATTACTAAGATGTAGTTTTAGCGAGTTAAAGTCTCACAATGTGGCTGTCAATGTTTACCGTCTACTGCACAAAAAAAATTTGAAGTCATGGTGTAATATAATTTCTTCATTTTTTATCCCTAAACCATATAAGCAGAAAAGTTTTTGACACTTAATAGTGTTTAAATAATTAAAATATAAAAATATGTAAATATAAACTAATTACTATAATCATACTTAGCCATTACAAACGTGCATCGTCTTTAGCCATGCTCAATAGCCTTCTCTAGTCGGCTCGATCAATGGTTTGCTGTCGCCAATAAGTAGGACCAACTGGTCTTTATATCGTACAATACATAAGGGACCAAAGATCTTCCGAAGAAATTTTCTCTCGACTGCTCCTAACGCCTTCAGTGTTATTAATTGTCCAAGTTTCTTCACCACACTGCAGGATAAGAATAATAAGAGATTCGTAGAGCATGATTTTTGTTCGGCGGGAGAAAACTTTTTTCCTCTATAGCCTACTTAGCCGGAAGTAATATCTGTTGGCAAAAGTAATTCTTCATTGAATTGGTAGGTTGGTTGGGTCCCAAGTGGTTCAGGAAATTTCTTTGTTGACAGAAAATACGTTGTTTTTCCATCATTTACGACAAGTCCCATATGCCTTGCCTAAATAGAAACCAACAAAATCAAGTCAACATATGTAACTTTTGCAACAAAAAAAACTTCTGCACCCTAATCAAGTTATACAATCTTCGATACTTTCATACATGAAAGTCAAATGATCTGGTTTGCTTATTTATATAGTATTATAACTTTTAACATTTCGCAAAGTTTTATGGATCAAATTAATTATTTAATATATTTTTAAAATTAAGTAAATCAAGTAAGTAAACTTAAGTAAACTATACATGTTTGTAAGGAAAAACTAAAAATTTTCTATTGAGAAGAATGGGTTGTTTTTTGAAATAATCGTTATCGCAATCATAATCTGGACTTACGGTGTTTAGCTGGAGAATAGCAGTGAACTCAAATGTGGAGATAGTAAGTCTCCACATTTATTATTTTTTTAACAAAGATCTTTTATTCATATAGATCAGCGTAAATACATTGCATTTATAACTCGAAGGGCTTGTAAGAAGACAGTAGGTCCTTGTATCATTCAACATAAATATATGGTGTAAACGCTAATTATTTATAATATTAATAATATATTTTTTCATTGAAACTTTTATTTCACATTTCCTTTTTACTTCTATTATTCTATTATTGAAGTGTAACTCAAAGAGTTTGCTGTATTATATAAAGAGAATAAGATTTGATTTCATACTGTAAACTTAATATCATAGCCTTGAATTATAGTCTCAATAATTACCCAAATTCAGATGGTATTGCAATAGTGCATTTTCATATAGGTATTATAACAACACATCACTGAGGTAAAAAATTGCATATATTTTGAAAAAGTGCTTCAATAAAGTAGTTATGTGCTTTGTTTGAATATTTTTTTTTGCTGCAAGCCCCAAGTTATATAAATTAAACTAAATCATTATGGAGATGTCAATTAACTCCAGTGGAGTTCGAATAATATAAAGTAATTATTGAGTTATGGTCCTATGCGATTGAACATATTCGATTAACAATCCTAAAAGTTCTACTTGTAAAAGATATTAATATAGATTATGTTGTAAAATAGAATTAAGTAGTGATGCCATAGAAAATTTTTGTATTATAGAAGCAGTTTTTAGTTATTCTCCAATAAAATACAGCATAAGAAAATTATAAGATTATTAATTATAAATCCTGATGCAATAGAAGAAGTTTTCAACAAAATTGAAAAAATGTTATTAGGCTAGTAACATAGATGTTAAACATCTAATTAGAAGGATCCTGGATTTATTACAAAAAGTACTAAGACTGACATAAGCTTAGAACTCATTGTTGTTGTTGTTGTTGTGGTTTCTTGACCCATTGTGATGCCATTGAAAGATTTACATATGTATATAAAAATAAACAATTCAAGATTCTTGGATACATGTCGATAGGACTAAAATCAGGAAATTATACCTGTGAGCTTTAGTGACCATATGCAGGTTACTGTAAAAACTAAACATTTAAAATTAACTTTTTTAATATTTCTGAAAATATTCAATTGAGATTTGCTGTTAGAAGAATACGGATAATGACGAATAATAACATGCAAGTTGAGTCTTATTTAGATCAGTTCAAATTCGGATCTATTTGCTTATCTGATACAAATAAATTTTTGCTTTCTTAACAACTTCCCACCAAAATTAAATTTAAGTATTGGTAATAAAACTTATGTCATATATCCTTACTAAATCTCGATCCCTGGATACTGCTATTATATACTTTGTACAATCTACTGCAAGCCCTTGTAGTGGAAACTTTCAATCAATTTCACAAAAATTTGTTTAAATCAATTAAATTGCGTTTAAATATTGATATTTCTTGATGTTGTTTATAAAAATGAATTCGACTCGTTCAGATCTGTATGTGATGAATTCGAATTCGAATTAATTCGATGCGTTCAGATCTGGATGTGATGGCTTTACGATGCAATAACATGGAATCAAATATTCAGGAAAAAGGCGAAAATAAAAGTGTTCTTAGGTTATGTATTTGTCATTATTTTTATTTCTAAATGTAATCTACATTCCACAGAAATGTAGAAAATTTATTGTTAGGGTAAGATTCAAATTTTGTTTCTACAGAAGTTGGAAACAGAAGTAAACATATATCCATGAATACAGATTAGAAGCACTTGGACGCTTTAACTCAGCAGTCATAATTTATCTTGATTCTGTGATACTGTTTTGATATAATAGAAGAATAGCTGTTTTGATCCCTATTTAGCCATTGAAAATGTTCTTTCTGCTTATGAAAATTCTTGATTCCTCATATGTTGTCTCATATTGTTACGAAATGTCATTTATGGCTCAGTTTTGAAGTTAGTGATTTATTCCTTAAATGTGAATAAAATTAATCATCTTTAAAACGCAGTCGGATGAGAAATAAGTTGTCCAGTAGATAAGAAAAATGTACTTCTAAATATAATATTCATCAACATAAGATTATCCTATGCATTTGATGGGATTTTAAAGCAATAGTTTTTCTACTGGACAACATAACGATCAATTTTGAACTATATGTTACTGTCATCCGCTGGACAAATTGAATGATTCACTTAAACAAAAAAGGAATGAATTAATAAATTGGAAAGCTATGATGTTTCATCAAGATAATGTGAGACCCTTACAAGTTTTTCCCTCCAAGGAGGAAACTATATTCAAACCATTAGTTTCAATTGGTACCGGCAGCATTCCTTGGAATTCCAATGGAGCGTTTAGCGGCGCAATATACCGATACGTGTGTTAAGAGCGCCTTCACGGCGGGTAGTCATGTAAAATAATTCTGGACTTCTGTCCCTAGCTTGAATGTGATAAATTGCCATATCCACCATGTTTACCATATCTGGCTCCTTCTTATTATTATTATTACGGTCTTTAAACAATGTTCTATACTGTAAAACCTCAGCTTCAAATAAGGAGTTAAAAAAACAGAGTTGAATTAATACTATATTTTTTGCCAGGAAAGCACAAACTTTTAATGAGCGTGAAATTATGTTCCAGCCAGAAAGATGAAGAAAGGTATTTAACTAGAATGGAAAATAGGTATATGTTTAATTTAATGAAATATTTATTCACTGTAAGAAAATCTTTTTTCGTTTTTATAAAAATAAACGATATTACTTCCATTAAGTAATTAGGTCTTTCTTTTTGTTGTTTAACAATTTTTTTTTTCTATAAATGTAACTTAGGCATATTAATCTACTCTTTTTTACGAAATGGAAGTATGTCACTCAGAAATTTTCAGATACAATTTTTCAGAGTTAATAGTTCTACTATTAAACCATAATCATAAAATCTTTCACTGAATTTTTCTATTTCTTTCCTGTGAAAAAGTATGATACTCCTTTAATAATGAATAATTTAACTATTCCATTAAAACTATGTTCTTGCCCTAGATTAAAGATTATCTCTAGCAATGACATATGACATACTAGCGCCACTCGAAATAGAAGTGGAAGACTACACAAGGAATACTTGTCCTTAAAAGAGGCACCTTTAACTTCTTTAGAATTGTTGAAAAATGCTAGCTAGTGTCATCATTATTTTGAAATTAAAATTAATTTTTCAATAAATGGACTCTCCTTTTAATGTGACAGCAATTTTTATTGTATGTAAGACTTAATAGCTTTCAGGTTATCAGACAATTAATTTGTTAAGCAAATGCGACATTAAAGTTATCACATAACCTTCACTGATCCTATACCCATACCTTACTCTGTACCTATTGAACATTAGGTGATGTGAAAGAAGAAAAAATGTGTATCTGAGTGTAAACTGCGTTAAATAATATCCTCATTTTCCTACAGGAAGTTGAACATAATTAAGTGTTGAGTGCACATGTCTTCTTATCGTGAATAAGTATCTTCACTTCATTGGAACGTGCCGGTCGTGCTTACCTCAAAACGTATGTATGTATACTGACGTCGGGTTGTGTGTCTAATTTATGTCTCTCACTTATAAGTACATTTACTACACTCCGACACTATTAAAATAGTATTGGTTCCTCAAACCAAATTTTCTGTTAATGCCTTTCGTTGTAGCAATAAATTCTGAAATTAGTTTGAGGGTTCACTTAACTGTTGAAGACACGTTCCAATTGACTAGTTGTTGCCAAAGCTATGGTTAGTGGAGCGTTCCTTTCTTTTAAGAAATAGCTCAACGCTTAGAACGTAAAATTGATCAAAATTCGTACATTCAGTTAAATAACGAAAATGCAGACCTTGAAGGAAATCGATTTTGCACCCAAGAAATACAATATTAGAATGAGAAAAATAGTTGGTAAAAGACGATCGCTCACCTGCTAACGCTTCAATGGTCTTGATGTGGAAATTTTATTATGCAGTACTTATTCAAATAAACTATTTTATAAGAAAGGTCTTCAGTGCTTGAATCAAGAAAATAAAAAACCATTTCTTAATTAAATTACTAATGACTAACAGGTCGAAGATATTCTAAAATTGTTGTAGCAAATAACATACCAGAATACGTGTTCTGAAAAGCAGATTTGCCAAAAAAATTAAAGTTTGTAGGTTTTTTTTTCAATTAGTAACAGTCATCATAATTTTATTATAAACAAATGTAATTAAAGTGTTTAGAAGAGATGTTTCGAGTAATGAACTACAACAACAAAAATTCCTTTTATAGTATTTTTGACTGACCATACAATACCAATATAACATTTACCAACATTGAGAAAGACTTTCAGTCACCGAAGAAAGTCTTTATAAAGAAATAAAAAAAAGGCTAAACAAATTATTAAATCCTATTTATTTTGTGATCGCTTTGACAAGACATCAATACTTCCTCTACTATATGCATATAAAACTAGTTGACCCCCTTAATAAAAAAGAGTAGCAATCTTATGAAGATGTCCTATAAATATTTGTTTTGTAGTGCGTTTGCTAACGAGTTACTGTCGGTAGGAAAAACACGTCAGAACATTGAATTTCTCTTCAATGGTTCTTGGCATAACTGTTAAAACTATAAAGAAAATGCTTCAGATCAAACATTATATTGGTTTAGACTATACTATATAGATTATATATATTAATTAACAAATTTTTCTTAGATCAAGTATTGTTAAAAATATTCTAGATGTGTCAATATAGTCGTATATATGGGATTTCTTGTATTATTCAAAGGAAATCACCTCTTCACTCTTCTAGACTCCCCACATAATATTGTGTAAAATCTCAGACTTACTGGTGACATGTGGCATGCAAAACAAAAAGAAAGAATAATTAATTATGTTCACATTAACTCACATATATACAAATGATATATGAACATATATGTATATGTTCATATAAGGAATGTTAATATTGCAATTTTCATATAAATTATATATGGATCTGTATATGTATACATGAAACGTTGTTAAATTTATAATAAAATGCGATTAAAAATATATTATATAAAATGCTGATTATTTTTTAAAACAATGACTTTATCAAGCAAAGTGAGCTCAACAAAAGAAGAGATTAAAATTTTAGTTCTTGCCAAATGTGAGCTCAGCTTAGACGACTTAATTCACGCTATTCATTTGTAAAACATTCTATTTAAAAACATAATTAACTGCGAATGAAATAAATTTCCAAAACTTTATCCATTTTTTAATAAACCTCAAAATTATTGAATTTAAATTTTACCTATTGACTTCTAATTTTTCGTGACCTATTGAATTCAAGTAACTTTTTCTCAAAACACCGTTTTTTATGAAGAAATATAAGAATTCTTATAATTCTTTCGTTTTTATAAAATACAATAAGTCTAGAATTTTATTCTTAGTACTTTTAACTTTTTTTCAAATAGGTTGGTCTCATTGAAATAATATTCGGAGAACCCAACACAATATATTTTGTATTTTGTAGCTTTCTAAAAGAAAATGTTATAGGAATTTCTTCATATACCTAACATAAAAAAGACTAAGTCTTTTATTATATTGATTTTATCGCTAATTATTTTTTATCTAAGAAGTTTCTTTCTAAGTATCTTTCTAAGAAGTTTTTGAAGATTTGAAAAAAAAACACAAGTAAGAACGTACTACTCATGAGAAGAAATCCGTGACATAAACTGCTTTAAAGGCGATACAAAAACGTCAGCTCTCTGTAATGTGATGTTTAGATGGCTAAAGTGCAATTAAGTCTGTCTAAATCTGAATAATCAAATTTATGTTAATCTAAAGTTACTAGAATTTATGTCTGATTTGGTTTCTAAGTATAAAGTAACACTCGACTGGCTATCTGGTCATAAAGGATTGGATTGGTAATGAAACAGCTGGAAAACTTTCAAAGAACGGTGCCCAAATTGACGTAAGAGGTCAGTACCTTTTAGCTACATATCAGTTGGTATCGGCACTGAAACGTAGAATATAAACTATTCATGTACAGCTTAATCAAAACCTGAGACCTTCGTAATCTAAAAATATTGTAGGAGTTAACAACAATACTATCTCAGTCGTAATATGGTTAAACTATATTTATTATTTCTTAAGTTAATTATTAAAAAACTTGTTTCAATTCTAGAAAAACATTGACACTATCCGCAACTGTGAGATGTAGAGCGAATGTTACAACGATTTCCAAAAAACGAGTGCAGTACTTACATTTGATATTCATGGAACCGCATGAGTTCTGTAATCTTTAAACTAGAGACGTTATAAGAGTTGTCAATATCTTCAAATTATTTGGAAGAGCTTAGAGAAATATCTTCAGGGATGGAACACTAGTTGTTATGTTACTACTGTGTTTTATATACTATTTATATCCGTTATCTACTTTTGGCTCTGAGTTCCTCCATTCCATTGAATTATGACATTTCATTAAAATAAAATTAAAATAATTATTCTCAATGCATTTGCATAATGCATACCAACCGTAGGGTTCTAGAATATTTCCTATGCTGAGAAAAAAATCCTATCAGCTGCTGGTATTTTACTTAATATTCTTTAGTAGCCAAGAGGTTGCAGCTCTTGAATATCCATTTGCGAAACTCGAGTGCCGTTAGAGAAATAAATCAAAATCGTGTCAAAACAATAAAAATTTATATTCTAGTGTTGCATACTTCTTGATATTTATTCTGGGGTTAATGGTTCATAACTATTACCGCACATGGCCAAATGGACATCATACTTATGTTTACACGAAAACATATGTGATAATTGTATTTATTGTTAGTTTTCTTTGTAATGTCCAAATGTCCTCGTATAAAATTCTGTTGAACTCTGATGTTGAACAAAATGTAGTTGTCTGTGAAGATGGAACTCTACATAAAGTTCTAAAATATTGGCGTAACACATCGAAAATTCCGAATTTAAAAAAAAGTGCAAGTTTTACTGATTACAGAAACAAAGATGAAGAGAACTGCAATGTTAATTATCAGAGATTGAAAAGTATCGATGAGTCCAAACTTAAGAAACTAAGGTAAGTAATCATGATTTGCAATATATGTATATATATACATATATATGTATACATTTCAAGAGGTGTCGATTTTAAGGCATATAGATACAGTTGAATCTAATTAAAAGTTGTTTGAGAGAAGTATGAATTCAAAGCAGAATAGAGCATATGTATTTTGAGCAATTGGGAGCAATTGGATTTCAGTGCAAGGAATAGTGATATAAAAAGTGATATAAACCTAAAGGTAAAACCGGTCTTAAAGTTTGGTAGGTAAACATCGTTTTCAAAAAAAAACGGTCACGTTATTTAAATATTGTTCATGGTTTTTCTATATATCTCCACATATATATTTTTCTATATATAGGAAATAATATTGGATTCTTAGAAACTTAACAGAAAATAGTGTTAAGATTCGATTTTTTATGGGCGAAACTTAAAAATAAAAATATTTTGAAAAGGCCGTAGACTCCAAATTGATTTAAAACCTATGGTTTCGTAAAAGCTTTTACTTACCATAGTCTATAGAAACGTGTTTTGCTATATGCTACAAAGGGAAACAATCGCCCGTATGTATACTTAAAAAATTGTATGTTTATATACTAAATAAGAAAAGTTATCTAATGTTTGTCTATTAACTGACAAAGATATATTCGTAGATTAAAAAAAATAAATTTGTGAAATAAATAATAAGATTAGTTGTCTTTTACATGTCTTTTACAACAAGAGTCTACCATAACTCCAAGATCAAAGGGTTTTGAAATTATTCCTAAATAATTGTTTAGTATTATCAACTACTAATTTAAGTATATATCATTTACTTATTTACCATTTACCTGTTTTATTTCTACAAAGTGGTGCGGATATCTTTGAGAGCGGCTTTTCAAACGTAACGCAACTGTTCCAGAAATCTACCGTAACACTCTTAGGTTGCTCTGGTAGCTTTTATGTGTGTATACCCAGTACAGTTTGTTGTTTGTTCGGTGCTGTGAAAGAGTAAACATCACTTGACTTCTTTATTCTTTCATAAATATTTTCGTAGCGATTTAAATTTTTCCAAACTGAAGCATCAGAACACAATAATTTGAACCCCAAATAAGATATCAAAATGTTCATCAGCTTCTTTTATCTTTATTTACTTGTATCTTGTCGTTAGATCTATCCGCCAACAGAGCTGGGTTCCGCTTTTGTGTAAGAAGAATACCACAGTCTTATAGCGCCAATGACTTACAAGAATATTCTAGATTCATTATTTGTCGAACGTTGGTTATTAAAAGTAATTTAAGTTGTTTTAAGTTTATTATTTAATTACCTCAATTATAGAATGAATTAGTTTTAAGGTCAAGAGATTAAGCTACCAACTTTTTGAAGTTTGTGTAGTTGGTATTTTCATGAGTTAATTATTTCACTAATAACAGATTTTTTCAACTTGATTCCTTAGCTTCATAGAGTTCTAATACGCTTAAACTTGGGCAGTTTCCCCATGCGTATTACAATAGAACATATAGGTCGCGATGCAAAACTGTTACCAACAATATCAAAATAATGGGCATTGGATACTGCATCCTCAGCGTTCTACTAGAATCTTACTATGTTATAGTAGTTCCATTGATTTCTTTCGAATAATTATGAATGTGAAATCAATCTCCAAGATAACTTTCTTACTTTTATATGAATATTTTATATATGAATGTATCGATTGTAACAATTAATAATGGGATTCCTTATTTGATACAAATTAAAGTGTTTTCACGCTTTCCTGAATTGAGTACTTTGTATTGACTATTGTTTTTTAAGTTGTCATTGTACTCTCTATTTTTTCGTTTTAATTTTAAGTTCTATTGTATAGTCTTCTTAGTTTGCTACTTTTTTCCTAGTCTTCCGTAGTCTGAGTCTTTTTTTTTCGGGGCACAACCTTAACTGAATAGCGGAAAAAGATGAAGCAATATATTCAGATCTTCTTGAGGCTCACTATTGACTGCTCCAATCTTTGTACTTTCACGATACGAGACTGATTGATTGACGATATTATAGCTTTTTCTTTCTAATTCTTATCTCATATACACTTTACTTAAATTCCGAATTCCCGATACTTAGTTTTTACTTTGCTTTAAGTTATAATGAATTAAGTGTTGGCTACTAGTCCTTCTTGTTAAATTGATTATCGTAGATAGCTGTGTACGAACATAGCAGTAATAAACATAATAAAAAATTACCCTTAAAATAGCATTCAGAA
Source organism: Teleopsis dalmanni (assembly GCF_002237135.1). Classification (NCBI taxonomy): domain Eukaryota; kingdom Metazoa; phylum Arthropoda; class Insecta; order Diptera; family Diopsidae; genus Teleopsis; species Teleopsis dalmanni. The sequence goes on from NC_051848.1 coordinate 12,370,897, forward strand.
TAGATAATAAAATTGTTTTGATTTAGCAAAAAATTATTTTCATTTCCATATATTTACATAAAGCACTTCCCTAGTAAACACAAAATAGGGGTATTTTGGAGTGCTACTATGGATGCAGACAGCGCGACGACGGTGAAAATATATGTATCTACACCCTAGTATCTTCTTGTAAATAATATGCTATGCTTGTAATAGAATTTCTTTGGAATTTAGAAGACAAACAAGTCTCCTACTTTATTCCTCCCACAAGCATCGGCTCCACTCTACAGTATCTAGACGAGAAATAATACAGACTTTGAATAATGTCACGGTATGGAAACTGTACATGATAAGCAGCATGGAACTCAATTTAATTTGCAAATAATTTGTAAAGCTACTGTAAAGCTTTGCGAATTATTCGCAAGTGAAGCCAAGAAGTGAACGGGAACAGCGAGCACCGCTTATCACTGATTACAGAAACTGCACCCCAAACATCATCGACAATTGTTATTGTGTCAAATGGAATCCACAAATCACATCAGTAAACACACATGTGCAGAGTGGAAGAGATTTCGTCCCATCGCAGTAACAAGAGAATACTCTGTAGTGGCGAGCAAAGTACTTGTGTGATGCCAGACTTGGTGGTTCCATATTCAGTTAAGGATGGATGGCGTATGGGAACAAAATATTTTCGTGATGTA